>NC_133329.1:269980861-270303638 GCF_042186555.1 Aquarana catesbeiana | reverse complement strand
TATATGGGGGTCCCTGACGCTATAAAACGCTTACGGCGAACCTAAATATTTACTTCCCTAACTAGCGTCACCAGTGACACTAATACAGGGAGCAGAAAAACGATCGCTTAGTGACACTGGCGACGGGGGGTGATCAAGGGGTTAAAACTTTATTAGGGGGGTTAGGGGGGTACCCTAGACCTAAAGGGGGCTAACACTAACAGCCCTACCACACTATCTGTCACAAACTGACACCAATGCAGTAATCAGAAAAAAAAACTGCTTGGTGTCAGTGTGACGGGGAAGGGGGTGATTGGGGGGTGATTGGGGGTTGATTGGGGGGGGTCGGGGGTGTATTGTGTGCCTGGCATGTTCTACTGTGTATGTATGTGTTGTGCACTCACATTGAAGTCTTCTCTCCTCGGCGCCGGAACGGAAAATACCGAGCCGAGGAGAGATGACATCATTTCCTCTGCTGCTGTTTAGCATACAGCAGCAGAGGAAGATTCTGATTGGCTGGGAGCGATCGTGAGGGGGGGCCACAAATGGATGGTCTCCCCCTCACCTCTCATCGCTTCCAGACAGAAGCCGACCACCTTGGGCACCGGGGGGATCCGATCAGGCCCCCCGCCCGCGGGAGGCAGATCACGTACAGGTACGTGATTCTGCCTGCCCGTGCCATTCTGCCGCAGTATATCTGCGTGAGGCGGTCAGCAAGTGGTTAATACAGAAAGGACAATACACTTTGACCTACAAGTGGTTTTGCTATTTTAAATAAGCCACGGTGTGTCAACATGTGCTAGCTCCCATCATGGGGGATCAATGGACGTGTTTCGGGGGTGCAACCCCTTCCTCTCACCTACTTTAGTTTGAAGGAAGGGGTTGCACTCACAAAACGCGTACATTGATATCCCATGATGGAAGATAGCACATGTTGACACACTGTGTGCATTTTCAAAATTTGGCTTAGAAATGACTTTTAAAAAATGCACAATAACGACAAATTTTGCATTTTTTTGGGTTTAGATTTTGCCTAAAACATCAATGATGTTGCTCAGTCTTTTTTGAACATCATTGATATTTTGCTTGACCTTTTCTAAATCCCGATTGCACACCATGATCTCACTGATGAGTACTTGTGCACTTGCACTGTTGAAGTGAGTTTCTTCTTCCACAACATCCACATCACCTAAAAAATAAAAACACACCATGTATTATAAATATGCAGACATCCATCTATTACCTGAAGCTGTGGTCTCAGACACTGACCTGTTGTCGACACCATTTCGACCACTTCCTGAACCTCTGCATCCACATCCTCAGGTTCTGCATCCACATCCTCAGGTTGTGTGCTGAGTTCCCCTTCTTCAGGAAATGTGGGGTTACTGGTGTCCTCAGATGTCACATTTCTTTTCTCCCCTATGTGAATACAAAAAAAGTATACTTAGCAAACAGATATTTGAGGCTAGAAATAGTAATATGAAACATTGCTTGGAAGTGTCATCCAATTGTCTTTTAAATGTTGTAGAGGACAGAGACAGTTAACCAATGGCACCACATCCCATAAATGCGTACAAAAAAGGAAGAGGGAGATGGGGCACAATTACCCCAGGGACTTTTAAGGTGCGTGGATCTATAAATGGTTAGAGTAAAGAAATATGTGTGCAAAGTCTATCCATATAAAAACATTTGTTTATTTGGTATAAAGTAGCAGAAAGTTCATTCATTAAAAACACGTTTCACAATAACCATAGTTGGCTTTAACAAAATTATTAGCAAAAATAACCACTTAATCAATACCACTCAACATGTTTCGCTCTTTTTTGAGCTTCATCAGGAGTTCTGGTACATATGTGGTCTACAAGCCAAATAAGTACATATAGCTAATTCAGGTGAAGTAGTTTAGGTGAATGTGATGGATAACATCATTAGATTGGATGAAACTCCCATGCCTCGGCCTCCCAAATATGTGGTCATAGAGGAACAAAGTATGTATATATCCGTACTTAAGTTGAATCAAATGTATATTGCTGAATGGCTAATAGTAGCCTGAATTAGCAGAGTGAACACGTACACTTTCCATCTCAACAATTGAAAGGTTTGATAGGGATTGATTGTTTGCCTATAGTAGATTAAGTACAGGTGTAATAAAAGATATATGTCCAACACTGTCGGTGGCTCCCTCAGGGATAAGGGAGGTTGGACATCTCTCTCCCCTCCACTACACGCCAGCATATACTCTACCTCCAGCGTACATATATCTTTTATTACACCTGTAATTAATCTACTATTGGCAAACAATCAATCCCTATCAAACCTTTCACTTGTTGAGATAGAAAGTGTACGTGTTCACTCTGCTAATTCAGGCTACTATTAGCTATTCAGCAATATACATTTGATTCAACTCAAGTACGGATATATACATACTTTGTTCCTCTATGACCACATATTTGGGAGGCCGAGCCATGGGAGTTTCATCCAATCTAATGTGAATGTTATCCATCACATTCACCTAAGCTACTTCACCTGATTTATCTATATGTACTTATTTGGCTTGTAGACCACATATGTACCAGAACTCCTGATGAAGCTCAAAAAAGAGCAAAACATGTTGAGTGGTATTGATTAAATGGTTATTTTTGCTAATCATTTTGTTAAAGCCAACTATGGTTATTGTGAAACGTGTTTTTAATGAATGAACTTTTTGCTACTTTATACCAAATAAACAAATGTTTTTATATGGATAGACTTTGCACACATATTTCTTTACTCTAACCATTTATAGATCCACACACCTTAAAAGTCCCTGGGGTAATTGTGCCCCATCTCCCTCTTCCTTTTATGTCGTCCAATTGTCTGTTTTGGCAGAGTTCCAAGCTGAAGACTGATTTTTTTCCCTTTCAAAAGCTGGAATACTTACCTGCTTTGTGCAAGTTTCACACATGGAGAGACTCCTAGTATCCACTAAAGCACCTGTGTGGGACACCCTAAAAAGGTTGTTATGGTGTCCCACACTACTGCGTCCAGATGTGTAAACAGCTGCTGAGTGTCCTCTCCTTACACTGAATCAAGTTGTCATTTCATTATAGTTTCAAACACATCTAGACAAAATGTAATAAACTTCTTTTAATCAAAATAGGCATGAACAAATGTAGTTAACCTGCATCTGCCAAAAAACGTTGTATTTGTGGTCGAACGAACTATGTTTAATACGAATGATTACTGTGCCCACGAACCTCAAACTTGGCATTTTAAACTGTACAACAGTAAAGAAAAGCACATGTACCAGCATGAAAGTACTAATAATAATAGGAACACACGACAAATACTTAATTTTTTGCAGCACTTTCCTGATCCTTCTATACTGATCCTGCTCCCTCAATTTCAGGTCTGACCAGCATTTCCCAAATTGCTCCTTGGATCGTCATACCCCAAAATTCCTGTGCAGACTTCTCACAACTTTAGTCATGATCTTGGCCTTTCTCAGGGTTTAGGGTTAGGGTTTCTGTACGGTCCATGATTCCATCATAGCCTGTCCTCTTCCTGATGTCCACGATCGCCACTATCTCTTCAAAGGACATATTTGAGGCCTTATATCTCCTCCTGGATCTGGAACTGCCTTGCTCCGGAGTTTCCTCGTCGTTGCTGCTCTCTGCAGGCACCTGCTATGCCTCTGCCAATGGCTCTGCCTCTGCCCCGAAAGAGAAGAGGCGGGGAATACACTAGAAAGAAGGACAGGGGCGGAGTTTCACACATGCGCAGTGTATATAAAGCAGAACACACGGGCGACCTACATATGATCTGTGAGTGGAGGACGGACGATCGTTAGCGCCAATCGGTCAAACGAAGGTACAATTGTAATTTGGGGCATCAGTGGTTAGTGGCCTATACTGCTTATAGATTGAGGCCTATATTGGGACAAGATTAGGAGAGTTTAGCCTGACATTAGGGTTTGTCTTGTGTTGTGTCTTGCAGATAAAATGGTGGATAAATTCACAGCCCCTGACTTCCTGCCCAACTTCATAGACAAGTACAGGGAGTTGCCAAGTCTCTGGCAAGTCCAATGCAGGGACTATTTGAACAAGCAAAAGAGGAAGGCAGCGCTTGATAAACTGTTGGAATTGGTGAAGCCTGTGTATCCCAAGGCAGACATCAACTATTTGAAGGCCAAAATTTGTAGCCTGAGGAGCACATTTAATGGGGAGCGCAAGAAGGTCCAGGATTCCATGAGATCCAGAGCAGCAGGTGATGACGTATATGTCCCCAGGCTGTGGTACTACAGCCTGCGCTTTTTTGTCTGACTATTCGGAAACCCAGGCCATTGCTATTAACACTTCCTTCCACATCAGCTGAGGCTCCTGAAGTCCAACCTGGGCCTTCCACCCAGGAAGAAGATGTAGAGGAGGCCAGCTTGACCCAGGTATAGCATTGTTTTTTTTAACCAAAGAACATGTTTATTGTTGTCAAGAACACAATACAGATGATATACATGTCATACAGTGATCATAAAAGTGACGAACATTGTTTATATTCAAGCATACATTTCTGACGCTATATTTATATATCTATAAAAATGTAAGCATGTATACAGCTTGATTACAGTTTCTAGATTAAACATTTGCATTGTGTTATTATGTCAAGCTAGGCATTTCCCCAGGTTGAGTTCTTATGACTCTAAATACATCATCCTCCCCAGTCTTACAACTATCCACTGTTAATCATGTAGAACAAGTATTGGTATTATCTAGCCATTTGCTCCATATTTTATGATTTTTTTTGGGCATCCTCTATGTCTATATAATACTTTTTTATATGGCAAGGACACATTTACATCCCTCAACCAATCCTGGATAGTGGGAAAGGTGGTTCTCATCCAATGTTTGGCGATTAACTTTCTAGCACTAAATAGTGTAGCCATGGGCCTGGCCATGGTGTCTGGAAGTAGGCCCAGTAGGCATGGTCTGGGGTCTAGTTGTATTGGTGAACCCATATGATCATGGAGGAACTTTACAATCTGTGCCCAGTAGTCTTGTATCACTGGGCATGACCAGATTAGGTGAAAAAAGGAGCATGGGGTACTTAAGCATCTTGGGCAGTTTAAATTTTGGTTTGGGGAAAATTTGGCTATTCTGGCAGGCGTAAGATAGGACTTATGAATTATGTATAATTGAGTGAGACGTTCAGATACTTTAGGTGAGGTTTTCCGTACATTTTCCAGTATACCTTCCCAATCAGTGTCGTCTATTTGGCCTAGGTCTGCCTCCCATCTGATTCTTGCTGTGTCTATAATTCTGGCAGTTGTTCTATTATGTAGCGTGGTATAAAGAGTAGATATAAGTTTTTCTGGATTGGACCCTGTGATTACATCTACTAATGGGATCATTTGGGGATTAGGAAAACCATTCGTGAACTGAGTCTGGAGCGCATGTTTCAGTTGCAAGTAGCTGAATTGCATGTGGTGGGAGGTCAAATTCTTCACAAAGTGTTTGGAAGTGTCTTACACCAAATAAAGTGACGATCTGAAAAAGGAACACTATCCCCTTAGCTGCCCACCTAGTGGCCCCAGGTAAGGACATCAGTTCCCCCAAAAGGGGATTGTGCCAAAGGGGTGTGTGTGAGTGAAGAAGATCAGCGCCGGTCATTTGAATCGCTTTCTCCCATATGTGGCGATGCTGAAGCAGCAGTGAGTGTTGTCCTTCTCTTGCCTGTTTCCTGCTCCCTTTCCTAAATAGGACTTGTAGTGGAGAGTGCATATCGTTATTTAGCCTTTTACATACCAGTGCTTGGTATCTAATTTCGTCAGTCTTGTGAATATGATAGAAATGCGAGAGCTGTGCAGCTATGTAGTAGGTGTATAAGTCTGGTATGGCCGCTCCTCCCGACGAGGTAGGGTTTTTAATCGTGTTCCAAGCCAGTTTGTGCCTATTGGATCCCCATATGAAAGAATTGATAATTTGGTCCATCTTTTTAAAAAGCTTTAGCGGGATTAATACCGGGGAGTTCCAAAACATATAAATAAATTTTGGCAGAAGTATCATTTTAAATAAATTAATTCTCCCCATTACCCCTAAGGGAAGTCTTGCCCAGGATTGTGTGCGGGATTTCAAGTAGGGGAAAAGTGGTTCAATGTTATTGGCTATATATTCAAGGGGATCTCTTGTAATTGTTACACCCAGATATTTGATAGATGCGACTCTTTGTAGCGGGAGGTAGGCCGCACCGGAGGATGGGGGTGAGAGGTCAAGAGGGAGAGTCTGTGATTTGGACCAATTCATGCTCAATCCCGAGTGTTTCCCAAAGTCACCAATGATCTCAAGGACTTTTTGGAGGGAAGGACCAGTGTCCTCAAGATATAGGAGCATATCGTCTGCGTATAAGCTTACTTTTTCTGTCACGGATCCCATGTTTAGCCCTTGTACGTTAGGATTTAGCCTAAGGGAGATAGCAAGGGGTTCCACCGCCAGGGCATAAAGCAGGGGAGACAGCGGACATCCCTGCCGGGTTCCCCGGCCCAGAGGAAAGGGGTCAGATGTGTACCCATTCACTACCACTCTAGCTGAGGGGGAGTAATATAGCAATTTTACCCATTTAATAAAGTTGGGCCCAAAACCGAATCGCCTAAGGCATTCCCACAAGTACCCCCACTCCACCGAATCGAAAGCTTTTGCGGCGTCTAACGCCACCACCACCCTATCTCCCGTATTCTCGTGCTCCGCCACAATGTTCATGTATAATCGCTGTAGGTTCATGGCTGTATTCTTGCCAGACATGAGCCCTGTCTGATCCGGATGAATTAAGGAGAGAATACTGTGATTGAGGCGCATGGCCAATATTTTGGCTAGTATTTTAATGTCCGCTTGAAGGAGCGAGATTGGGCGGTAGGATTCTATGTGGTGGGGGTCTTTGCCTGGTTTGGGAATCACTATAATTACTGTCTGATGAAGGGACTCAGGAAGGGACCCAGACTCAAATATATGATTGTAAAGTGCCAGTAATTCGGGGATAAGTATTTCTGAGTAGGCTGCGTAAAAGTCAAGTGGTAAACCGTCCCCGCCTGGTGCTTTAGCTGGTGCAAGGGATGCTATGGCGAGTGCTATTTCGTCTGTCGTAAGAGGGGCCTCTAGGTCTGTTAGTTGGGATTCTGATAGTTGGGGAAAGGGGATGTCTTGGAGAAAGACCTGGGTTTCTTGTGCAGTGGTCTGCACCTTAGAGGAGTATAGATCAGCAAAGTATGTCTGAAAAGCTTTTGCAACCGCTGGAGGGTCTGAGTATGTGACATTGTTGGGGCCCGAAAGCGTAACCTCTACTGGTGGGCTTGTATCTTGACGGGCAAGATATGCCAACAATTTACCCCCACGTTCCCCCCTGCTCAAAAACCCGTTGTCACACAAAGAAAAGTTTTTGCTTAGTTTTTTCAAACTGCAGCTGGTCTACAAGACGGGTTTGAAGTTTGAGTGCAGACGCTTTTTCCTGTGTAGGGTCATTTTGGAACTCCCTAGTAATCAAATCTAATTTGTCAGTGGCCTGATGTATAAGAGCTTTGGAATAGGTTTTGATTCTGTTTATTCTAGAAGATAAAATGGTACGTGCGTGAAGTTTGAATGTCTCCCATACCATGCCCGTCGGGGCCGTGTCCCTATTAGTATTAAAGTAAAATTGCCACTCCCTGTGTATGTCCTCTTGGTCTTTTAGTGTTGCTAGCCAAAAGGGGTGTAGGCGCCAGGTTCGAGGTCCTATGTTTGGGGCTAGTTGTGGTGTGGCCCAACATGGGGCGTGGTCGGAAAGAGATCTCATATGGTAACCTGAGTCAGTTAATAGTGGAATTAGGGTGTCTGATATTAAGATGAGATCGATTCGGGACATGGTGGAGTGCGTCACGAGAAGCAGGAATAAGCCATAGTGTCTGGATGCTTGTACCTCCATGTGTCGGTTAGCGAGAATTCTGCTAGTGTACGCCCAAATCTAGTGGTGTCAGGGTGATGGGTGTTTTGCTGTAGTTGCAATCTGTCCTTATGAGGGTTAAGAACCATATTGAAATCCCCTAGCCAAATACATTGGATGTTGGGGTGTTGTGCCATATATAGCAGTCCCTCAGTGATTAAAGTCCAGGTATAGCATTGTTGAACATATTTCTTGTAAAAAATTGAATGATGTTACCTAGATGTTATTGATCACAAATTTCAGATTTAACAAAGTGGTTTACAAATCAATAGACAGTAGTTGCCAAAAATGATTGGGACAAGAAAGAAAAATGCTGGGGTCAGAATGACAGTCTTTTCTATTTGTTAGCATTCAATTTGCAACAGTCATGAGCTAAAAATTGTGTGTGATTGATGACCAAAAACATAAAATGATGTTCCATTTTCATACACAGGAAAGTCTCAGCCAGGAGGAGGCTGTGGAAAGCAGCCTGATGGAATCCTAGGTTCCTTCCCTCTGCCCTCCAACCAAAAGGACCAGGAAGGCAAGGAATCTTGAGGAGTCCACGGCTGCTTTCTTAAAACAGGCTAATGTGGCACTTAACATGACCCCTGGTGGCCACGAGGCATTTGGATGTGTCATTGCAAGCAAACTAGAACACATGGAGGAGGGCCAACGCACGATCTGTGAAGAGCTTATTCTGAAGTCCTAAACAAGGGGATGAGGAGTGAACTCACAACTCAAACCCACCTCTGAGTTGGACCGTACTCCTCTACCACCTCCAGCACCACCACCAACACCACAGCCACCCAACCCACCACAGCAGCATGAAAGGAAGCGTGGAAGGAAGTGTTGAGAGTGATGGCCTGGGTTTGGTGTGGTCTGGCAAAAAACGCAGGCTGTTGGAAGACCACAGCCTTGGGACATATATGTAATCTGCTGCTGCTCCTGATCTCTCGGAGTCCTGGACCGTATTGTGCTCCCTATTAAATGGACTCCTCAGGTTACCAATTTTGAGAGTCAAATAATTGATGTCTGCCCTGGGGTACAAAGGCTTCACCAATTCCAACTGTTTCTCCAGCGTTGCCTTCCTTTTTATTTCGTTCTGACATTGTGCTCCCTATTAAATTTTAAATTTTTGTTTGGACAAATACTTGGCTACATGTTTTAATTCAAAAAGGACAGTTTGTTTGTGAGTAGGCAGGTACATTTCAAAAATACAATGCCAAATTAACAAGGGACACCAACATAGTTGTATCTTTGAGGTTAAAAAATACAAGATAATAATGGTGTTGTGGTAACTTGACACACAAAATGAAAATTAAATCTATGGAGATCACTAGAAAAAAAAAGTATTCTGGAGATAACGAGGGAAAAAAACAACACAAACAAATATTATTCAGGAGTTCACTAGAAATAATAAAAAATACGTTTGTCAGAACTCTGTGAATATCAGCAGAAAAGCAACTTCATTATTATAGCATTATAAAGAAGAAGAGAATGCACTGCATTGAGAGATTTTATAATTTGCCACATGACGAATGTAATATCTCCATTACGAACGCTAGTTTTACAAGACCAAGCGCTTCCGGCTCGTACTTGATTCCGAGCATGCGTGAAGTTTTGTGCGAAGGATTTGTGTACACACGATCAGAAAGTCCGACAACTACGTTTTTTTGGCAGAAAATTTGAGAACATGCTAGCCAACATTTGTTGGCGGAAAGTACGACAACAAATGTGCGATGGAGCATACACACAGTCAGACTTTCAGCCAACAAGCTCACATCCAACATTTCTCGTCGGAAAATCCGACTGTGTGTACGCGGCATTAGAGTGACATATCTCTAATATATACACAGTTAAGTGGATAAAATGAAACAAATGAACGTAATGACAATGAAGCAAAAATCCAAAAGTGATTCAGAGTCCATAAATGGATGGGCAAAACATCATTGTGACTTCAAATATAGGATTGTGCAGAAAAGTTGCCGATAGACGATCCACCACCAATAAGTAAAAGGCTTACTGGAAAGATTGAACTCAAACAGGCATACGCCTAATGAGTCAATCAGACTTGTGGTGTGACACACCAGGTGATAATGGCCTCAACACACACAACCTCCGGTTAGGGGTATAAACTCCAACTCCAGTGGTCCCTCACAATGACACTCCAAAAGGATAGTCCTCCGAAAGGATTGAGACAGAGAGCCAGATGGATGATCTCTCCCGTGTGATGTAGTTATAAGGAAAAAAGGAAAAGGGCCACATAGAGTAATTCCATTAAGAGTGGCTCCCCAGTTCGATATAATGACCATACAGTTTCTTATAACACCAATCCTCGCCATTAGAATAGCCTCCCAGTAACCACGTATAATAGATTTTCTCCTTTTCGTGACATACAATGATGATTACCAATTCCATATGGAAGAGGAATACGAGCGACCCCAATATGGACATAATCAATATAACCATAATGCATACGGAAATCAGGTTTTTCATCAGGACATCCAAGGGAGAAAAAGGGCTCCCCACCCAAGGGTCTTAAGGGCCTTAAGTTTGCCCCTCCAAAAAAATTAGATAAGTTCAATACATTTATAGACATTCAAAAATTTGTAAGAAAGATTAACATTCAACGTTACCTTATGTCCAATCCCTTTAGGAACCTCCCCACGAGCTGCTACCTCGGGAACAGTCCACTTTGGATTGTCCAATCCTTCTTTGTTCAATCCACTTGTTCCTGTGGCCCCAGCTGTTACTATCTTTAAGGACTTGGTCCTTAAAGATTTAGCAAAATTACCATCTAAAAAGATCTATAGTCACCATTACCTAAGGTCGGTCTCAAATCACTGTGTGACAGGAAAGACTTAGTTATTCGCCTTGCAGACAAGGGTGGGAGCATCGTCGTACTGGACAGAACAGACTATGAAAACAAAATGTACAGGATCCTAAGTGACCAAGATACATATAAAGAATTACCCAATAATCCCACTTCGTCTTTTAAAAAAGAATTAGAAAAACTTGTTACAAGGGGATATGACCAACACATCCTAAATAGAAAAGAAAGAGCATTCTTAGTACCCATTGCACCCAGAATTCCAACTATGTACTACTTGCCCAAAATTCACAAGGACTCGATCAATCCCCCAGGACATCCCACTGTGAGTGGCATTGACTCAGTCACTTCTCGCATTGGTCGTATATCGATTTCTATCTCCAAACATTAGTCAGACGGACTCCTTCGTACCTTAAGGACACTAGGGACACTATTAGGTTGCTGGAGAGTATAAACATACATGGAGACTACATATTGGCCGCTGCCAATGTGGCCTCCCTGTATACTTGCATCCCCCATACATTGGGGATTGAATCAGTTAGCCATTTTTTAAGCCATGATGATTCTCTCACCGAGCTACAGGGCAATTACATTATAGAGCTATTGGAGTTCGCTACTAAACATAATTACTTTTGGTTTGACCGTAGATTTTTTTCTTCAACAGAAAGGCATCGCTATGAGCGCAAAATTTGCCCCTAGCCTCGCCAATTTATTTATGGCTAAGTGGCAGGAGGATATCGTCTATACTGAGGACAGACCATCACCAGTCTTGTGGGCTATATATGTAGACGACATCCTCTTCCTATGGGATGGCATCCCAGAATCTTTAAAACAATTCTTCTCCTTTTTAAATAGGAATGATCAAGGTATCTCTGACTTATGAATTTAGTTTTTCAAAAATTCACTTTTTGGATCTTGAGATTGAGATTAATTCATGCCAATTTAAATTTCAAATGTATTTCAACCCAACTGACCATAATAGCTTTATCCCCACAGATAGCTTCCATCATAGGTCCCACGCAGCCAGTTTCTGTGGTTACACAGGAATTTTACCGATACTCAGACTTTCAAAACACAAGCTTGGACCCTCAGACAGAGGTTTATAGAAAAGGGTTATGACCCAGTGGAAGTTGACTTGGAATTCAAAAATACTCTAAAGGTGGATAGGTGTTCCTTATTGGCTGATAAACCCAAACATGAGACTGATGATTCCTTCAAATGGTTGATACTAACTTCATTCTCAGTCCAACATAGAGAGATTAGAGCCATTATCAAAAGGCATTGGAATATCCTCAGGAATGACCGAGTCTTGGGCCATTTACTACCAGAACAAGCCAAGGTCACTTTTAGGGGAGTTCCTTCTCTACAAAGTAAAATTGCCCCCAATATTATGAATCCACCTGTCTGTCCTTCCTTTTTTCACAACTTAGTTGGCTATTACCCTTGTAAAAAGTGTGTTGTGTGTCAACGTGTCACCAATCGTGTGTATCTGATTAAACAATTTTGCACATGTGCCATTAGACATGTTGTCTATATGATAACATGTCCTTGCAGGAAACAATACTTTGGTCGAACGATCCACACATTAACTACTAGAGTAAGTGAACATATTGCTAAAATAAAAAGTGGAGACACCAAACATAGTGTCCCTAGACACTATAGACAACATCACCACCGTGACCCTAAAGGTACTGAGTTTCTTATTATTGACAGAAACGTATTGGATATATGAGTTACAATGCCACTCTCCATTGGGGTTGAATGTAGAGTGGGACATTAATGCCTTCCTTAATAGAGCCTAGACAAACCAGGTGTTTTAATTTTTTTTGAATTTTTTTGAATATTTTTGGAATTCTGGGTGTATTATCTATATGTTTGTTGTTTCTATGTACTATGCTCTCACAAATTCCATATAACACGACAGTTGTATTCATTTATATTTAATTATAATACTCTTCCATTTATCTACAAATTTATAATTTCATTGTATAATATTGACCCCAGATTGAGGGTCAGCTCTGTGGAGTGTATCAAATTACAGCTAAATACTAGTTTATAGTTTGATTATTATTGATTTTTGACTTTATGTCTAAATCCATAATTGGACACCTTGCTCAAAACAAGCACAATATGATGTTGTCGAATCAGTGTTTACAGCCCTGTTTTTTTATTGGGTCCTATGTCCGGTCTGGAGCTATGGGGTGGGCGGTGCTACTATGGCCCATTGCAGACTCCGAGCATATATAGGTGAGACTTATTTACTGCTTCCATCAAGCTTGTTTTTCGAAAACGAGGCTTGATTTCCCTTTCCGGCACCTGATTATGAGGCTTGGTTAGACATAAACTTGAGCGGCGTACGATGAAAATCTAGTGGGCGCGGTGACGTAATTTTCGCTGCTGTCCAAAGTCATTCATTTCAGAATGAGGCTTGAACAGCATGCTACTGCGCCATTTTGGCCGTGACAGGAAGTAAACATTAACATATCCAGTTAACACCACAGAGCTGTATCTCGTTATGGGGGACACATTACTTTATTTAAACGCAGTGGCCGTAGCAGACCAGCACCCCAGATGATGTCTTATTAGACGAAACGTGTCGGGATGGGCTCTGCTGATGCCATTATGTCATATTTTATACCAAGCGTCTTTTTATCTTTGCAAATGTGAGTGTTCCTTTTATACAATAAATACCCTTTTTCTTAATGGAATTACACTATGTGGCCCTTTTCCCTTATAACTACATCACATGGAAGAGATCATCCATCTGGCTCTCCATCTCAATCCTTTTGGAGGGCTATCCTTTTGGAGTGTCATTGTGAGGGACCACTGGAGTTTATACCCCTAACCGGAGGTTGTGTATGTTGAGGCCGTTATCTCCTGGTGTGTTACAACACAAGTCTGATTGACTCATTAGGCGTATGCCTGTTTGATTTCAATCTCTCCGGTAAGCTTTTTACTTATTGGTAGCGGATCATCTATCGGCAACTTTTCTGCACAATCTTATTGACTCCTTTGAAGTCACAATGATGTTTTGCCCATCCATTTATGGACTCTGAATTACTTTTGGATTTTTGCTTCATTGTCATTACGTTCATTTGTTTCATTTTATCCACTTGACTGTGTATATATTAGAGATATGTCCCTGTAAGTATTACATTGAGTGCCATGTCCCTTTAAGATTTGTTTTCTCTAATTACCCTTGTATATTGTGTACATTTAATTTGTATGTAATCACATTTATCCCATCACAGGTTTTTTCACCATCCAAGGGGTTCACATACAGTGTAGACCTTGCACAAATATTCAGTCTTTGTTTATTCTAAGACAGTATAATAGTACTAGCACTCCACAAAGGTATTGTAATCTTGCGAGTACCAGAAATCATGCCAGTAGAACCATGTTTTATTGATTTATTCCTCTTTTCACTTTAATGCAGCCGTTAGTGGTTTAATTCACCACAGTTATCCACTGACCAACTGATGGGGGTTCCAAGCATTTCCATGTTTGTGGTATACATATTTTAGCAGCATTTAGAAGATGGATCAAAATGGACTTCTTATATCTACGCTTCAAAATTGGAGTGAGGTGAAGCAAGCACTGCGTCGGATCAGCTGCTAGTGAAATGTCTGTCAGTCTAAAAAAATTTCCGGATAGTGTCCCAGAAGGGGAGGATAAGAAGGCGTGTCCAAAATAAGTGTAGTAGTGAACCGTCTGACTGTTCACTACTACATAAGGGTAAATCTTATGTAAGAACATGGGCGCTCTATACTATCGGTCAGGACCTTGAACCCCGCCTCCTCAAACCTACTCGCAATTGAAGAGCGGTGTACAAAATACAAAATACACTCTATTTGCTCCTTTGAGAAGGCCTGACCCAGGTCAGGCTCCTAATTCTGCAAATAGGGAGGAATAAAGCATTCCTGGGGCTCAATCAGCATTGTGTACATTAATGACAGAAGGTGGCAGAGAGGTGCAGGATCTAGACAGAGCCTCTCAAAAACAGACAAGGAATGACTAGAGGAGGGCACATAGTTCAAGGACGTGAGAAAGTGTCTAATCTGCGTTGCCCACCACCTGTCTGGGGTGACAGCATTGCTTGAATTTCCACAATAGTGCACCATCAACCCTCAATAAGAAAGTCTCGGAGTCTAAACCGGTTGGTCAAAATCAATTCCTTGAACCCCCTCCCTGACAGACTGGAAGGGAACTTTTGAGCACCAATAACAGGGGACAAAGGAATGGGTGGGAGGGATCATCGAGAAGCAACCCGTTGTACCTATTACTGACAAAGTAGTCCCTATCAAAGGGTGGGCTTTCAGGGGCACCGGCAGGTTAGAAGACTGCCACAACAAAGTTGGAAATGGAAAGAGTGACATGGCCTGTTCCACCCCCACCCACTCCTTCTCTGAAAAATGCTTGGTCCAATCCATGGCTCTGGTTATATGGACTGCATGGTAATATTTAAATGGATCAGGGAACCCAATACCACCCCGGTCCATTGATAAAGTCAAGATATGGTGGGATAGTCTTTTAGGTTTGTAACCCCAAAGGAAATTCCTCACGGACTGACCGCAGAAAGTGACATGGGACAGCTTTTGGCAATGTTTGAAAGAGATAAAATAGTTTTGGCAAAACAGCCATCTTTAAGATACTGTTCTACCAAGCCAGGAAAAAGAATGCTGGTGCCAGCGCTTGAAATCTAGTCTTAGAGAAGCGAGCCAGGGGGAAAAGTTTTCCTTAAAAACCTCAGACAGTGAGGAAGTGAGATAAACGCCCAGATATTTGAGTTTGTTGCGAGCCCAAGAGAAGGGAAAGTTCTGTTGAAGGTTAAGTAGAGTCTCATTGGGCAAATCTTGTTTAAAGCTTCGGATTTGTGTACATTTTGTAATTGGAAAGGGCGGGGTACGTTCTAAGGGCCTTTAGTAAATTGGGGATAGAAGTCTCAGGGCTTGTTATAATGAACAATAAATCATCAGCTTATGCCGCGACTTTGTGATGCGTGTTACCTGCACCAATGCCCTTTATATTTGGATTACCCCTGATATGGGCCAGCAAGGGTTCCAATACAAATACAACTATCAAGGACGATAACGGACAGCCCTGTCTCGTCCCATTGCTTAGTGAGAAGGAGAATAAATTGCTTCATTGGCCCGAACTGCCACTGATGGATGGGAGTAAATTGCCTCTATCCATTGACACATATGGGGACCCAAGCCAAGCTACCACAACGTGCGTTTCATGAAAAGCCAGTTGACCCCATCAAAGGCATTTTCCGCATCCGCTGAAATCAGCAGCATTGGAGTTTTCCTATCCCAAGCCAAGTGGATAAAATTCAAAGCCCTACTCGTGTCATCTCTGGCTTCTTTGGTGGGAACAAACCCTACTTGGTCATAGTATACTAACTTGAGAACAAAAGAGATCAGACGGTTGGCTAGAATCTTGGTAAAGATCTTGAGGTCCGTGGTTAATAAAGATATCGGGTGGTAATTTGCACAGTCTGTCACATCTCTACCCTCTTTAGGAATCAAAATTGTGTGGAGAAATAAGGAGTCCATAGCGAGTGGAGTCCCGTCCAGGAGAGCATTGTGAGCTTGCATAATTCGAGGCATCAGATGAGCAGCGTATGTATGATAATAAAGGAGAGGAAACCCACCGGGGCCGGGGTCTTTCGCATTTCTATTCCCCGGATGGTCGGGATATCTTCTGGTTCTGTAATAGGGCCTTCCATTTCTTCTCTTTCCTGAGGTGTGTCAATGTGGGGACACCTGAGGAGAGTAGGTAATCCTCTATCATAGAGGTATGGGCCAGAGAGTAAGGAATTTTCCCCATAGGGGCCAAGTTGTAAAGTTTCTCGTAGTAACTGCAGAAACAATTAGCTATCTCCTGTGATTTGTAAAGTTTTTGACCTGAGAGGGACATCAGTGCGGGGATGAAGGAACGTGCTTTGGTCTCCCGTAATGCACGTGCCAAAGGTCTGCTAGGTTTAGCACCAAGCTCGTAGAAGAGTCTCAGTGAATACATAAGTTTGGTTTTTGCTTTACCCAATAAGAGAGAATCAAGAGAGACACATAGATTTTGTAGATCGATGGCCACGTCACAGGCTAAGGATTGCCTTTCTAAAACTTCAATGAGCTCCAAGAGGGAATGGACCTCCTATTTCCTGTGTTTCTTAACCTTAGCCCCTAGCTTAATAAGGACTCCCCTGATTACACATTTGTGAGCCTCCCATACCATGCAGAAAAAGGTCACAGAGGATTCGTTTGCATCGAAGTACGCCTTGATCTCCTCTTCCACAAGATTTGCATATTTTGTTTGCTGGATTAAACTTTCATTTAACCACCAGGACCCAGGTTGGTGATGCCCGTGCCCCCCCCAACATTAGAGACATAAAGATCGGGGAGTGATCTGAAAAGGTCCACATACCTGTACTGCTGGAGGTCACTAGTGGAAGGGCTGACTGGTGTACCAGGAAATAATCCAATCTTGAGTAAGAGTTGTGGGGGGGCAAAAAAAGGTATAGTCCGGAGTGTCACTGTGCAATATCCTCCAAGCATCAATGAGATGAGCAGACATCAAGGCTTTTTTAATCCGACAAAGGGCTGTGTACGACAGATCAGAGGACCCCGTGGAAGTGTCCAACAAAGGGTCTAAAGCTACATTCAAGTTTTCCCATAAGATCCACTGTCTCTCTGCAAAGTCAGTCAGTTTCTCCAGGCAGCCCTCAAAGCCCACTTGGCCCAAGTTGGGGGCGTACAAATTACCTAAGGTTACATCCTGTCCAAAAATGAAGCCCTTCGCAAAAATGTATCGGCCCAGGTCATCCTTGAGTATTGCAGACAACAACCATGCCACATTTTTAGAAATGAGAATACAAACCCCACAAGATTTAGAGTCTGGGGAGAAACTGTGATAAACTAAAGGGTACCTGGAATTCCTGAGCTTCAGAAGTTTGGTAGCCTTAAAAAACGTCTCTTGAAGAAAAGCTACATGGGCACAATTCTTCCAGATCTCACTCAACACCTGCGACCTTTTCTCAGGAATGTTCAGACCGTGTGTATTCAGGGAGAGAAAAGTCATTGTTGGCATGGTGAAGAAAGGAGTAACCCCTGGAAAAAAAAAAAAATGGAACCGGGAGGGGTTAAACAGAAAAGGTAAGATAGACAGAAAAAGAAAAGGGGATTAAAAAGGAAAAACAAGATAGAAAGAGAGACAGTAGCAGATCCGAAATGTTTAGACCACCTATCGGGGGGTTTCCCTCAAAAGTGGTATCAAAAAGTCACTACAATAAGTGCAAATATAACAACAAGATGATGAACTCTAATATGAAGTCTCCACCCTAAATACAGGTGGAGTACAGGGCCTATGTGGGAGTGTAGTGTCGACCATGTCAACCCCAGACCAGTAAAAATTAACTATAAGTCTCGGATACCCTTAACAGAAAGGACTGACCTAAATGTAGAACAGGCAATTGATCTGTTCCCTGCAGTAATGAAACTAAACTGTATAAAGGTAGCACATATCTCTGTAATTGGAGGACACGTACAGGCTCCAACACAGGTACACTGTTCATCTGAGATCAAAGGTAGTTGCGTATATCATGTAGAATACAGGGAAAAGAACAATTTTACCTGTAACCAAAAAAAGAGACAGAAAACAAACCCACAAAAACAAGTTAATGTCCCAAATAAGTCCCAAATGTCAGGAGAATAAGATGTGTCGCCTAGACATCTAAAAGACAAATTATCTAGCCAGAGACTTTGTAGTATAGGGGGAAGCTGCATAAGATCAAGCCTTCAGTGGTGGGACCAGTCAGATATGAGAGGGCTAGCTGACTTCCCGAGGCAAAGCTGGGGATCAGGTATAACTTGTGCATAGCATCAGTTAAATAAATGTCCTGTCACTTCTGATTTACCCTGGACTACAAGGATAAACAATAGCAGGCCACCAGATGGGTGTAAGTCAAGCTAGGGCAAGCAAACCTTCGAAATTGAGGAGAAAGGTGATGAGCGCACAATAGAAGTTCAGCTTAGGAATCTTGCATAGTTCATGAGGTTTTCAGAGTTCTGGATCAGAAGGATGGGTGCAGGACGGTACAGAGGCACTGCTTCTGGATTGAGACCGTCTAGATCTCTGGGGCAGTGGATTCAACATCTGAGGAACAGGATCATCAAAAAGGATATCCAGCCAGTTTGGTACAAGTACCGGATTGGTTCCCAAAAATGAAAAAAGCTCAGGCAGTTAGACCGGGGACCACAGGGTGAACTGACGATTCTCTTTCACAAGCACATGAAATGGGAAGCCCCGAGTATAAGTAGGTCCAGATTCAGGTATAACAGTTAAGAGAGGTCTAACGGCTCTGCACATCCCAAAGGTGGCACGGGATAAGTCTGGCAGAAGGTGAATAGTAGCACCATCAAAGTCAATAGAACCCCTGTGCCAAGCCTTCTGTAGGATCAGCTTTCAGTTTATAGTAATGAACACGGCATAATACATCCCATGGGTGGTCATTAGCAGGGGTTGTACCAGGTGCAACTCTGCGGACTCTATCAAGCTCCATTTCTGCCTCTGGTGCTCTGTTAAGGTAAGTATTAAAAATGGACGTAACTGTCACAGCGAGATCCACAGGAGTGGTGGCCTCTTGTATACCTTGGACCAATCCGTTGAGCCCAGTGATCCAGTTCCTGTTTAGTGGGTAAAGTCGCCAAACTGCTGGATCTGCCTGAGGGCTTCTAATGGGTCTGCAGCCATGTTGGTTTGCCGCCTGACTTCAGTATCAGCAGTAGAGGGAGATAGGCTATCAGGTACACACCTAGGCCGAGATGCTGAGAGCGGCTCCCCTTGCAGCTGAGTGCGCTCTACCCCTGAAGGTGGCACAGAGGGTATAGGGCACAGAGAGGCACGGGTCGCCAGCAGGTAGAAGAGGCTTGCATAGAGATCTTCCGAAGGAGGGAGGAACCATGCAGGGTGGACTTGACACTGGACTGGATGAGAAGCCCGGCCGGGGCTCTGACACCTTGATCAGGAAAAGGAGACTGGAGCAGGGTCAGAGGAGGCCAAGGGTCAAACACAGGGATCAGGCAGCAGAGAATTCCTTTAGGCAAGCCGGGGTCATACACAGAGATCAAGCAGTAGAGAAGTCCTTAAGCAAGCTGGGGTCAAACATAGAAATCAGGCAATAGAGATGTCCTTAGGCAAGCCGAGGGTCAAACACAGAGATCAGGCAAATAAAGAAGTCCTTTAAGCAAGCCGAGGGTCAAGTGTTGGAGAGATTTAGAGGATGTCAGGGTCAATACGGGTCACAACAGGCAGGCACAGGTACACAGAGCTTGGAACAGGAACACTGGAAGCTGAAAAGACAAACCATCAATTAAGCATGGTGCTGAACTGCGTTTTATAGGCCCCCCAGGGGGATCTCACATTGTGCGCACTATGGCGTGCATGCACCCACGCCGATATGCTGTATCGTGCACACGTGTGTGCCGGCCCACTGTGTCGTGCACCTGTATGGGCCGTAGCGCTACAGTTTCTGCCATTCCTCTGACAGTGCCCCCCCCTAAAGGGGCAGCCTCCGGATGCCCAACCTGGCCAACATTCCTGGGTATCTTCTGTGAAAGTCTTGTACCAAATGAGGAGCGTGTACATTGCTCGAAGGCTCCCAGGAATTATCTTCTGGGGGGTACCCTTTCCATTTAATGAGATACTGGATCCGTCCCCCCATTTTTCTACAGTCCATTATTGTCTCCACTTCAAACTCATTTTCACCTTCAATTTCAACTGGTGGAGGTGGTAATTCCTCTCTTCCTGAAAAAGCGCTGGGGACCACCGGCTTCAGTAAAGATACATGGAACACAGGGTGTATTTTGTAAGAACTGGGTAAAGCTAGTTCAAAGGCCACAGGATTAACCACTCTCCTTATTTCTAAGGGGCCAATGAATTTTGGGCCCAATTTTCGTGATGGACAGGGTAATTTGAGATTGATAGCGGATAGCCATACCTTGTCTCCACTCTTGAAGTTTGGGTTACTCCTTCTCCCCCTGTCATAATATTCCTTATAATTGTTTTGGGCTTTCTTCGTTGTTTCGTGGATCTGCAAAAAATTTGTTTGGATTAAGTTTATCCGATCTTGTACTGCAGGAGTTGAGACTTCAGGAATAGAATCCAGCAGAAAGGAGGGATGGAAACCATAATTGGCCCAAAAGGGAGCTTGGTTGATGGCAGAATGTATGGAATTGTTGTAAGCAAACTCCGCACAGGGGAGAAGGGAAGACCAGTTATCTTGGGAGTAAGAACAGAAGCAACAGAGATATTGTTCTAAAGTCTGATTACTCTTCTTTGTTTGGCCATTGCTTTGCAGGTGGTATGCTGAAGAGAGGGAGGTCTTGATTTCTAGGGATTTACAGAGGTCCTTCCGGAACTTAGAGGTGAATTGGATTCCCTTGTCAGACATGATGTTGTGGGGACACCATGAAGTCTTACTACTTCTTGGGAGCGGAGCGGATAATGGTTCTTAATAGTAATTTTATTGAGTTCCCTGTAGTCCACACAAGGTCTTAGAGAGCCAAGCTTTTTTTCTACAAAGAAGATACCCGCTCCAGCTGGGGAAGAGGAAGGGTGGATGAATCCTTTTTCGAGATTCTCATCGATATAGGAATGAAGAGCTTCCAACTCGGTCTCAGACAGTGGGAATATGCGGCCAAAAGGAATCTCGGAACCAGATAAGAGATCAATAGGGCCGTCATAAGGCCGATGAGGTGGTAAATTGTCGGCTTTCTTCTTATCAAAAATGTCCAAGAATTTGTGATAAACGGAGGGGACATGCTGGAGATTGTCTGTTACTGGCTCTATGGTCAGACAGGAGGCAGTATTATTGGGAACTGGCACAAAGCAATGCTGGGAACAGTACACAGAGAAGTAGATTTCTCTTTTATTACAATTGATCTGAGGGTCATGAGCTTGCAACCATGAAAATCCTAAGATGATGAAAACATGGACGAGCATATGATGTCAAAGCAAAGAAATTCTTGATGGCCAGAGTCTGTAGAGGTAAGAATGGGTCTGATTTCTTGGGTGACAGGTCCCGAGCAGGGTAGAGATCTGTTTGCCAGGTGTATTTGAAGGTTCTGTTTCTTGACTCGAAGGGGAATATGCAGTTTTTGGGCCAAAGATGCATCCAGGAAACAGCTGCATGCCCCGGAGTCAATGATGGCCAACAGCCGAATCTCCTCTTCCGCCAACTGTAATGAGACCGGGAGGACAAGGTGAGATTGAATCGAACCAGCAACTTGAAAGTTTATGGCGTGCTGTGGGCGACACTTATTGGGTCTCACGGGACAGTTGCGCAAGAAATGGTCTGCTCCTCCACAGTAAAGGCAGAGATTGGCTTGACGCCGGCGTTGTCTCTCATCAGGAGTGAGTGGTGACTGGACCAAACCCAGTTGCATGAGTTCACTGTCAGAGGAGGAAAAAGGAACCAGAGATTGTGAATGAACTGGAGGAATCCGAGGTAGCATCCAGGTAGGCCGTGAAGACTGGAAGCATTCAGAGCGGCGCTCTAGCAGGGGCATGTCTAGTTTAATGGCCAGTTGGATTAGATCTTCCAGGGAGGTAGGAGTGTCCACCCGAGCCAGTTCATCCTTAAGTGTTTCAGAAAGACCCTGGAAGTACTGGTATTTGAGAGTGGCCTCATTCCATTTTCGGAACTCGACAGTGTAGTCCTCCACTGGTCTTTTCCCCCGGGTCAAGGTATGCAGGATGGTTTCGGCGGTGGCCGTGCGCTGTGGATCGTCATATAGTTGGGCCATAGAGTCGAAGAAAGTTTCCACAGAGTTGAGAAGGGAACTCTTCTGCTCAAGGAGATTATGGGCCCAAGCTTGAGGTTCTTCACAGTAATGAAATAATGAACCCCACTTTTATGATTTCAGTATGAAAAGTCCTGGGCTAGAGAGCCAGATATAACAGAAAGGCATTTTTAAAAGTCCTTAATTTCTTCCGGTTCCCAGAAAATGGCTCTGGAGTGGGGACCCTTTGTTCAGGGAGGGCCATTACCACTGCAGGGGCTGGATTGGCTCAATCTTGTGAGGAGGATGCCCCACTGGCAGATGCTGGAACTGTATCTGCAGGAGCTGGAGAAAATTTCAGGTGTTGGAGACGGTCTTCAATTTGGAAATAGCCCTCTTGAAGTCTCTGGACCGCCTGTGTAAGGGCTGTAACCTGCTGGCACAGAGCCTCAAGGGGAGAACCAGCTCTGTCGGCATCTGGCATGGCTGGTTTGTACTGTCAAGTATTCACCAAGGCCGAGATGCTGAGAGTGGCTCCCCTTGCAGCTGAGTGCGGTATAGGGCACAGAGAGTCACAGGTCGCCAGCAGGTAGAAGAGGCTTGCGTGGAGATCTTCTGAAGGAGGGATGAACTGTGCAGGACACTAGACTGGATGAGAAGCCCGGCTGGGGCTCTGACACCTTGATCTGGAAAAGGAGACTGGAGCAGGGTGGGAGGAGGAGGCAGAGGGTCAAACACAGGGATCAGGCAGCGGAGAAGTCCTTTAGGCAAGCCGGGGTCTGTTGTAGAATCTCATATAAGCCATTGTATTTCATATTATTCATATTGATTTGCATATATTTTATTGATAATTATTATTATCATTATTATTATTATTCATATTATTATATAGTAGTGGTTTTATCAATATTATTATTCAATAAGTAAAGCAACAATTATTAATCTTTAATAATGTATGCTGTGCTTTCCAGATTTAGAAAGTCTTCATTTTTAAGTGTTGAACTTTAAATGACCTCTGCTTTATGACAAGTACTTGTACACAGGTGTTCTCGAAAATGTATTAAGATAGTCTACTGGGTGAAAGTTCATTGGAATAGATTCAAGTTGTATAGAATTGTCTCAAGTCTTTGAAATGCATATAAATCAGACAGATAAAGAAAAGAAAACAGGTGGTTTAGAAATAATTCAAGTTATGTACAGCACATTAAATTAAGTTTGACAGCGTCAAACAAAGGTCTGCTTGTGCCCTCATTAAAACTGTTAAAATACATACATATAGTGAAACATATAACACATCTGGTGGGGTTATTGAAAGTTCATTCTCCAAAAAGTCATAAATCTGTTCTCCTTGAAGTTAAGTTAAATCTTATCAAGATGAGAAGAGCTTGATAACACAGCTGGGTGCCAGACTGTCTCTACACAGGTGTTTTTAATTGGACAAAACCAGTTATAAATCACTTTAATGAACATATAGGAATTTTGGGAATAATTAAGTTTATCTGGTTGTAGAACAGGTGTCAGATTTATGGTTAGTTACATTGACGTAGATCTTAGTGACCAATCATATGTAAGAGAGATGGTTGAGATAAGACTTGTAAAAGGGTATATAAATGCAGGCTCCACAATTGTTAGACAGATAAGTCAGATAGGAGCTCATAAGGCTGAACTCTGTGTATGCTGCCCTATTGCAATGGTCATAGAGGTCAGAACCAATGGGCAAGTATCTGTCCATAACTTGTCTCCTCGTACGAGTCAGGGAAGACTTCTTAACTTGTTCCAGAATGTGGTCTCAGGTGAATTTCCCTCACGAACTTGGTTGAGCTGGAACCCAGAACTCTGTGAGGGGACCAGACCACCAGCCAATCGACTGGTCCCTATTAGGTGACGGGTTCCCAAGAATTGGCAGAAAAGACCCATTCTGGTTCAAGGTGAGAACAATTCACAATTGTTTCAATTTGGTTAGAGGATAAGAATACCTATATCTAATATTCTTGCATTGTAAGAAACTGTATAAATTAGACCTATATCTTGTAATACTTTGAACATAAACCTGTATGTTATCAGCTGTTAATAAACCTGCATTGTTGAAGTTCTGCCTGGTTCGATACTTTATTATTCTACTTCATTTGGTGGCGCATACGGGGACAGCATAACCTCAACTCCAAATTTGCCTAACTCCATGCTGGTGAGGCACTGAGTTCAACACAATTTTGCGCAATTTATATCAGGTTAGCAGACACCTATTATTAGTTCTACATTGTGTTGTGCCGTGTTTTGCTAGCGCTAGGAGGGGCAGGTGGTTGTTGTTGGGGTATCGCTGTCCACCAGGCAGATCTTTGTGATGGCAGGTTGGGTTTTCTCAACTGTAGGTGCCTTAAAGTACATTGTGCAGGATGAGATACCCTGGGTAGAAATTTATTTATTTTTTTTTTCTCTCTTTTCCTTTTATTTCAATTCTTTCTTTTCTGAAGGGGTACCCCTGTAGAGGGTTAATTACTCTCTATGTAAACCTAGGTTTAACATGCATGTTGGTTCCCTGGACTGCAAAAATTAGTCACCCCTGGAGAACCTATGTTAACATGTATGTTGGTTCCCTGGACTGCAAATTCAAGTCTGGATGAGGTTTTGGGGACTTAAAGACCCCTGGAGAACCTGCATAACAGGAATTTGTGTTCATGTGTATGCATACTTTGCTAGGTGGAGTGACTGTGTATTGCTATATAGAAAACAGAAGATAATGACATTTTGTTAATGAATGTTCACAAATGTAAGTTAATTTCTTTGTAATCTTTGTAGACTGTTAGGGAATATTGTATGTGTGAGGGAGACTGATCATCTCCCAAATTAGGTTAGAATAAGTCTGTAGAGGTTGTAAAAACATTGGTGTGGAAGGACCCTGTGTGTTAGTTCTATGAGTGAATTGTAAGAAGTATGCAACTGATGCTGAATTCTGCATAGTGTATGATGAATATGGAAATGGTATGTATCTTCCATACAAATACAATTAGAACTTTCTGTGTCATATTTTTGATTTTGTGACACTTATTATTAGTATTTGATAGGAGGATTTATATTTATATGAGTTAAATGTGTGTGTGTATTTTTTGTATGAGGTGTAAAATGAATCCCTATGTGAATGATTGTATGTGTCTTTCGTGGAGAGGCTAGGGCTTGATACATCTATGGTGACTGATTGGCTTTAGCGTCAAAGTTCTAAATGTTATTGGCAGTGAGTGAGTGTGTGGAAGGCACGATTCATTAATTTTTTTTATATTCTTTTTGAATATGTACCTCAGCTGGATAGCGCCATGAATGGGCTGAGGAGTTAGAAGTTATTTAAACTGTAGAAAAAATAAAGTTGTTCATTTTAAGTAATTTATGTAGGTAATCATAGCATCTTAAACTGAAAACAAAGAGTTTGTTTTGTTTTATAGTCGCTAGCCCCTTTTTCTTGCTGAAATACTGCAATAGGCAGAGGGTTCAATGTGACATAAATAATACTGAAGTTTATAGTCATAAGAATATTATATGTTTTGATGATACAGGTGACTGTAATGATCTCTCCCCTTATTGGGTGCTTAGATAAAATTTATGTATATATCTCATTGTTGTAGCTGCTCTCTGAGTACTATCTGTTGTAGAACCACAAGTCCCAGCATAGCTTGAATCTGTAGATAAATTCAATGCTGCTAATATAATTAATGTCATGCTTAAACAGATTTTACAGTTGTAGGTTTTACATGTTAGACAAAATACTGTATTTTTTTTTTCAGTATGTGTTTAGGAGCTTATGTGCAACAGCATTAAATCACTTTTTGTGACAGCTCATCTCAGTGCTCTGTACTGAGATGAAAGGGGCACGTTTAGGGAAGTTATGTCTGGTGAATTTAGACAGAAATTTGATAAGCTGACCAAAAAAAAAAATCTCAGAATACGTTCTTATTCTTAAACATTTGTTAAGTTTTATTTTTATGCTTTTAAACAGGGAAATGTCTATCATAGGAAAAGGTCTCAATTTGTTAGAATATAAATTGTAGGTTATAATAGGTATTCTGTCCTTTATATTATGGACTGTAGTAGTGAAAGGTGCATTTTATTTTTAGTGTATCACTCTTATAAATAGGGTGCTTATTTTCCCTTGTAGCTTTTGTTGTTTATTTTGTCATGTCCCTAACTTGTTGTACAGTATCATCTTTATATATTTGCCTACTTAGTAGTATTCACAAAGATAGCAATGGGATTTATTTATTTGGTAAAAGGGAACTCCAAATTTATATTTGTTTCTTATTTTCTAAAAAGAATAGTGAAGAGTGATGCATGGTAACAACAGTGCTACCATCTTATTATATATGCTATATGTAGCACATACAGGGGGGTGAGTTAGATAATTAGAGTCTTAATTTTTTATCTTAGCTTGTAAGCTCTGGTGAGCAAGGTCCCTTAATGATATTGGCTATAACTTATTTTGTCCTACCTGATTACAATATTTAGTAATCATCAGGCTGATTATTAGTTTGCCTAAAGAAATAATTTGTTTCTTTATTCCAGGAGCAGCCAGCACATTTTCATATGTAAAGTTATACTTTGTAAAATTTCACTCCTTTTGATTTTTTTATTATTCAAGTTCCTAGTTATGCTACTGCAGGTGGCAAAGTCAGTTTTTGGATTAGGGTCCCTCTGCATTAATATGATCTAATTAACAATAAAATGTGTATATAATTATTCTTGAGGAAACTCTAGTTAACTATTAACATTTTGAAAGATCTGGAAACTATGGGTGCAATATACATGAGACATATTTTAGGAGGCGCTCTCCTGAATAACAATATATATTATTAATGGGATTTTTGGGGATCACACAGTAATAGCATGCAATGTGAATCTGCAACCAAATCAATTAAGTATAATACTTTATTGTACAAGGAGTATGTGTATATATATATATATATGTAGTGCGGGATCAATCTATAGTTTTGTTACTTCATTAAACATTGGGTTAGCCTTATCCCAGATATGTGGTTTGTTTTTGGTCACCAATTATAAGGGTTACATTTATTGATGTGGGAAAAAATGTTTTATGGAGACATGAGCACGATGTGCTAATGTGTCAAATGTAATTAAACTATAATGACATTCTATTTACTTATGGCCCCTGTAAAGGACATATGATATATTTTAATCTTACATTTAGAAAGTTTTACTAACAACAGAATCTGTGTCTTATAAAAATGTGAAGCTTTCTCTCGCTCATAAACAGTGGCATTTGTTGCTAGTGATGGTATACTCAAATATTTAGATATCTTAAGTTTGTAGGATGTTGATCTATAGGCATTGTTTCATCATTGATAATAACACTGATTAATGTTTTCAGGTTTTATTTTCTTCTTTCAGCTAAGTAGGGACATAGTAATGCACATTTTCTTAACCTCTTTAGATTTAACAGACTGTGCTAGTGACTGTGTAATTTTATTTTGATTTCTTTTTAATTATGAACAATCACAATGTAGTTTCACAAAATGTAGTTCTTCAAAGTCTATTTTGCGTGCCTGAATAAAGACTTTATTGCAATGAAAGAACAAAGCTGTAGAAAGTTTTTCATATGGTCATGCAAATGTATGAGACAACAGCTAAGTGTCTGATGTGGGAAATTTTTCCCAGGATTGGAGTGTATACAGCACTGACATCAAATAATTGTACCCATTTGTATGAAAAATCAGTTCCATTCTGCTCTATGCTTGGCATAGACAATAGAACCTTGTGTCCACATTCATATTTATTGGTGGATAGGTTGTATGGGCTGTTGTAGACCAAATTAAATACAATTTACTGGGCCATATGAAACTTTGGATAGATTTGTCACTAATTTTAGGCGTTCTAGAGGCAAATGATAGTTGCTTAGACTTCATGCTGTACAGTGGGAGATAAAATGTACATGTGTTTAAAATAATTAACCAAATTGGTGTAGTTTTGTTTCTAAACAGATCCTTATTTTAGATGTGATCTCTTGTTCCAATCAAAGCCACTAAAGGAATGTATGTCAGTAACTCTTGATGACTGCAAGTACATTAAAGATCATAAAAGGAAGTGGAAGAATTCACAATTCAAGTGTCCATTTAAATCCACATTTGTGACTGTGACATTTTCAGTTTCAATAGTAGTCACAGTCTGAGTGAGATTAGCAGGAGTGTTATTCACATATGTGCAAGTGGTATACATACAAGAGACTATTGCAGATAAAGACATTGGAAGTATTTCAGAAATGGACAATTCTAATTAATTATATCTGATACTTTGTATGTAGAGACTTACTGTTGTTTTGTTTGTTATATATATTATAAGTATTATTATTGTGAACACCTTAAAGTGGAACTTTGGTCAGAAACTTAATTCCTGCTGGATCACTTGAGGCTGACCCCTTTTGCAGGTGTAGCTATGAAGCACAGTAAAAAATAAGTGCCTATACTGTTTAAAATCCACTGTTCCACCCCGATCTACACAAGCTCAGTTGTGCTCTATTTTTTTGCACTGATTAAAGTCTAGAGACCAGTCTGCTGACAGCCTGAAATTCTACTGCTGCTCAAAGGTTCTGGGCTTCAGTAAAAAGGTAGCATAATAATTAATGTGGAATGTATTTTTCTTGCTAATGAACCTTATTTTATCACATTTTTATGAGTAGAGTTCCACTTTGAGTAAATGTTCAATCATTATAAACAAATAGTTTTATCATTTTTAAAAAAAAAAAAGTGGGGAGGTGTAATGTAATGAGTATGACATTTTCGATAAGAATGTATAATATTGATGCTTTATATGATACGTTATGTTATATATCTTGATATTTGCAGAGTTATTTAATATGATGTTTTATAATTTATGTTTTAAGACATAGGAGAGGTAGGCTACTGACTTAGACAGCATAGCAGTGACTGACAGAAGAGACCCATGCTGACTGTTATTGTATAATATTCTGCAGTATAGTATGTGCAGGGATGGACAAAAAGTGAAATGGTTTTGGGTTTAGCAAACTTTGTGGGAAGACTACAAAATTAAAACTAATGAAATATCTGGACTGACTATATTGACAGTATGACATGACCAGGGTAATAATGACTGGTAGGTGGAGTCAAGATTAAGAAATGATAAGAATTTTACAATTATTGTATGGGAAATAGTATAGGTTGGGAAATGTAAAAGAATAGTCTATATAAAATACTTTGTAGTGAAAACATGTACTTCAAGGGATTTATACAGATAATTATTAATATTCTAAGAGTATATAGTATATAGATACATGTATATTATTTTAGCGGATGTTGTAGAAGTAAAAGGAACACACTAAATTAAGTTATTAAATAAAATGAGAGTGTAGGAGCCATTGCTTTGTAGGTTGCCCTGAAGTGCTTGCCAGAGACCTATTGTATCCTGACACTGACTTTATTTTTATTTTTATATAACTATAATTTTGAAGTGTATTTTATATTCAGACAAATATCGGGTGATTGCAGACGACATGATGCAACTTGTTACAAATGTTAGATTGCTACAAAGGAAGGATTTCATGCAATAAAGGAGTAACTGAAACATCTGAGACTTGTACCTTTGCAGAACAGGTATGCACTGAACTTGTGTCTTACAGCATCCAAAGCAGCTTGTGCTATGATACTGGACCAGCAACTGATGATGAAGAAGGAGATCTCTCCAAAAAACATCAAGCACTTGGCTAAGCTGAAAAGACCTATGCAGGAAAAGGCAGAGCCTTATGGTACTGAATCTGCAGAATGCTCCCTGGAACCACATACTTGGCTTTCATTCACTAGCTAAACGGATTGTTCCTCTTCTCTGTTATTACTTGATGTGATGTTGCTGAGTAACTGTTGCCTGTTGCAAGAAGTTTGTGGCAAGAATGATCACAATGCCACTGAGACTGACAACTATGTTTTCGTGCCACAATAGAGAAGTCCTTTAAGCAAGCCGAGGGTCAAGTTTTGGAGAGATTCAGAGGAAGTCAGGGTCAATCCGGGTCACAACAGGCAGGCACAGGTACACAGAGCTTGGAACAGGAACACTGGAAGCTGAAAAGACAAACCAGCAATTAAGCAAGGAGCTGAACTGCCTTTTATAGGCCCACCAGGGGGATCTCACATTGTGCGTGCTATGGCGTGCATGCACCCGCGCCAATATGCTGTATTGTGCATCCGTGTGTGCCGGCCCACTGTATCGTGCACCCGTATGCGCCATAGCACTACTCTGCCACGCAGGCACACAGAGAAGCACCGATACTGGCAAGTTCGGTTTCTGCCATTCTTCTGACACAGGCTCAGGCAAGGTGAAGGGATCAGGGAGCAGTCTCTTACCTTGGCTGCAGAAGCAGCAATTGGAGTGGTGTGACAGGAGCGGGGAGTAGAGCTGCCCCAATCCATATGACTGGCTGCCGGAGGAGACGGTGCCATATTGGCTGTGGCTGACTCCATGAGGCCCGAAGCTTCAGGAGGCACTGAGGCAAACAAGCAGGTGATTTCAGCCGGTGCACGGGACCACGGACGCTCTGTGACTTCCTCCTTCTGGGCATCTGTCGGGTACCTGGTGTTAAACCGTGATTCGGCCTTAGGTTAAGCCCTGTGTATCAGTTACAAGTGTTAGGGCAGTTAGGTTAGCCCCCTTTAGGTCTAGGGTACCCCCCTTAGGTCCAGGGTACCCCCCTAACCCCCCCTAATAAAGGTTAACCCCTTGATTACCCCCCGTCACCAGTGTCGCTAAGCGATCGTTTTTCTGATCGCTGTATTAGTGACACAGGTGACGCTAGTTAGGGAGGTAAGTATATAGGTTCGCTGTCAGTGTTTTATAGCGACAGGGACCCCCATATACTACCTGCTAAAGGTTTTAACCCCCTGATTGCCCCCTAGTTAACCCTTTCACCAGCGATCACCGTTTAAGTGTTACGGGTGACGCTGGTTAGCTAGTTTGTTTTTTGTAGTTTATTATAGTTTATTATAGTTTTAGGGCCGCCGTTTATTACCTTATAAAGGTTTAACCCCCTAATTGCCCGACGGTGATATAAATTACGTTTTTAGGGTCAGCTAAGGTCTGCGTCGCCCCAGGCAGCGTCAGGTTAGCGCCAGTACCGCTAAAACCCACGCACGCAGCATACACCTCCCTTAGTGCTATAGTATCTGAGCGGATCGATATCTGATCCGATCAGATCTATACTCCCCAGCAGTTTAGGGTTCCCATAAACACAGTGTTAGCGGGATCAGCCCAGATACCTGCTAGCACCTGCGTTTTCCCCCTCAGCCCAGCCCTGCCCAGCCCACCCAAGTGCAGTATCGATCGATAACTGACACTTACAAAACACTAAGCACACATAACTGCAGAGTTCGCAGAGTCAGGCCTGATCCCTGCGATCACTAACAGTTTTTTTGGTAGCGTTTTGATACAGTCACTGACAGTCAGGAGCTTTTTTTGCCTGTGAGTCTCACTAGTGTACCCCTAAATTTAGAGCCCAAAATGGCAAATCGAAGGTACACTAGTGAAGAGGCCTACACGTTTCTGAGCATGACAGATAGTGAAGAGGAAGTCACTCATCTGTCAAGTTCAGGCTCAGAATACGATCCTGTAGAGGACAGCGGCTCCATGACAGATAGCTCTGACGACGGAGTTGTGGTCCCTGCTAAGGTCAGGCGTACCAGACCCCAATCTTCTTCTGTCCTTGAAGTGCAAGAACCGCAGGGCTCTCGTATGGAGTAGAGAAGTACTAGCGCCGCTATTCCTTCTGGTGAACTGGCAAGCACCAGCGGCCTAGTACACCCTGGTCGTACATCCAGCACTGCAGTATCACGTGGTGACGTGGCGAGTCCCATAAGTGCAGTTCAAGCTGGTGAGGTGGCAAGCACTAGTAGTGTCCCGCTGCCACCAAGAAGACAAAGACAGGCCCGTCGTGGCCATAGTGCCCTTCCTGCTGCATTCGCCAATCCGAATTGGGAACCCACCACTTCTGCAGCACCCGTACTTCCCCCTTACACTGGCCAACCCGGAATTCAGGTGGAAACAGTTGACTTTACGCCACTGGATTTTTATTCACTGTTTTTCACCGAAGATCTCTATAGATCTATTGTGGACCAAAGCAATTTATACGTTGGTCAACACATCGCCGCTAATCCCCAGTCCTCCCTTGCCAGAGATTGGAGACCAATTACGGTCTCCGAATTTAAGATCTTTCTGGGCCTTTCCCTCCTCATGGGGTTGAATAAAAAGAGTAAGTTGCGGTCATATTGGTCCACTGACCCAATTTACCATTCGCCCTTGTTCTCTGCTTCCATGGCCAGGGCACGATACGAGCAGATTTTGCGGTTCATGCACTTCAACGACAATGAACTCTGTCATCCTCGTGGAGACCCTGCATACGATCGGCTCTACAAAATTCGGCCCCTCGTAAACCACTTCAACCAACGTTTTGCAGACTTGTTTACCCCCCATCAAGTTGTCTGCATTGATGAGTCCCTGATTAAATTTTCTGGCCGCTTGTCATTCAAACAGTACCTTCCCAGCAAGCGTGCCAGATACATGGTCAAGATGTATAAGCTCTGTGACAGGGCCACAGGCTATACATATAGTTTTATGGTTTACGAGGGCAAAGATAGTCACGTAGAGCCGACAAACTGCCCTGACTACATAGGAAGCGCTGGCAAGATAGTGTGGGACTTGGTGTCACCCTTATTCGGAAAGGGGTACCACTTGTACGTGGACAATTATTATACGAGCGTGCCACTTTTTAGTCACTTGTTTGATCATCAGATTGGAGCATGTGGCACCGTGCGACCTAATCGCCGGGGCTTTCCCGTCTTAGGCTGGGGGAGAGAGCCTGCTTGAAGTATAATAATTTGCTCGCTATGAAGTGGAGGGATAAGAAGAATGTTTTCGTTCTCACCTCCCTTCATGCAGACACGACGACCCAAATTCCTACGGCGACTGGTGTTGTGGAGAAACCCCTCTGTGTCCACGAATACAACCTTAATATGGGAGGGGTGGACCTCAACGACCAGTTGTTGGTGCCGTACCTAGTTGCCCGTAAGGCCAGACGCTGGTACAAAAAAGTGTCTGTTTATTTATTTCAATTGGCTTTGCTGAACGCTCATGTGCTATACAGTGCTTCAGGACGGACTGGATCCTTCCTTAAATTCCAGGAAGAGATCGTCAGAGCCCTTCTGTTTCCAGACGGTGCTCTACCTCACCTTCCCCAACCAAATGCAGTAAGCCCACTGCATGAGAGGCATTTTCTTTATGCCATCCCGAGTACCCCTACCCAACGAGCCCCCCAAAAAAGATGTCATGTCTGCAGCAAGCGCGGATTTAGGCGTGACACCCGGTCTTATTGTCCCTCCTGTCCTGGCAATCCTGGTCTTTGCATGGGTGAATGCTTTGAACGCTACCATACACTAGTTGAGTATTAGTGTAGGGTTCAGCACTGCACAGACTAGGCACACTAACACAGGGTCTCCCAAGATGCCATTGCATTTTGAGAGACCTAAACCTGGAACCAGTTACAAAAGTTAAAAGTTACAAAAAAAAAGTGTAAAAAAAATAAATAAATAAAAACACAAAAAAATATAAAATAAAAAAACCAAAAATAGTTGTTGTTTAAATTGTTCTCTCTCTCTCTATTCTCTCTCTATTGTTCTGCTCTTTTTTACTCTATTCTATTCTGCAATGTTTTATTGTTATTATGTTTTACCATGTTTGCTTTTCAGATTTTTTCTACTTTACTGTTTACTGTGTTTTGTTGGTAACCATTTTATTGTTTTCAGGTACGCCATTCAGTTGCAGCGCGGATTTATTTATCTTGACAGCAACAGCGTTTGCTCCCACGATATATAAAGCCGTGACTCCAGCGCTGTCGGAGGTGATTTCACCACCACAGTTACATACTTCAGCATATATGCCGAAGCGTGGGGGCAGCAGTGGGTGGAGGAGCAATTTGCTCCTGCCTTTTGCGGGAGGATGCCCCCATGCTTCGGCATATATATATTTTAGGCACAGGTTGCGTTAAATGTTTTATTTTTTACTATGTTTTTTTTTTTGTATTTGCTTTGCAGGTATGGTAAGTCTTACTGTTAAACTGTAATGTTACTTTGTTTTATTGTTAACCATCATTTGCTTAGCAGGTACGCCATTCAGTTGCAGCGCGGATTTATTTATCTTGACAGCAACAGCGTTTGCTCCCACGATATATAAAGCCGTGACTCCAGCACTGTCGGAGGTGATTTCACCATCACAGTTACATACTTCAGCATATATGCCGAAGCGTGGGGGCAGCAGTGGGTGGAGGAGCGATTTGCTCCTGCCTTTTGCGGGAGGATGCCCCCATGCTTCGGCATATATAAATGGTGCATGTATGCCCATCATTAGAAGTGGGTGGATGAAGGGAGGTATTCTAATGGTGGGCATACCCACCGATCAATATCTTTTTTTCGTTCAGCCCACAGGCTGCATGAAAAAAAAGTTTACAATATACGCCCAACAAGGACCAGCAATGTACTGGTATGTTGCAGGACTTTGAGTGGTTATACCAGAATGATGCCTGCAGGTTTAGGTATCATCTTGGTATCATTCTTTTCACCAGCGGTCGGCTTTCATGTAAAAGCAATCCTAGCGGCTAATTAGCCTCTAGACTGCTTTTGCAAGCAGTGGGAGGGAATGCCCCCCCCACCGTCTTCCATGTTTTTCTCTGGCTTTCCTGTCCCAACAGGGAACCTGAAAATGCAGCCGGTGATTCAGCCAGCTGACCATAGAGCTGATCAAAGACCAGAATGGCTCCAAACATCTCTATGGCCTAAGAAACCGGAAGCTACGAGCATTTCATGACTTAGATTTCGCCGAATGTAAACAGCGCCATTGGGAAATTGGGAAAGCATTTTATCACACCGATCTTGGTGTGGTTAGATGCTTTGAGGGCAGAGGATAGATCTAGGGTCTAATAGAGCCCAATTTTTTAAAAAAAAGAGTACCTGTCACTACCTATTGCTATCATAGGGGATATTTACATTCCCTGAGATAATGATAAAATTAATTAAAAAAAAATAAAAATGAAAGGAACAGTTTAAAAATAAGATAAAAAAGCAAAAAAATAATAAAGAAAAAAAAAAAAAAAAAAAGCACCCCTGTCCCCCCTGCTCTCGCGCAAAGGCGAACGCAAGCGTCGGTCTGGCGTCAAATGTAAACAGCAATTGCACCATGCATGTGAGGTATCACCGCGATGGTCAGAACGAGTGCAGTAATTTTAGCAGTAGACCTCCTCTGTAAATCTAAAGTGGTAACCTGTAAAGGCTTTTAAAGGCTTTTAAAAATGTATTTATTTTGTCGCCGCTGCACGTTTGGGCGCAATTTTAAAGCATGCATGTTTGGTATCCATGTACTCGGCCTAAGATCATCTTTTTTATTTCATCAAACATTTGGGCAATACAGTGTGTTTTAGTGCATTAAAATTTAAAAAAGTGTGTTTTTTCCCCAAAAAATGCGTTTGAAAAATCGCTGCGCAAATACTGTGTGAAAAAAAAATATGAAACACCCACCATTTCAATCTGTGGGGCATTTGCTTTAAAAAAATATATAATGTTTGGGGGTTCAAAGTAATTTTCTTGCAAAAAAAAATAATTTTTTCATGTAATCAAAATGTGTCAGAAAGGGCTTTGTCTTCAAGTGGTTAGAAGAGTGGGTGATGTGTGACATAAGCTTCTAAATGTTGTGCATAAAATGCCAGGACAGTTCAAACCCCCCCCCAAATGACCCCATTTTGGAAAGTAGACACCCCAAGCTATTTGCTGAGAGGCATGTCGAGTCCATGGAATATTTTATATTGTGACACAAGTTGCGGGAAAGAGACAAATCTTTTTTTTTTTTTGCACAAAGTTGTCACTAAATGATATATTGCTCAAACATGCCATGGGAATATGTGAAATTACACCCCAAAATACATTCTGTTGCTTCTCCTAAGTATGGGGATACCACATGTGTGGGACTTTTTGGGAGCCTATCCACGCACGGGACCCCGAAAAGCAAGCACCGCCTTCAGGCTTTCTAAGGGCGTAAATTTTTGATTTCACTCTTCACTGCCTAGCACAGTTTCGGAGGCCATGGAATGCCCAGATGGCACAACCCCCCCAAATGACCCCATTTTGGAAAATAGACACCCCAAGCTATTTGCTGAGAGGTATAGTGAGTATTTTGCAGACCTCACTTTTTGTCACAAACTTTTGAAAATTGAAAAAAGAAAAAAAAAATACATTTTTCTTGTCTTTCTTCATTTTCAAAAACAAATGAGAGCTGCAAAATACTCACCATGCCTCTCAGCAAATAGCTTGGGGTGTCTACTTTCCAAAATGGGGTCATTTGGAGGGGTTTTGTGCCATCTTGGCATTTTATGGCCTTCAAAACTGTGATAGGTAGTGAGGAGTGAAATCACAACTTAACGCCCTTAGAAATCCTGAAGCCAGTGCTTGGTTTTTGGGGCCCCGTATGCGGCTAGGCTCCCAAAAAGTCCCACACATGTGGTATCCCCGTACTCAGGAGAAGCAGCAGAATATATTTTGGGGTATAATTCCACATATGCCCATGGCATGTTTGAGCAATATATCATTTAGTGACAACTTTGTGCAAAAAAAAAAAAAAATTGTCACATTCCCGCAACTTGTGTCAAAATATAAAATATTCCATGGACTCAACATGCCTCTCAGCAAATAGCTTGGGGTGTCTACTTTCCAAAATGGGGTCATTTGGGGGGGTTTTGTGCCATCTGGGCTTTTTATGGCCTTCAAAACTGTGATAGGCAGTGAGGAGTGAAATCACAACTTTACGCCCTTAGAAATCCTGAAGGCGGTGCTTGGTTTTCGGGGCCCCATATGCGGCTAGGCTCCCAAAAAGTCCCACACATGTGGTATCCCCATACTCAGGAGAAGCAGCTAAATGTATTTTGGGGTGCAATTCCACATATACCTATGGCCTGTGTGAGAAATATATCATTTAGTGACAACTTTGTGCAAAAAAAAAAAAATTGTCACTTTCCCGCAACTTGTGTCAAAAAATAAAATATTCCATAGACTCAACATGCCTCTCAGCAAATAGCTTGGGGTGTCTACTTTCCAAAATGGGGTCATTTGGGGGGGGGGGGTTGTGCCATCTTGGCATTTTATGGCCTTCAAAACTGTGATAGGTAGTGAGGAGTGAAATCAAAAATTTATGCCCTTAGAAATCCTGAAGGCGGTGCTTGGTTTCGGGCCCCGTACGCGGCTAGGCTCCCAAAAAGTCCTAAACATGTGGTATCCCCGTACTCAGGAGAAGCAGCAGAATGTATTTTGGGGTGTAATTCCACATATGCCCATGGCATGTTTGAGCAATATATCATTTAGTGACAACTTTGTGCAAAAAAAAAAAAAAAAAAAGTGTTACTTTCCCACAACTTGTGTCAAAATATAAAATATTCCATGGACTCAACATGCCTCTCAGCAAATAGTTTGGGGTGTCTACTTTCCAAAATGGGGTCATTTGGGGGGGTTTTGTGCCATCTTGGCATTTTATGGCCTTCAAAACTGTGATAGGTAGTGAGGAGTGAAATCACAACATTACGCCCTTAGAAATCCTGAAGGCGGTGCTTGGTTTTCGGGGCCCCGTATGCGGCTAGGCTCCCAAAAAGTCCCACACATGTGGTATCCCCATACTCAGGAGAAGCAGCTAAATGTATTTTGGGGTGCAATTCCACATATGCCCATGGCCTGTGTGAGAAATATATCATTTAGTGACAACTTTGTGCAAATATTTTTTTTTTTTTGTCATTATTCAATCACTTGGGACAAAAAAAATAAATATTCAATGGGTTCAACATGCCTCTCAGCAATTTCCTTGGGGTGTCTACTTTCCAAAATGGGGTCATTTGGGGGGGTTTTGTACTGCCCTGCCATTTTAGCACCTCAAGAAATGACATAGGCAGTCATAAACTAAAAGCTGTGTAAATTCCAGAAAATGTACCCTAGTTTGTAGACGCTATAACTTTTGCGCAAACCAATAAATATACGCTTATTGACATTTTTTTTACCAAAGACATGTGGCCGAATAAATTTTGGCCTAAATGTATGACTAAAATTGAGTTTATTGGATTTTTTTTATAACAAAAAGTAAAAAATATCATTTTTTTTCAAAATTTTCGGTCTTTTTCCGTTTATAGCGCAAAAAATAAAAACCGCAGAGGTGATCAAATACCATCAAAAGAAAGCTCTATTTGTGGGAAGAAAAGGACGCAAATTTCGTTTGGGTACAGCATTGCATGACCGCGCAATTAGCAGTTAAAGCGACGCAGTGCCAAATTGGAAAAAGACCTCTGGTCCTTAGGCAGCATAATGGTCCGGGGCTCAAGTGGTTAAAGTGAAACAATAAAAATGAAATATTCCTTTAAATATCTTGCCTGGGGGTTGTCCTTAGTATGCCTGTAAAGTGGCACATTTTTCCCGTGTTTAGAACAGTACCACAGCAAAATGACATTTCTAAAGGAAAAATCTCGGCAATATAGATATAGGCTACCCAAAAACACCCTCCCCATGTTGAGGGCATGTGGCCTGGTGCAGTTCAGGAAGAGGGGTGCTCTCTCGTCCTCCCCTCTTTTCCTGGGCCTGCCAGGTTGCGTGCATGGATAAGGGTCTGGTATGGATTTTGAGGGGGCCCCTACGTCATTTTTTAAAATTTTGGCGCAGGGTTGCCATTAAAATCCATACCAGAACTCTAGGGTCTGGTATGGATTTTGGGGGGGACCCCTACGCCATTTTTTTAAAAATTTGGCGCAGGATTCCCCTTAATTTCCATATCGGACCTGAAGGGCCTGGTATGGATTTTAGGGGGACCCCCATGAAATTATTTTTTTAAATTTTGATTCAGGGTTCCCCTTGATATTTATACCAGACCCAAAGGGCCTGGTAATAGAGTAATTATCTTTTTTTCAATTATATGTATCTATATTGCCGAGACCCGACAAGTTATTAGAACCGTGATGAGTTTTAAATGACAATTTTTCCTTTAGAAATGTCATTGTGCTGTGATACTATTCTAAACACAGGAACAATGCACAACTTTACAGGCATACTATAGACACCCCCAGGCACGATATTTAAAGGAACATTTCATTTTTATTGTTTCACTTTAAGCATTAAAAAAATCACTGCTCCCAAAAAAACAGCCGTTTTTAAAATTTTTTGCATTGATACATGTCCCCTGGGGCAGCACCCAAGTCCCCAAACACTTTTTATGACAATAACTTGCATATAAGCCTTTAAAATTAGCACTTTTGATTTCTCATGTGAGTGTCCCATAGACTTTAACGGTGTTCTGGCAGCTTTCGAATTTGCCGTGAACACCGCATATTGTTCGCTGCTCGGCAAACAGGCGAACACCCGATGTTCGAGTCGAACTTACGTTCGATTTGAACATCGGGCTCATCCCTATTCACAACAATAAGCACATTTACAGAGGACTATCTTAAAATATTCAAAACGCATCAGTGGAGCCCAACACAATTTCCATAGGCTCAGTGCATTGTAAGTTATTTTTTTCATCTTCAGATCCTACAGATTTGCATTAAAACTCAGCTAACCTCCGCTTCCCTGGTGATTAATGGCAAGTCACTCTTTTTCAAGACCAAAGTGGTCTCCCTGGGGATCTTACAGGTTGATAAAGAAATGAATCTCTTCGATGAATAATTCCCTGAGTCAAGTTTTTGTTGTTTAATAACTCTTTTGTCAGTGATCGATTGGAATGCCTTAGTATGTATGCATGTGTGTGCTGCATGAATCAGTGCATAATCTTGTGACAGCGAAGGTAGAAAAAGTAAGCATGACTGATATTAATACATAGCTACTCTTTAGCAATCACAGAAAATAAAAAAAGAAAGAAAAAAATCAATAAATAAAATCCAGGAAGGATCACTCAATCTTTTTTTACCTTACCAAGAAGCAGCTGATTATACGCAAATCGACTCTGAGCATGATTTTAGAAACATTTATTTTTTCACTTTCATGATCCATACTCATAAGGGAGTAGGGAGGAGGTGGAAATACATTTAAGATGAGATGGGAAGGCATCAATCAACACAGAAATTCTATTCCACTGCGTTTCTTTCAAGTAGATATTTTGGTTGCAATGATGTGACTTGAATACTTGAATATACACACACACACTGTATATATAGATGTATTATTTAGATCATCAAACAAATTTTAATATTACACAAAGATAACCAGAGCAAATCCAAGACGCTGTTTTTAAATTATTTCATTTATTAACAGGAAAAAGGCTGTTCAAACCTGCCTGGCCCTATGTTAAAAAGTAATTGCCCCGTCCCATGCTGAATCATGAATGAACTGTGATTATTAATCACAATTTTTTGGAAAGCTGAGTTAAATTTCACTTGCCACACCCAGGCCTGATTACTGCCAGACCTGTTGAATCAAGAAATCGCATAAATAGAAGCTGTCTGACAAAGTGAAACATGATAACAGATCACAAAAAGCCACACATCATGCCATAATCTAAAAAAAAAAAATCAAGAACAGATTAGAAACAAACATCTATCGGTCTATGAAGTGTTTCAAAGCCATTTCTAAGGCTTTGGAACTCCAGTAAACGACAGGGAGAGCCATTATCCACAAATGGAGATAACTTGGAACAGTGGTGAAGCTTCCCAGGAGTGGCCGATCTACAAAAATTACTCCAAGAGCATGACAATGACTTATCCAGGAGGTCATAAAAGAACCCAGAACAACATCTAAGAACTGCAGGCCTCACTTTTCTCAGGTAAGATCAGTGTTCATGATTCAACAATAAGAAAGAGACTGGGCAAAAATGGCATCCATGGGAGAATTGCAAGGCTCATCTTACATTTACCAAAAAACATCTTGATTATCCCCAAGACTTTTAGTCAAATATTCTGTGGACTGATGAGACAAAAATTTTACTTTTTGTACTTCCCGTTACATCTGGCATAAAATGAATACAGCATTTCATAACAAGAACATCATACCAACAGTTAGACATGGTGGTGGTAGCGTGATGGTCTGGGGCTGCTTTGCAGCTTCAGGACCTGGACAACTTACCATAATTGATGGAACCATGAATTCTAAGCTCTACCAGAAAATCCTAAAGGAGAATGTACGGCCATCAGTTTGTGACCTCAAGCTCAAGTGCATTTGGGTTATGCAGCAGGACAATCATCCGAAACACAACAGCAAATTTAGGTTTTGGAGTGAATTGAGATTATTTTTTATTGTTATTATACAGGATTTATATAGCGCCAACAGTTTGCGCAGCGCTTTACAACATGGGGGCAGACAGTACACTTACAATACAAATCAATACAGGAGGGATCAGAGGGCTCTGCTTGTTAGAGCTTACAATCTAGAAGGGAGGGTCAAGTGGAAACAAAAAGGTAATAACTGTGGGGGATGAGCTGATGGAAAAATTGAAGATACAGTTGTTAGGTGTGGGTAGGATAGGCTTTTCTGAATAGAAGGGTTTTTAGGGATCATCTGAAAGCTAATAAAGTAGGAGATAAGCAGACAGATTGGGGTAGGGCATTCCATAGGATTGGAGAGGCTTTGGAAAAGGCCTGGAGGCGAGCATGGGAGGAGGTGACAAGGGAGCTAGAGAGCAGGAGGTCTTGAGAGGAACGAAGAGAGCGAGTAGGTTGGTATTTAGACACTAAGCTAGTGATGTAGCTGGGGGCGAAATTGTGGATGGCTTTGTACGTAGTTGTTAGAATTTTGAATTGAATTCTTTGGCTGAGTGGAAGCCAGTGGAGGGATTGACAGAGAGGAATGGCAGACACAGAGCGATTGGTAAGGTGGATGAGTCTGGCAGCGGCATTCATAATGGATTGAAGAGGTGATAGACTATGTAGAGGTAAGCCAGTGAGAAGGGAGTTGCAGTAGTCGAGGCGAGAGATGACCAGCGAGTGAATTAAGAGCTTTGTTGTGTCATTGGTTAGAAAGGGGCGTATTTTGGAGATGTTGCGGAGGTTGAGGCGGCAGGATTTGGACAGCAATTGGATGTGTTGCTTGAAGGAGAGTTCAGAGTCTAGGACTATACCTAGAACCTTGGCATGTGGGGATGGACTTATAGTTGTGCCATCGATTTTGACAGAGAGATCAGGGGAAGAGGCATATGGGGGAGGAAAAATTATACGTTCGGTTTTGGCTAGATTGAGTTTGAGGAAGTGGTGTGGCATCCAGACTGATAAGTCTGAGAGTAAATTAGTGATACGTGAGGAGACAGAGGGAGTGAGCTGAGGGGTAGAGAAATAGATTTGGGTGTCGTCAGCGTAGAGGTGGTATTGGAAGCCATGGGAGGCTATCAGTTGACCCAGGGAGGCGGTGTAGATTGAAAATAGTAGAGGTCCAAGAACAGAACCCTGAGGGACCCCAACAGAGAAAGGAAGAGGAGAAGAGGAAGTAGAGTTATAAGAAATGCTAAAGGTGCGGTTGGATAAGTAGGAAGAGAACCAGCGAAGTGTACAGTCAGACCAAAGGCGTGTAGTTTTTTGAGGAGGAGGGGGTGGTCAACCGTATCAAAGGCAGCAGAGAGGTCCAGGAGTAGGAGTACAGAATAGTGTCGATTGGTTTTGGCCGTTAGTAAATCGTTTGTTAGTTTTAGGAGAGCAATTTCTGTGGAGTGTTGAGGACGAAATCCAGACTGAAGGGGATCAAGAAGGCAGATCAAGGGGATCAAGAAGATGCTGTATCATGACCTTACACAGGCCGTTCATGCTGGAAAACCCTCCAACGTGGCTGAATTAAAACAATTCTGCAAAGAAGAGTGGGCCAAAATTGCTCCACAGCAATGTGAAAGACTCATTGCCAGTTATCGCAAACAATCGGTTGCAGTTGTTGCCGCCAAGGGTGGCACAACCAGTTATTAGGTTTAGGGGCAATTACTTTTTCACATAAATCCAGACACGTTTGGACAGCTTTTTTGCCTTAATAAATAAAACCATCATTTAAAAACTGCATTTTGGATTTACTTGGGTTATCTTTGTGTAATAATAAAATTTGTTTGATGATCTGAGTCATTTAAGTGTGACAAATATGCAAAAAAATTAAAAATCAGAAAAGGGCCAAATACTTTTTCACAGCATTGTATATATGGACTTTGATTTAGGAGAGATTTTTGGACGGTCATTGCCATAACTGTTTTCTACCAATTATGATTTTGTAATTTTTTGTATGATATATGCGTTTTTGTTGTGATCAATTTTTTCAAAAAATTTTTGTACTCTAAATAAATTCTGCTTTTAAATGTATTTTTCTAATTAGAAATTCCTTCAAATTTATTTTGAATTGCCTTTAAAATCCCATCACTGAGGTTTAGCCTTTTTCTACATATCTAGGGATGTTGGCAATCTTTTTGCATCTTTATTTGGGAGTTACCCTTTCTCCTGATTTAGGAGAGATTTCCTGCTTTGCACATTTAACACTGTTTATTTACTTATTTTTTGTATTTTTTTTATATTCACTGGTGTTGCATAATTTCATGATATTATAAGCTTTTAAAGAGGTTGAGAATAGGGATGGGCCGAACACCCCCCTGTTCGGTTCGCATCCAGAACATGCGAACAGGCAAAAAATTAGTGCGAACACCATTAAAGTCTATGGGACTCGAAAGTGAAAAATCAAAAGTGCTAATTTTAAAGGCTAATATGCAAGGTATTGTCATAAAAAGTGTTTGGGGACCTGGGTCCTGCTCCAGGGGACATGTATCCATGCAAAAAAAGTTTTAAAAACGGCCGTTTTTTCGGGAGCATTGATTTTAATAATGCTTAAAGTGAAACAATAAAAGTGAAATATTCCTTTAAATTTTGTACCTGGGGGGTTTCTATAGTATGCCTGTAAAGGGGCGCATGTTTCCCATGTTTATAACAGTACGAGAGCAAAATGTCATTTCTAAAGGAAAAAAAAGTCATTTAAAAGTGCTAGCGCTAGTGCCGGCAATTAATGAATTGTTGGTCCCTACATTACACATAAAAGTCATTGAAAGTCATTGAAAAAAAATAAAAATGTGTGGGGTTCCCCCAAAATTCCATTCCCAGGCCCTTTAGGTCTGGTATGGATTTTAAGGGGAACTCCGCACCAAAATTAAAAAAAAAAATGATGTGGGGTTCCCCCAAAAATCCACACCAGACCCTTATCAGAGCATGCAACCTGGCAGGCCACAGGAAAAGAGAGGGGGATGAGAGATCCCCCCTCCTGAACCGTACCAGGCCACATGCCCTCAACATTGGGAGGGTGCTTTGGGGAGAAAGGCCTTATCCCTACAACCCTTGCCCGGTGGTTGTGTGGGTCTGCGGGCGGGGGGCATATCGGAATCTGGAATCTGGCACCCCCTTTAACAAAGGGGACTCCCAGATCCCGGCCCCCCCGTGTGCAATGGTAATGGGGTACATTGTACATGTCACTGGGTAACCCCCGGCATTTCCCCTTGCGTCAGAGGGGGGCGGGGTCACCCATCCACGTCACGGATGGCCCCGCCCTCGGTTATGTAAGAACTGTCATCTGAGTCGTGCGTCATTCTGCCGGGCGCCTCCTATGGAGGAGGCTGTATCGTTCGTGGATCGTAGAAGGATTACATCGCTGGAATTTTTTTTCCCCTTGCGTCAGAGGGGGAAGGGGTCACCCGTCCACGTCACGGGTGGCCCCGCCTTCGGTTATTTAAGAACTGTCATCCAAGTCATGCGCCATTCTGCCGGGTGCCTCCTATGGAGAAGGCTGTATCGTTCATGGATCGTAGAAGGATTACATCGCTGGAATTTTTTTTTTTAATTAAAGGACTTGTGCTAAGCTGTGTGTGTGTGTTTTACCTTTTTTGTCACTTTTTTGGGTGAAATGGTAGGAGTACAATGTACCCCATTACCATTTCACATGGGGGCGGTATCTGGGAGTCCCCTTTGTTAAAGGGGGCTTCCAGATTCCGATAGGCCCCCTGCCCACAGACCCCCACAACCACCGGGCAAGGGTTGTGGGGATGAGGCCCTTCTCCCCATCAACATGGGGACAAGGTGCTTTGGGGGGCTACCCCAAAGCACCCTCCCGATGTTGAGGGCATAGGGCCTGGTACAGTTCAGGAGGGGGGACGCTCTCTCGTCCCCCCTCTTTTCCTGCGGCCTGCCAGGTTGCGTGCTCGGATAAGGGTCTGGTGTGGATTTTTGGGGGAACCCCACTCCATTTTTTAAAAAAATTTTGGTGCGGAGTTCCCCTTAAAATCCATACCAGACCTTAAGGGTCTGGTATGAATTTTTGGGGGGAACCTCACGCCATTTTTTTAAAAATGTTGGCGCGGAGTTCCCCTTAATATCCATACCAGACCTGAAGGGCATGGTAATGGAATTTTGGGGGACCCCCACGCATTTAACAAAAAAAAATTTTCAATGACTTTCAATGACTTTTATGTGTAGTGTCGGGACCGACAATTCATTAGTAGCCGCCACTAGCGCTAGCACTTTTAAATGACTTTTTTTTCCTTTAGAAATGTAATTTTGCTCTCAGACTCTTGTAAACATGGGAAACATGTGCTACTTTACAGGCATACTATAGACACCCCCCAGGTATGAAATTTAAAGGAATATTTCACTTATTCTGTTTCACTTTAAGCATTATTAAAATCACTGCTCCGGCAAAAGTTATTTAAAACTTTTTTTTGCATTGATACATGTCCCCTGGAGCAGAACCCAGGTCCCCAAACACTTTTTATGACAATAACTTGTATATTAGCCTTTAAAATTAGCACTTTTGATTTCTCCCATAGGCTTTTAAAGGGTGTTCCGCGACTTTCGAATTTGCCACGAACACCCCAAATTGTTCGCTATTCGGCGAAAGGGCGAACAGCCAATGTTGGAGTCGAACAGCCCATCCCTAGTTGTGAACCTCCCTGCAGTACTTAGAATAAGTACCTAGAATAAGGCTTACCTATAGGTACTGTAAATATCTCCTAAATGTGCGCCGTTTAGGATATATTTACTGTATACTGCGCCGATGATGTAATCGGCACATGCGCTCTGAAGGAGCGGCTGCCCATGCCATTTCTTCAGGAGCGAGTGCCGTAACTGCCAGAAGGAAGAGAGGCAAACATGGATGCTGCCAGCAGCAGTGACGGCGTGGGCTTAGTTTGCAGGTAAGTGCATACTACATACGGTGCTCCAAAATTTTTGAATCAGTGAAGCGGCTCCCCTTTGGTGTCCCCACTCACCAAAATTATTGGATCCTCAGCTTCACAGTCTGGGATCAAAAAGGCATTGATCAAATGACCTGGGGATCTGCTGGATGGTTCCTCAGTAAAATCTTGCAGGGAGACGTTTTAAGACAGGAAGGATATACCACACTCCATAGATGGGGAAACAGAGAGAGAACTCACAGTGAAATAAAGTTTGGCATCAATTATCAAGTGCATACAATGTGCAGCTTACAGGATTTTTGGCAAAAACAGGCATCAGTAAGAAAATCATCCGCATTCGCCGCTGAATGGCGTGTGTTCCACGGAGACAGAAATTTGCGGCAACGGTTAACACGAACCGGAAGTACGTTGAAGCCGTTTCGGCCCTCCTCCAGGGCGTCATCAAGGACCTTGTGGATAAAGAGCTTTTGTTTACAGAACTCAATAGCGCAAGCTAAAATTTACATATACAACTAAATGAATTAGAGCAGAAACTCATCCATCTTTTTCTACTCGCTTCAGGTGACTGTATGTTTGATTTAGAGCCAGAGAGTTTGAAAAGTAATAACTTCTGCTGCTACTTTTTTTTTTTTTTTTTTTTTAGAAAACACATAGTGCTCTGTGATAGGGATGCAACTTGTATTAAAATGGAAAATTCCTATCAAAATACTTACCGTAATTTTCCTTTCCCGATGGACTCCATGGCAGCAATGTGTGGGTTTAGTCCTGCCTCTACTACCCTATAGGACACTACTCCCATAAATCTTTGCTCCCTGCCCACAACCGTGTTCGGTAACTAGACTACTCCAGCCATTTAGGAGGGAACTCCTGCTGCCATGGAGTCCATCAGGAAAGGAAAATTACGGTAAGTATTTTGATAGGAATTTCCCATTTTCCTGACAGACTCCATAGCAGCAACATGTGGGAAATAACTCGCCAAGCACACCCGGGTGGGCAAAAAATGCTGAACAAAAAGATTTATTTAACACTGTCAACCGACAGCACCTTCAAACCAAAATTGACAGAAGATAAAGTCGCTGGCTCAACACAATAATGAGACATAAAAGTATGAATTGTTGACCAGGAAGCTGCTCTGCAGATTACTTCTGGCGCAACATGATGTGAGGCTGCCCATGATGTAGAGAGACTTCTAGTAGAGTGCGCTGTAACTGCCTCAAGAGGAGCCAAGCCCTTCTCTTTGTAAGCCCATTGGATGGCTTGAACCACCCATGCTGCAATGGATCTGACAGAAGCCCCAAAGCCCTTGTTCTTTCCATGGAACAAAACAAAGAGGTAGTCAGATTGTCGAAAAGAAGCTGTAGCTTCCAAGTACCTTAGTAGTGCTTCAAGGTAACTCCCATATCGAGAGGGTGTGGATCCAGACTCTCAGCAGAATTAAAAGGTAGGAAGAGTGATATCATGGTTCTCATGGAAGATCGAGGTGACCTTGGGATTTGTCCCTAGCATCGGGATTAGGGCCACTCTATCCAGAAAAAAAGTAAGAAAGGGTTCCTTTGAACCTAAAGATTGAATTTCAGAGATCCTCTTCGCTGACGTTATGGCTATCAGAAAAGAAGGGTTAGCTCTCTGACTGAGAGAGGTTTGCATAGTTGCCAACAGTACCGATTTTCCCGGGACAATCCCGATTTTGGGAATCTCGTCCCGAACGGAGGCTGTCCCGAATCGGGATTTGCCCAGGGAAAATTGGGAATGTTTGCAATTTGCGTTTTTGGGAAGCGGACTTCAGTAAAATGGCGGCCGCTCCCGCCGCCGCCGCTTGATCGTTCCCCCTTGTGTTCAGTAGAGAGGGGAAGGGGGCTTGATCCGTGCAGCCAATGAATCAGCTTCTCCTCTCACATGGATCGGCCCCTCCCCTCTCCACTGAACACACGGCGCCGGACGCTACACCGGCGGCCGCTCTATCATATGTGCTCACTGCTGGGGCCTGGGGGGCATTATGGGAGGGGAGGGTCTGCTGAGGGCGTCTGCACTGATGGAGGGGGTTCTGCTGAGGGGGAGTGCAATGATGGAGGGGGTTCTGCTGAGGGGGTCTGCACTGATGAAGGGGGTTCTGCTGAGGGGGTCTGCACTGATGGAGGGAGTTCTGATGAGGGGGTCTGCACTGATGGAGGGGGTCTGCTGAGGGGGTCTGCGCTGATGGAGAGGGTTCTGCTGAGGGCGTCTGCACTGAGGGGGTCTGCACTGATGGAGGGGGTTCTGCTGAGGGGGTCTGCACTGATGGAGGGGGTTCTGCTGAGGGGGTCTGCGCTGATGGAGGGGGTTCTGCTGAGGGGGTCTGCGCTGATGGAGGGGGTTCTGCTGAGGGGGTCTGCACTGATGGAGGGGGTTCTGCTGAGGGGGTCTGCACTGAGGGGGTCTGCACTGATGGAGGGGGTTCTGCTGAGGGGGTCTGCACTGATGGAGGGGGTTCTGCTGAGGGGGTCTGCACTGATGGAGGGGGGTCTGCTAAGGGCGTCTGCACTGAAGGGGTCTGCACTGATGGAGGGGGTTCTGCTGAGGGGGTCTGCACTGATGGAGGGGGGTCTGCTGAGGGGGTCTTCACTGATGGAGGGGGGTCTGCTGATGGCGTCTGCACTGAGGGGGTCTGCACTGATGGAGGGGGTTCTGCTGAGGGGGTCTGCACTGATGGTGGGGGGTCTGCTCTGAGGGGGTCTGCACTAATGGAGGGGGGTCTGCACTGATGGAGGGGGGTCTGCTCTGAGGGGGTCTGCACTGATGGAGTGGGGTACTGATGGAGGGGGGTCTGCTCTGAGGGGGTCTACACTGATGGAGGGGGGTCTGTACTGATGGAGGGGGGTCTGCTCTGAGGGGGTCTGCACTGATGGAGGGGGGTCTGCACTGATGGAGGGGGGTCTGCACTGATGGACGGGGTCTGCTCTGAGGGGGTCTGCACTGATGGAGGGGGGTCTGCTCTGAGGGGGTCTGCACTAATGGAGGGGGGTTTGCACTGATGGAGGGGGGTCTGCTCTCATGAGGGGGGTCTGGACTGATGGAGGGGGGTTTGCACTGATGGAGGGGGTCTGCACTGATGGAGGGGGGGTCTGCACTGAGGGGGTCTATACTGACTCTGCTGGGGGCACCTGATGCAAGGAGGGACTCTGCCGGGGGCACCTGATACGTGGACAGACTCTGCTGGGGACACCTGATGCAAGGACAGACTCTTCTGGGGGCACCTGATGCAAGGATGGACCCTGCTGGTGGCAGGCGACGTGGCAGGTGACACGCTCAGGGATCCCACTGATTCTGCATTATGGTGAGTTGAATGATTTATTTTTATATTATAATGTAATAATAGAAATAATGCGCTTCAATCATCCTGACACCATAACAATCATGGTGCCGGGATGATTGAAGCGCTAACACCAGGTGTTTGGAGTATCTTTATCTGCTGATTGTTAAACTTTCTAGAATACACATATTTCATTGTTGTGTAGGATCTGGGGCTGCTGTCCCTTCATTCCTCTCTCCCCCTTTCCCTCTCCATCCCTTATACATCTCAGACTCAAACCATACCCCCTTTGAGCCATGCACATTTAAGCCATGCCCACTATTTCGCGAAAACCACGCCCATTTTTCACCACGACGCGCTTCGCACGCCACAGTTTTGTTTTTGCTAAGCTGCGCCCACAAACCCCAATTATACGGCTCCGCCTACAGCCAAAAAAGTGTCCCACTTTTTTTTTTGCAATGTTGGCAACTATGGGTTTGTCAATTTGTGAAAAGAAATCAAGAACTAACGGTAGATCCCATTTGGGGAATCTAGGTTTCCTCTGCGGTCTGAGCCTGACTGCCCTTTAAAAAACTGTTGGATTAAAGGGTGTTTGGCCCACGCGACTCTGGAGAAGGCAGAGATTGCTGACACCTGAACACGGAGAGAACTGACAGATCCAGTCCTGTTTACAGGAAACTTAAGACGTCCTGAACTGCCGAAGCACTACAAGAGTTGGATCTGGAAGACATATGGCTTGTGAATTTTGCCCAAATCCTCTCATATACCCGATTGGTACTTCTTCTTCTTGCACTAAGAGGGGGAATGACTTCTTCAGGGCAACCTAATGCCTCCAACCTTCCCCTCTCAACAACCAGGCCCTTAGGTGCAGGTGATCTGGACAGGGATGTAGTCTCGATCCCTGAGACAGAAGGTCTGGTCCGGATGGCAAAGGAATCGGATTCCGGACATTGAGGAGTGTTAGGAGGTGAAACCAAGGCCTGTTGGGCCAGTAAGGAATTATGGCTATCACCTTTGCTGTCTCTGACCTGAGTCTCCGCAAGAACTGAAAAATGACAGGGTTTGGAGAGAAGGCATAAGCTTTGCGGAACCACCATCTCTCCATCAAGGCGTCCACCCCATAGGCTTGAGGATCCCTGTACCTCGAGTAGTACCTCGCCAGCTTCTTGTTGCAGGGGGAGGCAAATAGGTCGACTTCTGGGGAGATCCCCAATGTCAGGATCCAACTAAATACCTCCACTCGTTGTCTAAGAGGATTCGGGAAAGGAAGTCTGCCTGGACGTTCTGAACCCCAGGAACATATTGTTGTAATATGTTGTAATGTTCACCGATTTATGTGGGACATTATTATATGTATATACACATACAGTCAATATTAACCAGGCCAGAATTGAGTTGACGATGGTCTATTTGTCCAAGCCAACTCAATTTTAATATAACAGCTGAAAACCCTTTGATGTGTTAGCAATGTAGTGATCGGGTATATTAATATATACTGGGTGATATGATGTAGAGTGGGTATGATAATTAATATTTAGGTATTATTATAATGATGATGTAAGTACTCTTCCGCAGCAACCCAATTCTTCCAGAGAGATGCACTTTATTGACTTCCAACACAGAACAAAGTCCAAAGTCCACAGATGACAGAAAAATCCGACAGAGTAGATGTAATTCAGAACCCCATGTTCATAGGTCTGTGTGCATACACAGACAAGCCTCACCTAAAACCTATAGACTGAATGCCGTGTTATATTCACCAGGCATTGAATGGCTGAGCAATTTGATTGGCCGTTTCAATTTAGGACTTTGATAAGCTTTAGTCTATCAAACAGACAACAACCCCCAGCCGTGAACAGCCGTGAACCACCCCAATTTGCACTCCCGCATATCAACATCAACAAGTCCCCTTTAGATATGTGTAATTAGATTAACAGATACCACCTGAACACCCTTTTGAGCCCTTGGAATACCTACATTCCTGCATATCAACAAGCCCCCCTGATAAATTAGCCCCACAGGAGGGAGCCTCCGCTAGGCCAACCCAAAACACTCCTTGATCCCATTGTTACCCCCTCAGGTCTAATTACCATCAATAAATATTTCTTCTATGGTCCTTTAAACAATATACCCTTTGAAATGTTCAATTAGGTTAACAGCCCATACCTCACACCCCTAGGTAGACTTGCATGAGACTAACACATCAAAGGGTTTTCAGCTGTTATATTAAAATTGAGTTGGCTTGGACAAATAGACCATCGTCAACTCAATTCTGGCCTGGTTAATATTGACTGTATGTGTATATACATATAATAATGTCCCACATAAATCGGTGAACATTACAACATATTACAACACATATGTTGCTCTTAAGTTGACCAGGTTCTTCTGAGCCCAGGTCATAATTGGTTCTACCTCTTGCAGTAGGGATAGACTTCGAGTACCCCCTTGTCTCCTTATGTATGCCACTGCCGTGGTATTGTCTAGTCTGAGAAGAACCGAGGTTCCTGAAATCAGATGGCGAAATGCCAGAAGAGCCTGGAATGCAGCTCTCAACTCCAAGATGTTTGACACCATTCTTCTGGAAGGAAAGTCCCAAGTGCCCTGTGCTACTTCCGTCAAGCAGTGGGCACCCCAGCCCCTGTTGCTGGCATCTGTTGTTATTGTTACCCATGTAATGGGAAGAATGGAGTGGCAGTTGCAAAGGTTCTCTGCTGAAGCCACCACGGAAGGGAATTTCTCATGGGCAAAGTAATTTGAATAAGCTGGGCTTTGTTGTCTGTCCACTGATGAAGAAAGCCTTTTTGGAAGGGCCTCATCTTCAACTGAGCCCACTTCACCATCGGAATCGTTGCCACCATAGTGCCAATAATTCTCAGGCACTGGAGGGCATGGGGATGGGAAACAGAGAGAGCTGGATGTATTCTGTCTCTGATTATTGAGATCTCTTCGGGTAACGAAATGGTACCTCTGACTGTATTGAAAAGGGCTCCTAAGAACACCAGAGACTGAGATGGATCTGACTCTTCTCCAAGTTCAGGATGCACCTGAATTCCTGCAGGGTGGAGATAACCTGACCCCTGTGTACTAGGAGTTGGTCCTTGCCTTGAGCCAACAGAAGAAGGTCGTCTAAGTAATGATGCAGACGATTCCCTTTGGTTCTCAGGAGAGCCACAACAGCTAATGGGACCTTTGAAAAGACACGTGGAGAAGTCCATAGCCCGAAGGGAAGGCACGTGAACTGTAAGTGAAGCCTGCCCACGGAGAAGAGGAGAAATTGTTGAAAATCTTCTGCAATGGGGACACGAAAATAAGCGTCCTTGAGGTTTATGGAGGCCATCCAGTCTCCTGATTGGAAGGACTGCTGGATTGTAGACAGCGTTTCCATCTTGAACTTTTCTTTTTGATAAAGCGGTTCAGATGAGTCAGATCTATGACGGGCCTCCAAGCCCCATTCTTCTTTTGGACCATAAAGAGAGGAGAATACATTCCCATGCCTCGCTGGTTGACTGGAACAGGGATAGCAGTGCCTTGAACTAACAAAGATTCTATGTAAGCTAAAAGAATCAGCCTTTTTTTTCTGAAGTCGGAAGAGAGGTGGGGATCCACCTGAGTCTGGGAGTGTGGCTGAAGATCCAAGCTTCGCCGAAGGAGACGGTCCAAAAGTCTTGAATTGAGGCCGCCCAGACATGCTGAAAGTGAAAAAGACGAGCCCCCACCTGGCCTGTCTGAGCAGACCCACTATCAAAAAGATTTGGTCGGCTCCCTCTCCCCCATCGCACCGCTCTTAGCGAACTTCTTGAAGGATGATTGTCTTGCCTTCCAAGACCTGGAGAAATCACGGCCCGGTCTGTAACTATGAGCTTCCCTGGCCCATTCCTGGTACTGTTTTCTTGGAAAAGGTTTTCTCTGGCCTTGCAAACGCCGATCTTGAGGAAGGAACCCTGATTTCCCACCAGTGGCCCGAGTTATGGCATCATCCAATTTGTTGCCAAATAAAGAAGACCCTCCAAAAGGGATACGGCACCATACCTGCTTTGAAGCTGGGTCAACCAGCCAGGGACGGAGCCACAGGGCCCGCTTGGCGGTGACAGAAGAAAGCATGACCCGGGCCACTAGGTGGATGATATCAATCGAGGCCTCCCCCAAAAAAGCAGATGCTAGCCTCAGTTCCTGGATAGGAGAACTCTTCGCTACATCTTCCGAGATGTTCTTAAGTGTCTCGTTCACATTATCAGTCCATACCTCCATAGCCTTGGACATAGCTGCCAAAGCTAAAGCTGGCTTACAGGCCATACCTGCTGTAAGATATACTCTCTTTAGATCAGCATTGATTCATTTTAAGCAGGGATATGCAATTAGTGGACCTCCAGCTGTTGCAAAACTACAAGTCCCATCATGCCTCTGCCTCTGGGTGTCATGCTTGTGGCTGTCAAAGCCTTGCTATGGCTCATGGGACTTGCAGTTCTGCAACAGCTGGAGGTCCGCTAATTGCATATCCCTGATCTAAGGCGTCCTTAAAGGAGACTGTATCCTCCAAAGGAAGTGTCACATGTTTCACCAGCCTCATCACGGCTGCATCCACCAATGGGACTGACTCCAAATGCTTGACCTCTTCCTCCTTGAAGGGATAGAGCTTTGAAACTTTAGAGAGCATGGAATTCTTCTTCTCCACCTTGACCCATTCGTCTGTAATGACCTCGCCAAGCCATGAATGGAAAATTGACCCGGTCTTCTTAAATTGTTTAAAGAATTTCCTTTGTTTGGAGGGGGCAGCCACAGGATCCTCCCAATTTAAGGTTTCTCTGACGGCCTTAACCAAGGGAGAAAGCAGAGCAAAGTCAAACCCCACACAGGGACTTTCCTCATCAGAGTCACTGTCTGAGATGGCAGCCGAAGGGTGGCTAGGCAGAGAGGACTCCCAAGTATTTTGAATTTATGTCTCCCTTACTGGAGAACATGGAGGCTCTGCAGGAGGAACATACTGGTCAGCCTCAATACCCTTAAGGGACTCCTTAACAACCCTCTCAACCAGGGTTTTTAGCTGCTGGTCCGCATCCCCTCTTTCACTGGATGCCTTGGCGTAGCAGAAATCACATAGTGATTTTCCTGCAGGTACTTGTGCTCTACACCCCCAGCAGACAACTAGCTGGGTGACTGGAGTGAGCCATTGAGGAGCGAGACCATTCCTCGCTATGGTGACCTGATCTTGATGATGAACCGTAATGTTTGGATTTGGAAGAGGAGCGCCGGTGATGCGATTTTGAAGAGTCACTTCCTCTGTGAGAGCCGCGTCATTGTTCTGACCTAGAAGGGCTGAGGAAAGAAAAGGAAAAAACAGGGAACACACTAGTCAGGGAAAACAGTGGCCAGGGGGACCGAAAGACAACAACCCCTCATCGATCGTTGGTTACCCAAGAGGAAACAAAGACCCCTTAAAGTACCTTTTGTGAGAGGGCTGGCCACAGGCAGGCGGCGGAAAGTCCATGTCTCTAGAGGCATCCATCAGGGCTGTAAAGACACATACATTAATACCAGGGACAGGAAAGCACCTGCCCATCTGTCCCCAGAGAGCCACTTACCAATAGTATAGACCCAGGGGCAAGGGGCCCGCAAGCATTCCCAAAGCTTGCAGGCTATTTCCCCTGTTTAAATAAGGCTCCCTAGTGACGTCACCGCCACGCGTACCCAGTGCCAGTGCGCGTACGCGATTAGCGTCATTTTGCCGCTATCACGCATGCGCGAACCAAGTCTCGTTTTCGCACCATATTCGCACCTGCGCAGTACGGCCGAGAAGCGAAACAGGAAGTAAACAGTGGCTGGAACGCAGGAGGAACCAGCTGCCATGCCTGTAAAACGCCCAGCAAAAACGAAAAAGAGGAAACATCTCACCACTCCCACATGATCATGATCTGCGCCAAAGGTAAGAAGAATACACCGGACTTCTTGGGGCAATAGGGTCACCTGCCAATAGCTGGCTATACGACCAATGCACAGCCTGCCTGCCAGTGGCTAGGATTCTGGCTTCTTCCAGCGCCTTTTCCAGTGCCCACTCCATACCCTGCTAATAGCTAGGGCTTAGCGGAGTAATGCGACCTTCCACTCCTAAAGTTGCAGCTCGGCCAATCTTGCTCGTGGGAGGGAAAAACTTCAGGTAGGAAGACCACCACCAGGTCCTTCGGAGGAGGACAAAAAAAGAACACGGCCGTGGGCAGGGAGCAAAGATTTATGGGAGTAGTGTCCTATAGGGTAGTAGAGGCGGGACTAAACCCACACGTTCCTGCCATGGAGTCTGTCAGGAAATATTTATTTGCAATATAAAGATAGCATGAGAAATATAAAGATAGCACGAGAAATATAAAATAAGATTTAAAGCAAAGCAAATGTAAAAACATAAAAAGATTAGCCTAAACCAATAAAAATTATCCTTGTAGCTGGACATAAAATCCATTATTACTGATATGCCAACAGTGTTTAGGGGGGCCAAAAAATCCCCCTTCATCAGGACTTGGGCAAGATTGCAGAACTCTCTATTGGATTCTGTCTAAAAACTCCTGGGAAATAATCTCTGACAGGAGAAAATAAAATATCTATCTTAACCTCCTTGGCAGTATGATTATGTCTGCTTTTTGAATGTCAAAGCGGTACATTGTTTTGCATGGAAATTTGTTTTATATTATAGGCCTGCAATTCTCAGGAATAACTCACTTAAATCTGTCCAAACAAGAGTCTAGTAGACATCCTGGGTATGATAAAGTTTGAAACACGAAATTATAAATTATAATATAATAAATAACTGTAAATAATTATAACAAATAATAATAAAATAATAATACATTTTATTCAATCATGTAATAAAATCAAAAACACAGAAATGTGTCCAAACAAGGGTGCAATGTTACTAGTCACTGTAATACTAGACACTGCATATTGGTTTGGTAAACATCCTGGGTATGATACATTTTGAAACATGGGACTGCACAAAGTCCGACGTCACAATCAGGACAATGGAGCCTGGTTTCCTTTCAGATTTTCTTTCCAGTGTCATCTCGCATCGAACAACAAACCATGCACAACCTTGTAGGTGCTGACTTTTTCTCGATTGGTTGGGATGTAGTCCATGAAGTGGCGACCAGTCAGGCATTCCGGGTTGACAACGGCAACAGCACGACGTCCAGCTTTATTCACAGCCATTGATGGTGTTTGGTGGTTCACAAAGATCTGTTCGGCAACTTTCCAAATGAAGTCAGAATAAATCACAGGCTTGTCACTCTTTTCTTTGAGCAGAATGTAGGCATTCCACAAGCATTGCTCAAGAAGATCCCTGAATATCTTCTTGTAGTGCTTCTTTTGCTGTTTCCTCATTGCTAGGTAGAATGTCATTGCTTGGTCAGCTCTGTAAACACCTCCCATGGTGTTATTGTAGTCTATCACTACTTGTGGCTTCATGAATTCTTTCCCACCTTTCGTGCGTACTATAACAGTGGAGGTATTATGAACTGTACTCATTAGGCACACATCTTTCTTGTCACTCCATCGCAGTGCCATCATTTTGCCTTTCTGCCAGACAACCATTTCTCCAGTCTTCAGCTTCTTATTGCCAAACATTAGCGGCATGTTGCACTGGTTAACCCTAATGGTTCCATAGGCATCTGTTTTGTTTTGCAGAGGAAACTCATAAAGTTCAGAAGCATGTAAAAGTTGTTGGTTGTTATGCAATAGCCCTGATTTAGCAATGGATCAATGAGTGAAAGAACAGGAAGAGGTTGCCATTCCATAGTTGCTGTATTTTGGATTGAATTTTGTTCCTTTCCCAGTGTATAGGACTGAATCTCAAATGTAGCCAGCAGACGATTTGCTTAGCATGAAGGATTTTATGCCAAATCATGCTCTCTTTGATGCAATGTATTGTACCCAGCCTTCCCTTTTAGGCCATTAGACTTTCATCTATGCTGATATCTCTTTCTGGCACATAGCTCCATTGGACATTCTTTAGAATCATTTGAGATACTTCCCAAATTTTGTTGAGTTTTGGTGCAGGATGAATAGTTTCATCAAATTCTTTGTTGTTTTCAAAGTGTAAATATTTCACGATCAGGGAAAATCTGTACTCTGACATGACCGTGCCAAAGAATGGAGTGGCAAGTAATTTGTTAGTTATCCAATACCACTTCTGCAGGGGTTTCCCCACCACTCCCTGCAGTATTATTAGGCCCAGAAATTTCCAAATGTCATCTCTGGTCACTGGTTCCCACTTTCTGCTTCTTGGAAACTTCCAATGCATAGTAGCTAATTGTTGCTCTTGGTACTGTTTTGTCTCAGTAACTTTTTTTTCAATAACCTCAGTCGCAGAATCGTTGCTGTCGTCACTTTCAGTGTCTGATGACAAGCTTCCACACAAATCACTCTCTCTCAATTCTGCAAGTGATTCTAATTCACTATCACTGTTTTCAAGCTGGTCATAAACCGCTTTTGACGCAGAGGGATGCTTTTTGGATGCCATGGACGTTCTCAAGTTTCCAGGCAGAAAGAATGGTAGAAAGAATGGTAAAAGTGCAAGCAGGGCACTGGACAAAGAACTAGGAACAAAACTGATGTCAAATGATTTGATACAGTAATGTAATCCTAACATATTACAATGTATTGTGTGTGTGTTGTATATTGTACTTTTTAAATTTGCCGCTGGTTCCGCCCCTATGCGACGTTCGCAAGGAATGGAAGACGGTACAGTAATTTATCAGCGGAGGATCTGGCCGGGGGACACAGCGGGAGTACCTCACGGGATCCTAGGGACAAGGTAAGTACCTGTATCTGTATACTGCAATGCAATCCCGAGTGTGGCTCAGGGTTACCGTTATTGGTACTGAAAATGAACCCCGAGCCACACTCAGGAATACCATCAGGGAGGTTAATAGACGTGTTATCGAGCTACTACTACCATATCTCTGCTAGAGAAAACAGTAACTGATAACACATTCATGGAAGCTCTGTTCTTTGATTTCAAGTGGGTTTCTCAGTTTGGGTGGACCCTACCCTGTGAGGGATCCCCTTGTTGTAGAGCTGGGCAATCCCAGAACATATGGATAAAAGTCACCACCCTGTCCAGACAATCCTTTCAATCCTGCTTATCTAGTGACGGTATGTTCCTTGCCAAACCTCCCATAACTTGTCCATCTTAGGGGAGTCAGTACCCATAAGTGCAGCATATAAAGTTGATAAAGGCTTGTCTAGCTCACCGGGGGAGAGCAGTTCTTCAATGGGATCAGCCTGAAGTACAGGCACCAGGGGAAATTGTGCCCTAGCAGCGTGTCACAGCTGTAAGTATCTAAACCGCATCCACTGGGGTAACTTAAATTTGAGAAAAAGGTCAGAGATTGATAGTAAGACACCCTGAGGCATAACATCACCCAGAGTGGTGATAGCATGTCTTGCCCACACTTGAGGGTCTGGCAAAGTACGACCAGGTACATCCTAACCAGTGGTCGGTGGCTGGTTAAGATGTAGAAACCCTCGCTGAGCAGCAATCCACAGCCTCTATGTAGCCTGTGTTGGACCAGGAATCCCTGGATAGGCTCGCAGGCCTCTGTAGACAAAATTCTGCAGATCAGCCAGGGAGCCCAACCAACTTGCCTCCAGGCAGGTAGCAGCATTGGATTTGGAACTGACAAACCACCACTGGACTGTCACTAGCATTGCAGCCCAGTAATAGATCTGAAAGTTGGGCAAGGCTAACCCCCCCCGAGATGGGCTGGAAGCCATAGGGTGGAGCGTGCCAATCGAGGAGCCATGCCATGCCACAGAAAGGACCCCACACATTTCTCGATATCTTTAACTAGAGAAACAGGGATCCAAGTTGGACAGTTTCTGAAAAAATAGATGAACTTGGGTAACATCACCATCTTAATGAGGTTTATCCGACCCAATAGATTAATTGGGAGGCTAGTCCAAGAGCAACATTTTGTCCTCTGGGTGGCCATCAGAGGAAGAAGATTCTTCTCCAAATAGTTAGATGGGTCTTTGGTTATTATAACCCCAAGGTATTGGAATTCATCTACCCAGCACAAAGGGGAGGGGGTGGCAGTTTTGGCAGCATCAGCATCAATAGGGAACAGAACTGACCTGGACCAGTTAATTTTAATGCCCGAGAAATTACCAAAATTATGAAAAATCCGAAGAGCAGCCAGCAGCGTGGGTCCAGCATCATTTAGATATAGCAATGCGTCATCTGCATACAGGGATAGCCTTTCTTCCAGCTTTCCCAGCCAAAGGCCCAGGACATCCGGAGCCTTCATGACCAAAATGACCAGAGGCTGCAGAGCCAGGACAAACAAGCTAGGGGATAGAGGGCAGCCCTGCCACGTACCCCGGGAAAAACGAAAGATGTCAGAGAGCCAGTTGTTTGTGTGACCCCTCGCCCTAGGGGCATTATAGAGCAATTGGAGCCCATGAATACATTTGGGGCCAAACCCGAAGTGACAGAGGACCTCCCAGAGTTATGACCAATCCACCGAATGGAAAGCCTTTTCGGCATCTAAGGAAGTGATAACTCTAGAGCCTTGATTATTATGAGGGAGGGATAGTTAGTTTTAAACAGGGGCGCCTAATATTTATGTCAGTTCCCTTGCCTGACATAAATCCAGTCTGGTTCACATCAACCAGGTCCTCAATCACCTGGGACAGATGGTTAGCCAGGACTTTGGCGTCAACGTTCAGGAAAGAGATGGGTCGGTAAGATGCACAATCCTGTGGCTTGGGAACTAGCACAATAATGGCCTCATTCATAGAGTCGGGGCAACAATTCCAGGTTCTCATAGTCAGAAAGGAGGGAAGTCAGCTTGGGAGCCAGTTTCTCCATAAAATTGCTAAAGAAATTGGATGGTAGTCTATCCACCCCGGGGGGCCAGTTGAATCTCCTCCAGGGTGATGTCCGCATCCAACCTCCCTCTATCTGCTATGGCTAGTTGTGTAAAAGGGATGGGATCAAGAAAATAGGAGAGATCGGAGTGCGTAAAACCAGCCTGGGAGGAGTACAGGTCCAGAAAGAACTCAGGGAATCTGAGATTAATATCGTCGGGTGCTGTCAGGGCCATGCGCATCTTTAATACAACCGATGAATGTGGATGGGATGTTACCTTTAGCCAACTAGGCTAGCAGTCATGTTCCTGATTTCTAGCCACGCCAGTGCCAGTGTCACCAGAGCCAGTGTATCCAGCAACAGTGTTCCTGATCACCGCCACACCAGTACAGCGTTGCCTCCACCTGTACTGACCCTGGCCTGTTTATTGCCCACATTTCTGCCTACTTCCTAAAATGATCCATTCACACATCCCATTAACTATGTTCCTGCGAGACATTGATCTCAACCATCCCCTGCGGTCAGCTGCACTCCTGACCACTTGTACAATAGCAGGCATTGCAATAAACTGTTTAACTGTTTGATACAGAAGATACAATGTCTAGTACATTGAGTCTGGGCTCACACTGATGCAAAGAGCGGCTCACAGCAGGGGATCGGTGCGTCCCCGTTCACCGCTTCAAGTCCAATTTTAGCCCAAACCATCGCTTGAATTGGCAGGCTTACTTGTTTCATTGGACACACCCACTTCCTCAGAGCTAAACCAAGTCTAACTAGTCTAAATAATAAACACTTATTTGTTTCATTGTTTCATTAAAGAAATGTAGCAGAATATAATGTGGTCTTAGTTTATGAAGAAAAAATATTTATTTGCAAAGTTTTATAGCATAAACTAAAGGAAACTGATTTGTTTTTCAATTTTTTTTAATCTATTTTCCTTTATATAGGAAAAAATAAAAAACCCAGGGGTGATTAAATACAATAAAAAATACAACCAAAAAAATGCTATGTGTCAAAAAAGTATATAAAATTGATTTGGGTAAAGTGCAGCATGACTAAGTATTTTTTTTTGTCAAAGCATCACGTGTTCAAAACTTAAAAATGGCGATGTTACAACCAAAAATGCATAGGAGGTGGAGGTGGGGGATGGACGTGCAGTGAGATTGCTCCACTAACCCAGGCAACCAGCTGCAGCAAGTCTCAATGATTTCCTAGACCTCCCCGGCCCTCCCTTTCAGCACACTGTTGAACAAGCAATCCCCTGCTTGCTGCTTTTTTGGGTGTCTGCCATCAGGACATGGAATAAGACTAAAGGAAAATATTACCGGTGGAAACTCCCCTGGGGTCCCGGGGTGACTGCCAGACTTTCTTTAACCGGGAGACCCGGCTTGGTTCACGAGGAGTGAGGACGGAGGATCGCGGAGGGAGGAGACGGTGAGAGTGAGCGGTAGGATCCGAACCACACCGGAAAAACACGAGGCAAGCTGAGTCCCGCCGAAGCCTGCCGAGCGATACCGAGTCCCACCAGCTAAACATTCGAGAGGAGTGGAACCTCACGGCTCGAGCAGGGAGTGAGACGGCACTTAGGGCAGGAACAGGGTTCCGCCGAGAGTGAAGGCGAAGGCACTGGATAACCAGCCGAACCGCGGAACACCCGGAAAGATCCTCAGATAAGCCTGGGAGGAATAGGGAGGAATTCCCTGGACGGACATACGGTATATCATCTCCCAAAAGGTATAAAACGTGGATGAAGGCAAGGTAAAAGGCGCCCTGTGTGTTTATAAATAGATGAACATTTCCATTGATGTGGTTAAATTTATAAGTAAAGGAACAATAATTAGGCTTTAGCGGATGATAGAGGAGATTGTATAGTTCAGTGGAAAACAGGACTGTAAAAAAGAGGTATAGGTGAGAGCTATATTCTCCTACTGCTAAATAGTCTAAGTAGATTATGCCTCCCAAAAGTACACACACTCAGAAAACAAAAAGGGGATCATCAGGGGGGACATCAAAGAATCCCCATAAACCTGCGTCGGCACAAAAACCTGATATTAAGGGTTTCTTTCAACAACCACCAGAACAACAAAATAACTCTACTATAACAGAGCTAAATTTCTCATCTCCTGCTAGAGAAGTGGAACAGGGAACAGGTAACAGCCCCAGTGAGAATATACATCACCCTATGATGAATATAGAGGGAGCAGATGGCGGCCCCATATGGGATCTACAGGCATATATTAAAGCCCTACCAACTAGAGAAGATATGGGCAAATATATACACAGATTAGAATCCTCTTATAAATCTGAAATACAAGATCTGAAAATATCTTTGACTGACACACAGAATAAGATCTTGGACATGGACACTAAAATTGCAAATATGGATCAAAAATTAGCATTACTAGAAGAGAAAAAGGTAGAGTATGATCGATATTTAAGCTATATAATGAATATTACGGACGACCTCGAAAACAGAAGCAGACGAAACAATATAAAAATTAGAGGTCTTTCTGAGACTGTGAAGATAGAAAATCTTAAGAAAACTCTACAAGGTAAATTTAACTCTTTACTAGAATGTCCAAGGGAGTCTGAACTCGAGATTGACAGAGCCCACAGAATCCAAGGTTTTAAAGCCTCGGATTCGGGAAAACCTAGAGATGTGATCTGTAGGGTGCATTTTTTTCAGGTCAAAGAGAACATTATGGCAGCGGCACGGCGGCACCGAGATTTTGAATATGAGGGGGCGCAAATCATCTTTTTACAGGATCTGTCAAAATATACGTTGAGAAGAAGAAAAGCAGTGAAACCACTATTGGATTTGTTAAGGGAGAGGGAAATCCTATATAGGTGGGGTTTTCCCTTTCAGATTATTGTTCACCAAAATGGTAGAAAGATTATATTTCGTGACATGGCCGATCTTCCTGAATTTTCAAGACATTTGCTTCTGCCCTTGATCGATTTGCCGGACTGGCCATTCTCCTATCAGGGGCTGGATCAGAGACAATTTAGAGGAAGATAGATGGCAGTAGTGGTGGAAGGGGGGGGGGGGTCTTTTCTTTTTTTTTTTTTTTTCCCTTTCCCTCTCCTCTTTAGGAACAGCTGGGGGATAGGGGGTATGATATGTTATTGAAGCAATTTTAAAATTTATTTATTTTTTTTTCTTCTGGCACAAGGAGGTGATTGATAATATGGTAAATAGAATGGGTTCCACCTATCAATATGGACATATGAGGGTCGTGTTAATAATATATTTGATTAACACTAATAGAGGGGGGAGGGGGGGTTTAAATATGTGATGGTGATTGATTATGGGTTAATAATATGTTTTATATAATTGATGGGGTGGGGGAGGGATAGGAATAAGAAAAATTATAAATTGGGGTAATTTTGTCTTTTTTTTTTTTCTTCTTCTCAAGGAGGTGATTGATAATATGTTATAGGGAAATAAGAAGGTGTTTCACTTTGTACCATTCATATATGAGGATATTATTAACAATGTATTTGATTTGCACTAATAGGGGGAAGGAGTTTAAACATATGGTGGTGATTGGAAATCTTTTTTTTTTTTTAGGAAGGTGATTGATAATACGTTATAGGGTAATAAGAATGTATTTCACTTTGTACTATTCATATATGAGGATATTATTAATGATGTATTTGATTTGCACTAATTGGAGGAAGGGGCTCGAACATGTGGTGGTGATGGGAATTTTTTTTTTTTTTTTTAGGAGGTGATTGATTATAGGATAAATAGTATGGGTTCCACTTATTAATATGTATACACGAGGGCACTGTTAATAATAGATTTGATTAACACTAAAGAGGGGAGTAGGGGTTTAATTATGTGATGGTGATTGATTATAAGTTAATAATATGTCTCATATAATTGATGGGGAGGGGGAGGGATAGGAACAAGAAAAAAATATATATATTTTTTTTTTTTCTCCAATGTGACAACAATAAGTTAGCCTGGGCTAGGCACGTATAAGTGTGGGAGGATCTCCTCTCATCCCCTAATTTAGGGAACTTACTTAGTAAGGTTAGACTCAAGGAGTCGAGTAGGAAGTGATTGGTTGTCGGGGTGGTGTGTCTGGATTGAAAAAGGGGGAGGCGTGAGTGGCAGAGTGTAATTTTTTGTACAAATCTTTTCCTTTTTTTTTTCCCCATTCCTTCATGGAATCAATAAAAATATGCTCTTATAATGTTAGAGGCTTTAACTCGGCGGTAAAGAGGTCGCAGGTTCTGTACTCTTTCCATAAGCAAAAAGTAAAGGTGATTTTTTTCTCAGGAGACCCATTTTCGGGTAGATCATATACCTAATTTACAAAAGGGACATTATAATGCATAGTATCATGATTCCTTCGCTTATTCAAAATCGAGAGGAGTTTCCATAGCGATACACAAATCATTACCACACCAGGTTTTGGAGGAATGGAGGAATAAAGATGGTAGAGCATTACTTCTTAAACTCCTGATATATGGTAAGAAATATACATTTATTAATATATATTTACCTAATCAGGGACAATCTAGAGTGGGTGCACAATTATTAACAGAGCTTATGGAAAAAACAGAAGGGATTACGATAATAGGTGGAGATTTTAATCTTATTCTCGACAATGATAGGGATACTACAGCAACCTCAATAATACAGAAGGCTAAGGATAAGAGAGAATTTAAGGAAACATTGGTCAAGCACCACTTGGTTGATATATGGAGGGGGCTTCATCCTCTAGAAAGGGATTATACGTTTCATTCTAAAGTCAATGGTACCTATCATAGAATTGATTTCTTTTTAGTAAATCAGTTGGGAGTATCTGCGACATTTTCCTCCGAAATTGGTAGTGCCGTATGGTCAGACCATATGCCAATTTTTCTGGTAATCGATATTTCTAGGGAGAGGGGTTTAAGAGGTACATGGAAATTAAATGATAATTTGCTATACGATGATATATGCTTTGCAGAGATAAGGAGCGCAATAACCAATTTTTCTAAAGATCACAAAAACGACTCTACCCCCCTACCGATCCAATCGGAAGCGATGAAATGCGTAATCCGAGGCCTATTTATAAAACATGGGGTAAGATTAAAAAAGGTAAAAGGGAATAGAATGTCCCAACTTTTGAAGGAGATACCAAAATTGGAAATTGGCAACACAAGCAAAACCCTGGTAGGGATAATTTAATAGAACTTATGGAAAAGAAAACAGAATTACAAAATCTACTTAATGAACAGACATTGCATATTAGGGATAAAAATCGTACGCTATACTATCAGCAAGGTAACAAACCTGGTAAATTATTGGCAAGAGCTCTACGCCAGCGAGTCAGTACCTCGTCTATTGTTAAAATTAAGTCAGAAAATGATGAAACGATCTATGACCCAAAAGGTATTCTAAAAACATTTCAGACTTATTATAATAATTTATATAACTTACCAAACCAACTAGAAAACTCAGACCCTGAAAGATTTCAACATAATATACTTCAGTACATAAAAGATACGGCATTACCTTCATTGGTAACAGAGGAAATAGATCGGTTAGAACTAGAATTTTCGGAGGAAGAAATACAAAAAGTAATCGCCTCACTAGTGCCTGGAAAAAGCCCTGGCCCGGACAGTTTTACCCCGCGGTTCTATAAAACATTCCAAGATGTTTTAATTCCTATTATTAAGAGAACTTTCAATTCAGTATCTACCTCTGTACCGTTTGTCCCGTATAGTTTACAGGCTCATATCGCACTCATACCTAAGCCGGATAAAGATCCTTCTATTTGTGGTAATTATAGACCAATCTCCTTAACCAATATTGATATTAGATTATTTTCAAAGATTATTGCCAATAGACTTACTCCCGTAGTACCAACATATATACACTTAAACCAAGTGGGATTCATAAAGGGACGAGAGGCGAGGGATAATACGCTAAAAACTCTGACATTTGTGGAATACGCTCAGAGACGCTCCATCCCATCCTGCTTACTGGCAGTAGATGCCGAAAAAGCTTTCGACAGGGTGGGATGGAGGTTTCTTAAAGATACTTTAGAGCAATGGGGGACTGGTCCTATACTGCTGGATAAGATAATGGCCTTATATCATAATCCAGTGGCTAGAATACGGGTAAATGGGGATTTATCTGATACCGTACATATCACTAATGGAACTCGACAGGGATGTCCATTATCCCCAATTTTATATATATATTAGTTATGGAACATCTCTTAATAGCGATTAGGAATAATAAAGATATAAAAGGCATTAGGGTTGGGGAGATAGAATATAAAATGTCAGTATACGCGGATGACTTGTTATTGTACATCACAAATCTGTTGGTGACAATACCTAATCTAATAGCAGAATTTAAAAGATTTGGAGATCTAAGCAATTTTAAGGTGAATTATAATAAGTCTGAGGCTCTAAATGTGTCACTGCCTAACTCTATGGTTGAATCTCTATCCCTAGGGAGTTGAATAGGTTACAGGAATTGAACTATCTCCCACTAGTACGCAAAATAATAAGGACATTACAACTATATGATAAAGGGACCTTTTCGTGGATGGGAAGGATAAATATTATAAAAATGGATATACTACCTAAAATTATATATATATTTCAGACGATACCCATATACCCTGCAAGAAACATACTTATCCAACTACGTAAGGTCATAGGTAGTTTTATCTGGGCAAATAAGAGTGCTAGAATCAAAAGGAAAACTTTATATAGATTAAAAAAAGATGGAGGGTTGGCTCTACCGGATATTTCATTGTATCTTAGATCAATATTTATAGCCAGGATTGTGGATTGGTTCCATAATATGGATTGCAAACAGTGGGCAAAACTGGAGGAAGATGTTGCAGATATAAAACTGAGAGCATTACCATGGATTAAGAGGGAATGCAGACCCCGGGAAGGGGATATGCCCTCCTTGGTAGTATCAACCTTGAAAGTCTGGGATAATCTGATAAAGAGGGGGATAGGATCTACATTGAGAGGTCCGATGACACCCCTCTTTAGCAACCCGGAATTTCCACCTGCATTTAAAGCCAAGACTTTCCTTAAATGGCGGAGATGGGATGATATGAGGATAGTGGAAATTTTGGATGAAAATAAACTTCCCCCATTAGATGCCCTTGGTATGGAACATAGAAATAAATGGATACAGTACGGACAACTCCAACAATATATTTCTTCTTTGAAGAAGGAGTCTGTATTTAATAGACAATTTCTAGGGTTAGAAAAAATATTGGTACAGAATCACAGACCCACACATACTCTGTCTGTTGTGTATAAATACCTAATCTCAGAGAATAAAGAGGAAGAGATATCTTACATAAAAAAACGGGAGGAAGAGCTAGGGTATACTATCCCCAGAGCTAATTGGGAAAAGGCATTTATAGTAGCACATAAATTGTCTATTTCTACTGGACATCAAGAAAGAAACTATAAAATATTAGCCAGATGGTACAAGTGTCCGGTGGACATGAACAATGTTAGCTCAGATAACACAGATAGATGCTGGAGATGTGGTGTAGCAAAAGGCACAATGTCACATATATGGTACTTCTGTCCAGAAATTCATCTATTTTGGGAAATGGTATTTAAAATATATAGGGATATAACAGGGGTAAATATACAAGCAGATATATCTGTGGCAATATTGTTAATGATCCCTGGATCAATAAAAAATATAAAAAAAGGAATCCTGAGGTATTTTTTTTATGGCGGCACGCACTGTTATTGCCAGAAAGTGGAAAAATAGAATAGCCCCCTCTATAGTAGAATGGGAATGTGAAATAGGTGTGATGCGCTCGTTAGAGGAGAGGATGATTGGGGAGGGACATATTTAACCAATATATGAAAGATGTGGGAAGAGTGCAGAACACGGCCGATGAAGCCGAATGGGAGTTGAGAAAGGAACTGAGAGGCAATATCGCAATTGATGGATGAAGGAATTAGGAGAATTTCCTTTGTCGAGAAACCCTTTTTTTTTTTTTTTTTTTTTTGTGTGTGTATGGCTGTTTGGTATATGGTGGCATGAGGGATGAGTGGATGGGTGTATTGGTAGGATGGGATTAGTGGGTTTTGGGGAAACAGTGTGTTACAGGATTATGGGTTTAGCCAGTTGCAAAGTTGTTATATTTATTTAGTAAAGTATGCGGCTGGGGCTAATGAAGACCCTAATGTCAAATAAAGTGAATCAAATAGGAATTCAGAGTACAATTGTACACGCTGCCAACAAATGTATGTATGTTTATATGTTTATAAAAAAACTTTGCTGTAAAAATGTTTGATAAATAAAGATTAAAAAAAAAAAAAAAATGGCCTGGACATGTTACAATATTTAGAATGGCCCACAGAATGACCACAGTGAACAGCAAGGGATCAGTTGATACAGTCTCAGATAGCTGAGGCCAGAGATCAGCAATGCAGCACAGTTTTAAGACACAGGCTGCTACATTTCCTTTTACAAGCTGGGCTTACTATAGGTTTCACACTATAGTGAAAGAGTTTCTTTAACCTCTTTGCGCCAAGCACACATAATGATGCCGTCCAAGCACACATAATTAGGCCTTGGCGCCGAGCGGCCGTGTATTTGCATGCAATAACGCCAATAGAGCTGTAATGAGAGCCCGCGTCCTGCGATCGGGAGCTGTTTGATCACGTGACCGCCTTGACAGCCAATCACAGTGGTCACATGATCATACGCCCTGCCCCGCCTCCCAGGATTCTAAAGCTCTTAAAGGACCGGCAGGCTCTGGCTCTAAGGTACAGGTACTCTCTGGCAAGGTACATTTATAAATGTCTTAGTATTCAAGGAGTTAAAAGTTTTTCTCACCTAACTCTCAGCTTTCACGTAACCGTGCCATGAAACCTTTCATATAAATGTAGCCAGGAGCTGGATACTTACAGTACATCTTCCTGCAATCAGAAGATGCTGTGTGGTATTATTTAGAGGGAGCTGTTTCCCCCTAGTGTTCCCGTTTGGCTGTCCTGTAACTCTCTTAATTAAAGGCAGAGCAAGGCATCCTCGGACATGTAGTCCATACAGAAAGGATTCTTCCTCTGGCTGTATTGTGTGAAACTGCAACTACCAGCTGGCTGATGGAGAAGAGCAGACTGCCGGGAGAGACTATAAAAGGAAAGGCTTGAGGCCTGGCGCACTCTCTTGGGACGCATGGATGGATATGCATGCAGGGAATCTGTTATAGGGTGAGCTGTAGCTCTTTTGCAGCCTGCCTTGGTGGATCTACTCAGTGGATATCTGGAAGGACACCTGTGGACAGTTCCCCTTCGCTGTCCAGCAGCAGCCTGGAGTCCGTTCCTGTTCCATCCACCCTGCAGAGATATTGGATTTGTGTAAGCCGTGGTGCGGTGTGTTGGAGGCTGGAGGTCATCCCTTGAGCCATATTCCTGAGAGATCATTATCCTAATCAATCATCTTCATCATCCTCATCATCATCTTTGTCATCATCAATCTCTTCTGTTCCAGGGTGGTGAGCTGGCGATGCCCAGTCTAAAAGACACTGTGTATAGACATCATTGTTTCCTGCACTCCTTACCATCCTTAATTCAAAGATCTGTTCCAGCACATAATAGAGACATCACACAGACATCCATGCCATCCATTGTTCTGCTGTTGCTTGTAATTCCACAAAGTTTAACATCTTTAAGTCAGTTATCGCTGTGAATTCAGTTACAGTTCTGATTTGCACAGGAATATTGTCTACTGGTTATACACCATCTTTTGGATCAGCTTTTCTGCCTTACCAATCAATATTCTTTGCATGCAATTAAACACCTGAGAGCTAGCTGAAGATTAACCAGATTGCAACACAGCAACACTGGACTACTTTTACTTCCCTCCCCACTTCAAGAAATTGTTTTGCTGAAACTATCCAAGCTGCATTTGACCAAGAACTCTGTAAGAGCAGTTTGAATTGTGCTATAGTACTTATTTACCTGTCAGTTTCCTATTCTTATGTAAAAGAGCAGTAGGGAGGGGTCTGACACTCACAAGAGTTATTTCTCTGCTCTCCTGTAGTCCACCCACATAGAATATACATATACTTATTTGGGTGTAGGAAATACAGTATGAACTCTTGCACTCTTTAAACCAAGTTAAAAGAGTCAGGGATTCATGCGAGATCTCTACACTGACACACCTTTTTCCTTGCAGCGAGTGATCAGTTGCAGGATGGGAATGGCTGCTAGACAATAATACTTGCACCTACCTGGATATGTGAGGATTTCCCAGTATTCCTCACATGAATCACTGACTCTTTAAACTTGGTTATTATATATATGCCCATGCAAACAAAGGACCTGTAGAGATAAACTACATTGGATTTGAGTTTATTATACAATCAAGTGGGATATATAAATGCATACATATATACTTTTGAAAGAATTCCCACCAGTGTCAGCTGTGATCTGAATGTTATTTACCATCTAAGGCCACTTATGGGTTCCCTTTCCCTTTGTCGCACATTTAGTCTGTGTGATTTTCCATGGGATAGTGTGGCCCCATTCCATACTCCTTGGACAGATTACCACCTGGAAACTACCGTGCCTATATGTTTTTAATTGACTCTGGTCATGCACAATATTTCAATTTGAAGATGTCTTCATCTTCATCTGAGGAAGATCAGAACAATATACAAATGAAACAAGTTGGGGCTCTTCTCTGAGCAATAGCATTTAGTGTTAAGAAACTCTTTTTTGTCTATTTGCATTTGTAACATTGACATCTCATGTTTGGATACCATGCATACCAGAGCTCATGTAGTTTTTAAATTGTGTGTTTTTTTCATATATCTGTACGCAATAAAGAACTTTTTTTCTTTTCTATTCAGCCCAATTTTTTCTAGCTGCCTATAGGCTCTTGGGAGCAATTTTTCAAATTAGCCTAGAATAAGGCTTACCTATAGGTACTGTAAATATCTCCTAAATGTGTACCAATTAGAAGATATTTACAGTATACTGTGTTGATTATGTCATCAGCGCATGTGCTCTGGAGAAAAGGGGACCCATGCCGTTTCCTCAGTAGTAAGTGCCATGACTGGCGGCTCCCATGTGCATGCACGGGAGTGATGTCACGCGGCTCCAGCCAGTCACAGAGCCGGAGTCTGTAGCCTCAAAAGGCAGCAGGGTGAAGATGAATGCTGCCTGCAATGGGACAGTGCGGGCTTTGTATGCAGCTAAGTGTCATATAATGTGCTAGTATGCGACCGGGACCCATGCTGGCGAGGACATCCTCATACAGCCTTACATGCTTGAGTGTTATTCCTTCACCCACATTAAAGTATTTTAACTGCTACACTTAGTTGGTGCTTGTCTCCCCCTCCTTGCATCCACAGTGTTGTGTATCTTAGCTGGAGCTCAATGAAAAAGAGGCTATATATTCCTGGCCCTAAAAGCACACTTAGACACAACCCACACAACCACCCTCTGCCCGTCCTCTGTTGTCCTCTGTCCAATGAGCTACAATCTGTAAGCTATAAGGGGCTGCCCTTCCTAATCACCGGGAAGTATGGTACTACCCTGGCCATCCTCCAGGAAGTATGTTTCTGTTCTCCCCTAGGTGGCTTTGGCACCCTGCGAGCAAATGCCTTGACCCAGGTCAACATTCCAGTCCACATCTGGCTCCTTTGATCTTATTGCAGGCCAGTAAATAGACCAGGCCAGTAAACAAGTCATTTTAATCTCTGCATCATCAGGTCTGAGCTGAGGTGAGGCTTTCTTATCTCCATACCCCACCACTAGGGGGTATGCGTGAATTCTCTTCCAGGGGCAGGATTCCAGTATGCAATCTTTTGTTACACTCACCCTGCTGTGTAATCTAATTCTCCTGGCATTCCAAGATGACTCCCAGCAGGCCAGATGGTTCTTCGATAACCAGCAAAAATATTAAAATATATTGCCTTCCAACATCCAGAAAAAAAAAAGATTAAGCTGTTCCAACCACTCAAGAGCTTTTGTAGCTGCTTTTTAAGTCAACAGGGGCACATTTATTAACATGGGCATCAACAGTATAGGATTCACAAGATGGAAATATTCTACATTCTATTGCTTCATACTACCCTTTCTTGACACCTCAGCCTCATCAAATTGATGGCATTTCATGTGGAGTTCTTTTTTTAAAAATGTTTTAAATATCTCTTTAATTTGAAATGGATGTACCTTTTAATGCAGGTAGCACAAGCCATTTCTGTATTCTGCATTATTATTTTGTTATGACTACAAAACCATCCATCAAGCAATACAAATTCATTCCTGCAAAAAGAGTAAAAATAAATTTCCTGACTTATAAATCTCAAAATGACCAGATAAGTAGTTTTCTATTTAAAGAAGGCTATTTTATTCAATGCACAGGGATTGAAAAGGGTTTTGAAAAAAAAAAAGCACAAATAAAGGACAGAGAATAATAAGGATCATTACATGGTTCAGAAGAATTTATGTTTGTGATCCTTATCATTCAATTTTATCTTAAAGAAAAAAACTTTTGTAAGAGCCTCAGACAAGCCGGTAAAAATGCATATCCCCTTTCACTGGTATTAGATACAACAATGTTATCAACCCTCAGATGGAGATTTTCAATCCTCTCTTCACAAAACCAGATCTGTGAAGGCTCAGAACTTAAGTACAAATAGAAAATATTTTTTTTTTATCTAAGAGAGAAATCACAAGGTGTCAAAGCTGAATACTATGGAGATGAAATCCGCATCAATCTGATGCCTTTGAGAGTAAGCAGCTTTTCCATTATTCCTCAGACCACACAGTTTGTAATGCTAGCAGACACCGCTTCACTGAGATTTCTCAAATAATTACAAAGTTTAAATTGTGACCAGACATACTTATTTTTATGACTGACCTGAATACTTGTCCTGTTGAAGGATGCCCTGACATGTCTCTGCATCATAAGGGATATTAGTATTATCTAGACATCTATGATTCTGCCTAAGCCTATGTTCATCATTCATATCTTTCAGAAAGCCTTGTGAAAGCCTCATGTTTTTAAGACTTAAATCCTTTTCTGACACGTATTTTGTGTTTTAAATTGTAATTACCATAAGATGTTGCATGAAAACACAAGGACACAAAAATGAATACAGGTCTTTGTTATTTGTGTATTAATGGTATGATTTCCTTATTAAAGATACACATTTTTGCATCAAAATGGGCACATGTGGAAAGCATAGCTGTACATGGCCTTTTGGTTTAAAAATATCTTTGGCAGCCCTGTCTTTTAGAACTTCCAGTTCTACAACTTGTTGAATTTACTGGCCAGGGGGTCCCAAAATACAAGTCAGCTATGACAAATAGCCTCAGATGATGCAGATGAGCCCTGGACAAGACTGAGGATAAGGGTCTAAACTCTTCTGTGTGCCCTGCTGCTGTAGTCAGCAAAGAGAACGCGAGAGAACAGAGAGGAAAAGCCCACACCAAAGCTATGAAACTGTGGGGGTCCATCAGTTTTGAAACTTGTGGCCAGGGGGCTAGAACTTCAGTTGTAGTGCATTTGTTGGGGGCTAGAACTTTGCTTGTGTTGTGCAGGTTGTGTCCCAGATGAGAAGATTTTATTTAAAGCATTTTTTAATAAATCTACTTATATAAAACCTGAGAACAGGGAAACATCTATACATATTTTCTTGTTAAACACAATGTTTTCCATTTAAATGCTTATATCTGCAATTGAGTAGAAACGGTTGCATTTGACAAGAATGTCTAGTGACATGAGCACTTAAACTTCTACTCAGTACATATACAGTGGGAAAAACTATTATTTTATCCCCTGCAGATTTTGCAAGTTTGCCCACTTGAAATGAAGGGTCTAAAATTTTTTTATCATAGGTGTATTTTAATTGATAGAGACTGAATATCAACCAAAAATCCACAAAAAAACACATTATACAAAGTCGGCCTGTACCTTTAGCAGAGAAACAGCCCCAAAGCATAATGTTTCCACCTCTGTGCTTGACTGTAGAGATGGTGTTCTTAGGATTAGGGATGGGCTGAACACCCCCCTGTTCGGTTCGCAGCAGAACATGCGGACAGGCAAAAAATTAGTTCGAACACGCGAACACCGTTAAAGTCTATGGGACACGGACATGAAAAATCAAAAGTGCTAATTTTAAGGGTTGATATTGTCATTTTGCTGTCAGACTGTTCTAAACACGGGAAACATGCACCACTTTACAAGCATACTATAGACACCCCCAGGTATGAAATTTAAAGGAATATTTCTCTTTTATTGTTTCACTTTAAGCATGATTAAAATCATTGCTCCCGAAAAAATGACCATTTTTAAAACTTTTTTTGCATTGATACATGTCCCCTGGGGCAGGACCCAGGTCCCCAAACACTTTTATGACAATAACTTGCATATAAGGCTTTAAAATTAGCACTTTTGATTATTCATGTTCGTGTCCCATAGACTTTAACGGTGTTCGCGTGTTCGAGTGAACTTTTTTCCTGTTCGCATGTTCTGGTGCAAACCGAACAGGGGGGTGTTCGGCTCATCCCTATGCTAAACCTTTTATCCAAATTCCAAATTGCTGCATTTGTAAATTTTAAAAGACAATATAAAGGAATAGTAGTGGTAGAAAAAAGTCCCTTGTGGATTTAATTAACTTTTTTTTGGTTAATTCTCCTTTAAGGGGGCATGGCAGGGGAGTGTCATATGCCTACATACATTTGCTAGTAGGTGTCCCTTATTCCCATCTCAAAATGTTTGGAGGTATGCTTTGGTCTTGCCCATGATGGTGATATTTGAATGGAAGAAAGAGATTCTGTGGACAGATGTCTTTTATAGCTAAAAAGAAAAAATATTTTTGTGTTAACTATGTAAAAAGCAAGTGCAGCTTCTTGTGTAAGCCTAAATACAAAAAAGCTCAAAAACATATATTCTAAAAAAGACAAGCGCGCAACCACTAATTAATTCTTAAACAAACAGTGAACACAACTAAATATGAACATATAAACATCTTAAAGGCATGTGTTACTATATATAACTGTATAAAAAATGGTGATATATTCCAGTGAAGAAGGTTTACAAATGAAAAAAAACGCAACCCAAAAACGCCCATGTGAACAGTGGTGTGCGCCACAAAAACTGTTTCCAAGGACCTATAACAATAGTGCTATGATACAAACAAAGTCCATTATGAGTGATGATGTGAGTATGAAAATTTTTAATGTTCAGTAGCCTATAATTAGGGATGAGCCGAACACTCCCCTGTTCGGTTCGCACCAGAACATGCGAACAGGAAAAAAGTTCGCTCGAACACGCGAACACCGTTAAAGTCTATGGGACAAGAACATGAATAATCAAAAGTGTTAATTTTAAAGGCTTATATGCAAGTTATTGTCATAAAAAGTGTTTGGGGACCCGGGTCCTGCCCCAGGGGACATGGATCAATGCAAAAAAAAGTTTTAAAAACGGCCGTTTTTTCAGGAGCAGTGATTTTAATAATGCTTAAAGTCAAACAATAAAAGTGTAATATCCCTTTAAATTTCGTACCTGGGGGGTGTCTATAGTATGACTGTAAAGGGGCGCATGTTTCCTGTGTTTAGAACAGTCTGACAGCAAAATGACATTTGGAAGGAAAAAACCCATTTAAAACTACCCGCGGCTATTGCACATAGAAGTTCATTGATAAAAAACGGCATGGGAATTCCCTACAAGGAAACCCCGAACCAAAATTAAAAAAAAAAAAGACGTGAGAGTCCCCCTAAATTCCATACCAGACCCTTATCCGAGCACGCAACCTGGCAGGCAGCAGGAAAAGAGGGGGGGACGAGAGTGCGCCCCCCCCCCCCTCCTGAACCGTACCGGTGACTTGACGGGACTTCCCTGTGACGTCACGGGGAATGCCACAGGGAAGTCCCGTCATGTCCCGTGCGTCAGAGGGGGAGGGGTCACCGGGTGGCCCCGCCCCCGTTATTTAAGAACTGTCAGACAAGGAGACGCCGTCACACAGCGGGAGCCTCCCTCCATGCCAGCATGGATGCGGAGCGGCCCGGAGAAGAAAATGAAGAAGAGAAGAAGAGAAGAAGGAAGAAGAGAAGAGGATGAAGAAGAAGATGAAGAGAAGAGCGGGAGCCTCCCCCCATGCCATGGGTGTGGAGCGGCCCGAGGAGAAGAAGATAGAAGACGCCGCGGAGGAGATGCTGGACGAGATTGCCGGAGGAAGAACCAGAAGAGCCATAAGAACCAGAAGAAGAAGAAGATGAAGGAAGAAAGAAGAAGCATTTAAATAAAGGAATTGTCAAAAACTGTCTCTTGTCATTTTTAACATTTTTGACAGTTTTTTTGAAATGGTAGGGGTAAGTACCCCCTTACCATTTCACACAGGGGGGGCCGGGATCTGGGGGTCCCCTTGTTAAACGGGGCTTCCAGATTCCGATAAGCCCCCCACCCGCAGATCCCCACAACCACCGGCCAGGGTTGTGGGGATGAGGCCCTTGTCCTCATCAACATGGGGACAAGGTGTTTTGGCGGGCTACCCCAAAGCACCCTCCCAATGTTGAGGGCATGTGGCCTGGTACGGTTCAGGAGGGGGGGGCCGCACTCTCGTCCCCCCCTCTTTTCCTGTGGCCTGCCAGGTTGCGTGCTCGGATAAGGGTCTGGTATGGATTTTTGGGGGGACCCCACGCCATTTTTTTTTTTGGCGCGGGGTTCCCCTTAAAATCCATACCAGACCTGAAGGGTCTGGTATGGAATTTAGGGGGAACCCCACGTCATTTTTTTTTTTTAATTTTGGCCGGGGTTCCCCTTAATATCCATACCAGACCTGAAGGGCCTGGTATGGAATTTAGGGGGACTCCCACGTCATTTTTTTAAAAAATTTTGGTTCGGGGTTTCCCTGTGGGGAATTCCCATGCCGTTTTTATCAATGAACTTCTATGTGTATTGTCGGCAATGCAATAGCCGCGGGTAGTTTTAAATGGGTTTTTTCCTTCCAAATGTCATTTTGCTGTCAGACAGGTACGAAATTTAAAAGGATATTACACTTTTATTGTTTGACTTTAAGCATTATTAAAATCACTGCTCCTGAAAAAACGGCCGTTTTTAAAACTTTTTTTTGCATTGATCCATGTCCCCTGGGGCAGGACCCGGGTCCCCAAACACTTTTTATGACAATAACTTGCATATAAGCCTTTAAAATTAGCACTTTTGATTTCTCCCATAGACTTTTAAAGGGTGTTCTGCGGCATTCGAATTTGCCGCGAACACCCCAAATTGTTCGCTGTTCGGCGAACTTGCGAACAGCTAATGTTCGAGTCGAACATGAGTTCGACTCAAACTCGAAGCTCATCCCTACCTATAATGCTATGATATAAACAAAGTCCATATAGATGACAATGTGAGAATGGAAATTCTCAATATTCAGGAGAGGTAGGATGTTCCTGCAGCCAAAAACTTGTAATATTAGTGCCGCTTACCAGATCAGTTGGACCTCAAGTTATAGAGATCATGGGAGCCTATTGCATCAGCCTGCCGGCATCGATAACCTCCACCTGTCCTTTAATCCAGGGAACGCACTTTCAGTCAGCCTCAACGACCAAAGGTAATTCCTCTCTCCTTTTAAGAACCACACTCCGGAAATAAAAAACCACCCTTGATCCAGATCTCTTTGCAATGATGGTCCCAGAGGTATATCACTCAATAGGGGATAAAAAAGGAAGGCTTCATAGTGCAGATAAACTTCAAAAAGGGTTTACTCCACTAAAACTTCACAGCAATTCCATTAAAACTTCACAGCAAGCATTCACAGCAAGCTAGCAACCATAAAAATGGGAACAAAAATGGTTAAAACTACTGAAAAAACAGCTCAGGATTAAACCAAGTAGCTGGATGAAAAAACGTAATGACGTCAGAATCAGCTGCTCCACCCGACGTGTTTCTCCATAGAAGGCATCAACTGGGAACGGAGGCATGATTCGATGTCAGCACATCACGCTTATGTACCCAGGAAGCAGGGGAGACAATGGAAGTGAGCAGTGTTCAACTTTCTCCCGTTGTCACTCTATGAATTGGATTTTTTTTGGCTAAATTATCATAAAAAATAAAAAAAACGTCAAAAAAGATCCACTACCTTAAGAAGTCTCCAAACTAATGAAGAAAAAAACAGAAATTTTAAAATTATATATATATATATATATATATATATATATATATATATATATATATATATATATGAAAAAAAGTAATTGGCATCATTTAAAATACTATACCCTTATAGAGCATAGTACCCTTATTGAGCATAATACTTTATGCACCATTGTGCAACACTTTATCCATAAATAACATATAAAAATCATGAATAAAACATACATTAAAAGACACCCTACTGTCTAGTATATAAAGAGATAGAAATATATCTAGACACATAGCGTGTTCTTCTGACAATAAAGAGGATGTGTAAAGAATAAAAATAAATGAATATATTATACCAGTACAGATGACAACTAATCAACCCGACATGCGTTTGGGAAAATTATTTGTTATCTATATAGCAACTGACATCCCATTCCACATTAAAGTGGAGTGCCACCCTAAAATAAAAAAGTTCATCAATATTCTTAAAAAAAAAAAAAAAATTTGAAAAAAACATTTTTTTAACTTACCTGAAACCCCTGTTGCTAGGCAGTCTTCCTAATCTGCCTCTTCCTATTCCACTTCCTCCTCACATGTGTTTGTCCCAGAAAACAACGGGGCCATTAACAAAGCACTGCGCAACTCGCGCATGCGCAGTAGGAACCTGGCAGTGAAGCCGCAAGGCTCCACTGCCTGTTTCCCTTCATTAGGATGGCGGCGCCGGCAGCCGATCTGATGGACAGATCGGCCTCGGGGGGCCGACATCATGGGCTCGCTGGACAGGTAAGTGTCCTTATTAAAAGTCAGCAGCTACAGTGTTTGTAGCTGCTGACTTTAAAAAAAAAAAGAAAAAACAGCCGGAACACCGCTTTAAGTCCTAGAGGGCTATAGCACTGGAGGTCATATATCCATCTAGTTTCACAACAAGATATATGCCTTTTTAAATTGTTGCCTCTCCAGTGTGGAGTATATTTCTCTATTGCTTTTACCTTAAAAAGCACAGTATTCCTATTATGATGCAAACGGAAGTGATTGGACACACTGTGTCCAATAAAACCCCTCCTAATATTACCTAAATTCTCCCCTAATCCTAATATTGAGAGCCCGTGTAGTCCTTCCTACATACTGTAACCCGCAAGGGCAAGTGAGCAAATATACAACTCCTACAGTCCCGCAGGTAATAAAATCCTTGATGTTATATGATTTAGATGTTACCTGGGAAATAAAAGAAGAAGTTCTAATGGTTTGAGACGTCCTACATACCTTACATTTCTTGCCAGGAAAAAACCCTTTTAGACTTCCAAACATACTAATTTTAGGAGGTAGGTCTATTGCACTAGGTGCTAATTTATCTTTCAGAGTTTTATTCCTTCTGTAAACAATGTTGGGTTTATTGGGAAGGAGTGGGCCCAAAATCTCATCTCCTTTCAAGATTTTCCAGTGTTTCTTCATTATCCTATTCACCTACCAATGCTGGGAGGAGAACGTGGTAATAAATGCCCATTCAAAACCTTTTTTGCCACCATCTGAACCTTTTACCCTAGGTTTCAAAAATTGCTTTTTTTCAGTATTGGCTACCCTCAGAAGGTCTTCCTCCAACAATCCAGGGTTATATCCCTTTTCTATAAAGCAATTTTTTTAAAACATCAGCTTAAATTTGGAAGTCCTCTTTACGTGAGAAATTCCTTCTGATGCGCTGAAATTGACTTTTAGGAATAGCTTTAAGCCAATTAGGATGATGGCAGCTCTCAATGGTTACATACCCGTTTCTGTCAGTCACTCTAAAAAAGTTTTAGTATATAACTTCCCTTCTTCTTTAGTGATTACTAGATCTAGAAAGTTGACAGAAACTTTACTAAATTCATATGTGAACCTAATACCCCATTGCTTGGTATTAACCACTTCGCTACCCGGCCATAGACAAATGACAACCACAGATGGGATCTCCCATCCTGGGTGGACGTCATATGACGGCCTGGGCTTCCTGTCCGCCTGGGGGCGCGCGTGCCCGCCGCTTTGCTCGGGACCCGGTGCGTGTGCCCGGCGGCCGCGATGTCCGCCGGGCACCCGCGATTGCCCGTTAACTGGGCCGGACCATGGATCTGTGTGTGTAAACACACAGATCCATGTCCTGTCAGTTGAGAGGAGACCGATCTGTGTTCCCAGTACAGAGGAACACTGATCGGTCTCCTCCCCTTAGGAAACATAATTAACCCCTTGTGTCCCCCTAGTGGTTAACCCCTTCACTGCCTGTCACATTTATACAGTAATCAATGCAATTTTATAGCATTGATCACTGTATAAATGTGAATGGTCCCAAAAATGTGTCAAAAGTATCCGATGTGTCCGACATAATGTCGCAGTCAGGAAAAAAAAAAAATTGCGATCGCCGCCATTACTAGTAAAAAAAATAAATAAATATTTTTTTTTTTTAAATGCTATAAATCTATCCCGTATTTTGTAGACGCTATAACTTTTGCGCAAACCAATCAATATACGCTTATTGCGATTTTTTTTTACCAAAAATATGTAGAAGAATACGTATCGGCCGAAACTGAGGAAAAAATGTGTTTTTTTTTTTTTTTAAATTGGGATATTTATTATAGCAAAAAGTAAAAAATATTGTGTTTTTTTCAAAATTGTCGCTCTTTTGTTTATAGCGCAAAAAATAAAAACCGCAGAGGTGATCAAATACCACCAAAAGAAAGCTCTATTTGTGGGGAAAAAAGGACATGAATTTTTTTTGGGTACAACGTGGCACGACCGCGCAATTGTCATTTAAAGTGCGACAGCGCTGAAAACTAAAAATTGGTCTGGGAAGGAAGGGGGTGAAAATGCCCTGTATTGAACCGGTTCATAAAGGAATTAAGGGATTGTTCATCTCCTTTCCATAGAAAAAAGGCATCTATATACAGACGCCAAAAAAGTAGGCAGGGACTTCTCCAATAAAAAATATGATCATTCTCCCAAAGAGCCATAAAAAGGTTGGCAAGGCTGTGGGCAAATATCACCCCCATCGCCACACCAGTACGTTGTAGGAAATATTTTTCATCATAATAAAAATAGTTATGTTCCATAGCGAACTTAAGCAGCTTCAAGACGAATTCCATCGTGGACTTATCAATAGACTCATGTTTATTCAAAAAAGTATCTAGCTGCTGTGAAACCCAATGAGGGATGTTGGTATATAAGGACGAAACGTCCGTTGTCACCAATAGTACATCTTCCTCAACATGCAATTCTGATATTTCATTTATAATTTTCATAGAGTCCTTGAGGAAAGCAGGGGTCTTAGTTACTAAAGGTTGTAGAAAGTAATCCACATATTTACCCACCCTAGAGGTGAGTGAGTCAATGCCACTCACAATGGGTCTGCCCGGTGGCTGAAATAGGTTCTTATGTATTTTAGGCAGATAGTAAATAATCGGCATCTTAGGTGCCAGAGGAATCAAAAATTCCATTTCCTTTTTATTTAAAATGCCTTTTCTAAAGCCATCTTGGACTAATTCATTAAGTTGTTTTTTGTATACATGAGTGGGATCACGATTAAGAATCGTATAGGTATCCCTATCTGCCAATAGCCGGTTCATTTCGTCCAAATAATGTGTCTTTTAAACACTTAACGAGTTGTTGTTAGGAGCACCTTCTTAAATTGACAGGACTAATCTGTGTACCACATGAGCACATACTGTAGCCAGTCTGTGGGAGCCAGAATTATTGTGGGTTGGTAGTGGATCAAATACTTATTTTACTCACTGAACTGCAACTCAGTTTATTACATTTATAAAAGATGCACCTAAAAAATTGGATAAAACAGCAAAATAGTGTGAGCATGACTGCCTGCAGTATGGTTTGTGCTCTAAAACGCCACACTGCTAGCTCCTTGTCCGACACATTTTCCCTGAATAGGCATCAATAGCCTCTAATCCCAGTTGACGCCTATTCAGGGGAAACGCCTCGGACAAGGTGCTAGCAGTGTGGCGTTTTAGAGCACAGACCATACTGGAGGCCGTCATGCTCACACTATTTTGCTGTTTTATCCAATTTTTGTAAGTGCAACTTTTTATTAAACTCATATTTGTTTAAAAAGTTAATGCAATGATCTTTTTTAGACCTCTCCAATAAGTTTTTATCTGAGCACTTCAAGCCGGTGTCCAATGTGAATCCCAGTGATTGATCACAATTAGCTGATTTACCCTGGTGGACACACACACATATGGATCCTATTGGGATTTCTACATCAGCAGGTGGAGTCGGTGTTCAGTCTGAGTTCCATCAAGTGATAATCAACAGCTGATTTCCCTTTGTGAAGACATGCGCATATAGATCCTAGTATGATCTTAAGCCCCATACAAAGCCTCAGACTTTTGTCCGAAGGCCTGTGCCTGGAATTTGTCTTGCATACAAACGGCAAGGAATTGTCGACCAACAAACAGGAAAGTAGTGACGTACTACGTGGTTTTTCAGCTCTTTAGCGCCACCCTTTGGGCTCCTTCTGCTAATTTCGTGTTAGTAGAAGTTTGGTGAATGCTGATTCACGCTTTTCATTTCATGTTTTTCATTTAGCGCTTTTCAGTTCGTTTCTGAAAGGCCGTTCATCAATCAGACATGTTGCGGAATTGGAGGAGATAACGTGTTACTTATTATTGGCCTTGGAGTTATTGCTTTAACTCAAGTCCAGTCCAGGAACAGGAGGAGGAGGAGGAGTTCTTGGACCAAAATAGTTCTATCTTTGATCTTAAAAACTACGGGATAATGGTGTTGTGGTAACTTGCCCAAAAAAAAAAAAAAGCATAATAATAATATTCTTGATATCACGAGAAAAAAAAAAGCCTTTGAAAATTCTTTTGCAATAACTCCATCAGTATTAGACATGTGCGCCATCAATAAATTCATTTTGTTTAATTCCGTTCCATTTCGTATTAGCCGTTAATTCGTATTTCATAATTCGTGTCCGAAATTCAATTTGGATTCGTACGAAATACGAATTTTCGTTAGGTTCGTTAACTTTTCGTAATGTTTACGAACGTTCATTATGATGAATTTATCATTATGAGGGGCTCCCACCATCTTTGTGCTGTGCTCATTATGAGGGGCTCCCACCATCCCTGTGCTGTGCTGTGCTGACTTCCTGGGTTTTTAACTTCATCATAACGAATAATCGCAATTAACAAACATTCTTATTTTGTCCGATTCTGAATCTCCCATTGACTACCAGTACCAGTCTCCCACTCCCATATTAAAAAAGGTAATTTTCCCAACCCTCACTCAGCAGCAGAAGAAAACCTCTGATTGGTCAACAAAACACCAGTCACGTTTCCGTTGTAATGGAATTTGGATCCGAAATTCGTAAACAAAATTTCGTATTTCGTACAAAATTCAGAAGCATAGCAATTCGTATTTCGGATCCTTCCGAATGTACGAATTTACGGAAATTCGTACTAATTTTCCATTCGTACGAAACTAAAAGCACATGTCTAATCAGTATCACCAGCAAAGCAGCTTCATTATTATCACATTAAAGAAGAAGAGAATTGTGCACTGCATTTCTAGATCTCATAATTTGCCACGTCACGAATGTTAAAACCCCTTCCCGCTGACCGTATGCACATCTGTGAACTCGGCTTTCCGGGGTTATACCGGGATGATGCCCGCAGCTGCAGGCATCATCCCGGTACCGTTGTTTCGAGCCGGCGATCGGCTACCCGTATATAACAACCGATGTGGCTAAAAGCCGCTCGGCTGTTATACCGGAGGAGCGGGAGGGGACGTCCCCCCCTCCCGCCGCCTCCCGCTGCTCTTACCGGGCCTCCCGTGCGATCGGGAACCCCGGTGTCCAATCGGCCGCCTCCGGCGGCTGGGGGCGGGCTGGAACGAAGCTGTGGGCGGCTTCGTTCCAGCCTTCTCAATGTAAACGCGGAAGCGACGTCATGACGTCACTGCCCGTTTACTTGGCTGCCAAAGGCGCCGGTTTTAAAAAAATATACAGTGTTCAGAATCGCCGTTTTTGGCGATCTGAATACTGTGAAGTGCAGAGGAAGGATTGGGGGTCTTTTAGACCCCTGATCTCTCCATAAAGAGTACCTGTCACCACCTTTTACTGTCACAAGGGATGTTTACATTCCTTGTGACAGCAATAAATTAAAAAAAAAAAATGTTTTTTTTAAACACAATTTACAAGTATAAAAAAATAAATAAATAAATTTAAAAAAAATAATTTTTTTTAAAGCGCCCCCGTCCCCGCGAGCTCACGCAGCGAAGAAAACGCATACGGAAGTCGCGCCCGCATATGTAAACAGTGTTCAAATCACACATGTGAGGTATCGCCGCGATCAGAGCAAGAACAATAATTCTAGCCCTAGACCTCCTCTGTAACTCAAACCTGGTAACCGTAAAAAAAATTTGAAGCGTCGCCTATGGAAATTCATAGGTACCGTAGTTTGTCGCCATTCCACGAGTGTGTGCAATTATAAAGGGTGACATGTTTGGTATCTGTTTACTTGGCGTAACATCATCTTTCACATTATACAAAAAAATTGGGGTAACTTTACTGTTTGGATTTTTTAAAATTCATGAAAGTGTCCCTTTTCCAAAAATTTGCGTTTAAAACACCGCTGCACAAATACCGTGTGATATAAAATATTGCAACAGTGGCCATTTTATTCCCTAGATTCTCTGCTAAAAAAATATATATAATGTTTGGGAACTCTAAGTAATTTTCTAGCAAAAAATACGGATTTTAACTTGTAAACACCAAATTTCAAAAATAGGCTTAGTCACGAAAGGGTTAATTCTCCATTACGAATGCTAGTGTGCTAATGCTAGAATGCTTCCGAGCATGCATGTTTGTACTTTGGATTTTTGTTCGACGGACTTGTGTACACACGCTCGGAAAATCCGACAACAGACATTTGTCCACGGAAAATTTATAAACCTGCCATCCAACATTTGTCCACGGAATGTTGGCCAACAATTGTCTGATGGAGTGTACAAACAGTCGGATTTTCCGCCAACAGCCTGTCATCACACATTTCCCGTCGGAAAATCCGATCGAGTGTACGAGGCTTTAGGATCTGGTAAGCTGCCATCTATTTATTCCTTAGCACAGTTGAAGCATCTTTGGATATGTTTACACTGAACCTTCACTTATGCATTGGTTTGGACGGACACTGTCATTTGATATAGCAGATGATTCATAGATGGACTAATTCTTTTCACACACACGTTATTATTATATAAGAACACATTGTTATTAACCACTTAAGCCCCGGACCATTTGTCTGCCCAAAGACCAAAGCACTTTTTGCGATTTGGCACTGCGTCACTTTAAATGACAATTGCACATCGTGCGACGTAGCTCCCAAACAAATAGAGCTTTCTTTTGGTGGTATTTGATCACCTCTGCAGTTTTTATTTTTTGCACTATAAACAAAAAAATAGCGACAATTTTGAAAAAAAGCGTTATTTTTTTACTTTTTACTATAATAAATATCCCCAAAAAGTATATAAAAATTTTTTTTTTTCCTCAGTTTAGGCCAATGCGTATTCTTCTACATATTTTTGGTAAATAAATCACAATAAGCGTTTATTGATTGGTTTGCGCAAAAGTTATAGCATCTACAAAATAGGGAATAGTTTTATGGCATTTTCATTAATAATTTTTTTTTTATACTAGTAATGGCGGCAATCATCGATTTTTATCATGACTGTGACATTATGGCGGACAGATCAGACACTTGTGGCGCGATTTTGGGATCAGTCACATTTATACAGCGATCAGTGCAATTAAAAATGCATTGATTACTGTGTAAATGTGACTGGCAGTGAAGGGGTTAACCACTAGGTTACACTGTAGGGGTTAAGTGTGTCCTAGGGAGTGATTCTAACGGTGGGGGGTAGTGGCTATGTGTGAGACGACACTGATCACCGCTCCCGATCACAGGGAGCTGTGATCAGTGTCTGTGTCATTAGTCAGAACGGGGAAATGCTTGTTTACATCAGCATTTCCTCGTTCTTTATCTCTGTGAGATAATTGCGGGTATCCTGATTACACTCACGGAGTGTGATCCGCAAACCGCTTCTTAAAGGGCAACGTACAGGTACGTACAGGTACAGTCTGCCCTTCTGCTGATGTATATCGGAGTGAGCAGTTAAGGTTGTTTTTAATACAACCATAATTTTGAACTCACCAATTAGGCTCCATTCACACTAATGCATTTTTTGATGCATTTTTGTGCCTCTGGATTTTTGGAAAGGGTCAGGGACTTTTTTTCCCCACAAAATGCAGCATTTTGCATGTAATAGACTTCAATGGACCCGCATCCAAAACGCAAATACTGCGTTACCATGATTTTGACGTGATTTTGCCTTTTGCAATTTTTTTTTAGCTGTACATTCACTGTATATAACTGGTTGCTAAGGAGGGGACCGGGAAGATGGCGGGTGCGTCCTTAACAACTGATGAGTCATCAGCTGTCAGCAGGCTTCCTCGCTGAATGTAAAAAAAACAGGGTGGGGCCCCCCAGGTCCATACCAGGCCCTTTGGTCTAGTATAGATTCAGAGGGGACCCCCATGCCAAAAAAAAAATGCCATGGGGTCCCCCCAAAATGCATACCAGACCCCCGTATGTTGAGGGCATGTGGCCTGGTATGTTTCGGGGGGTGCTCACTTGTCCTCTCTCTTTCCTGACCTGCCAGACTGCATGCTCACATAAGGGTCTGGTATCGATTTTGGGGGGGCCCCATGCCATCTTTTTCACAATTTTTTTTTAGCTGGCAATTCTTTTTTTACATTCAGTAGGGAAGACCCTTAATTTCTTTATACAATATCTCACAAAAAGTAAATACACCCCATCACATTTTTGTAAATATTTTATTATATCTTTTCATGTGACAACACTGAAGAAATTACACTTTGCTACAATGTAAAGTAGTGAGTGTACAGCTTGTATAACAGTGTAAATTTGCTGTCACCTCAAAATAACTCAACACAGTCATTAATGTCGAAACCGCTGGCAACAAAAGTGAGTACACACCTAAGTGAAAATGTCCAAATTGGGCCCAAATAGCAATTTTCCCTCCCCAGTGTCATGTGACTCATTAGTGTTACAAGATCTTAGGTGTGAATGGGGAGCAGATGTGTTAAATTTGGAGTTATCGCTCTTACTCTCTTATACTGGTCACTGGAAGTTCAACACGGCACCTCATGGCAAAGAACTCTCTGAGGATCTGAAAAAAAGAAATATTGCTCTACATAAAGATGGCCTAGGCTATAAGAAGATTGCCAAGATCCTGAAATTGAGCTGCAGCACAGTGGTCAAGACCAAACCGTGGTTTTACAGGACAGGTTCCACTCAGAACAGGCCTCGCCATAATCGACCAAAGAAGTTGAGTGCACATGCTCAGCTTCATATCCAGTGGTTGTCTTTGGGAAATAGACGTATGAGTGCTGCCAGCATTGCTGAAGTTGAAGGGGTGGGGGGTCAGCCTGTCAGTGCTCAGACCATACGCCGGTCGCACACTGCATCAAATTGGTCGGCATGGCTGTTGTCCCAGAAGAAAGCCTCTTCTAAAGATGATGCACAAGAAAGCCTGCAAACAGTTTGCTGACTAAGGATATGGATTACTGGAACCATGTCCTGTGGTCTGATGAGACCAAGATAAACTTATTTGGTTCAGATGATGTCAAGCATGTGTGGAGGCAACCAAGTGAGGAGTATAAAGACAAGTTTGTCTTGCCTACAGTCAAGCATGGTAGTGGGAGTGTCATGGTCTGGGGCTGAAGGAGTGCTGCCAACCCTGGAGAGCTACAGTTCATTGAGGGAACCATGAATTCCAACATGTACTGTGACATACTGAAGCAGAGCATGATCCCCTCCCTTTGGAGACTGGGCAGCAGGGCAGTGTTCCAACATGCTAAAGAAGCTGAGGGTAAGAGTGATGGACTGGCCAAGCATGTCTCCAGACCTAAACCCTATTGAGCATCTGTGGGACATCCTCAAACGGAAGGTGGAGGAGCGCAAGGTCTCTAATATCCACCAGCTCCACGATGTTGTCATGGAGGAATGGAAGACGACAGCAGTGGCAACCTGTGAAGCTCTGGTTAACTCCGTGCCCAAGAGAGTTAAGGCAGTGCTGGAAAATATTGGTGGCCACACAAAATATTGACACTTTGGGCCCAATTTGGACATTTTCACTTAGGGGTGTACTTTTTTTTTTTGTTACCAGCAGTTTAGACATTAATGGCTGTGTGTTTAATTATTTTGAGGGGACAACAAATTTACACTGTTGTACAAGCTGTACACTCACTACTTTACATTGTAGCAAAGTGTCATTTCTTCAGTTGTCACATGAAAAAATATAAATAAATATTTACAAAAATGTGAGGGGTGTACTCACTTTTGTGAGATACTGTGTGTATATATATATATATATATATATATATATATATATATATATATATATAATTTTTTTTTTTTCTGGTCAATTACAAAAATTAAGATTTCAGCTACTTTTTACTTGTTTTCTTCTGCATGATTACCACCTGCTTAAAAAGTCTATTGTGTACACATCTCAATAGCTCAAGCAAAAATTACACACATAGTCAGAGCAGTGATTTACTATATCCTCACATATTTTGAAAGGTTCAGGCTAAGATTCTAGTCAATTGATTCATTCACACAGACATAAAATAATGCTACATTTGGACACAAATACATTTTCTGCATGAAAATATGTAAAATACAGGCTTAAAGTACTTGCATTTATGTGCATTTTTATATGTCTATGTGCGTACATGAGCAAACCCTGCAGCTGTATTCTACTTTTTTTTTTTTTATGTGGGACTAAACACACCGCACATTTTTGTATGCAGACACAGTTGTTTAGTGCTGCATTTAGATGCGTACAAAGCTATCTACTGTAAGCATCTAAATACAGCATTTTTTTCTTTCCATGAGCCTAAAGAGTCAAGATGTTGGTTCCTACTGCTGTTCTTTCTCTTTAGATAACTAGGGTGCCACTCATCAGGTTTTCAGCTAAAAATGCCTGTTTTTTATAGCTGCTCCCTGTTTTTTTTAACCTCCCTAGCGGTATTGCCTAGTATAGCTCGTGGTGAAGTTTCATCACTAAAATCAGTAATCCCTAGACATGTGCACACTGAAATATTTTGTTTCAGAATTTCGGTTTCGTCCGAAAAATACATTTAGTTACTCCCGAAATTCGTTTTTATTTAGTTAGTTTCGTTAAAAAAAATGCATTCATCCGAAAATTTGAATTAAGGTTGAATCTGTCAATTGAAGGCTTATGGTGTCTGTTGGATGTTCTAAGAAGATTCGACGAAGCAGCTAAACTGTATGAAGCCACAATCGTACATTTCCGGTCGAATGATCCGCCCACAAGCTATAGTAGAATTCTAATGTTGTTTGACTAGTAATAATGATTATTAATATTACTAGTCAAACGACATTAGAATTCTTCAATAGCCTATGGGAGAAGCATTTGGCCGTAAATGTCCGCTCGCGGCAATCGTATGTTTTTAGCTGCTCCGCCATATCTTCATGTCTCTATAATAAATAATCTTATGTCGCGTACACGACTGGTTTTGCTGTCGGAATAAACTCTGAAGGTTTCTCCGATGGAACTCCGACGGAATTCCATTCAAGCGGTCTTGCCTACACACAGTCAACCCAAAGTCCGACCGTCCAGAACGCGGTGACGTACAATGCTTACGATGGGACTAGAAAAAGGAAGTTCAATAGCCAGTAGCCAATAGCTTCTGTCTGGTACTTGAAATGTAGTATAACGTGATTTTGCGCAGCAGAGCCAAAATTGCGGCGGCTGGTCCGTAAGCGGTTAAGGAAAAGTTCACCTTTTTTTTCCACAATACCAGCTCCCCTATGTAGCAATATACCATTCATGTACTTTTTTTGCAAAAATATCAAAGCTTTCTATTAAATCTACAGACACTTACTCACTTGTCCTCATCCATGTTTCCAATTGTATGACTAAGGATGAGCTCCAGCGTGTTCGCACATCCCACGTGCAGAGCCCGCCAGGAAGTTGGCACTGCGCTAATCACAGGCAGTGAGACATTGTCCTGATGCACGGCTGCAGAGATCGGGAAATGTCTCACTGCCTGTGATTAGCGCAGTGCAGTGCCGACTTCCTTGCAGGCTCTGCACGTTGGGTGTGCGAACACGCTGGAGCACATCCTTGGTCATGACACAGGAAGGAGTTGACCAGCTACTACCTACCCACCCACTCCTAGCTACTTTTTTAAATGAAATGCAATCAATCATCTCCCTTTCTCACTAAGTACACGATATACAATCAGATTGCATATTGTATGGCCATCTTTATACAAGTGCATAGGAGTGGACAGAAACACTCAGCTGTCATGCCCCGTTCACAACTCTGCATAGTGGGAACTCACATTTCCACATTTTTTTTTTTGTTAGTGATGGGTGGAGACGTTTTGGAGCATTTTCACTCATCACACATAGGACAGCCCATCCACCTGAATGAGCTGCCCTACATGCAGCAATCACCCCAAAGAAGCGTCAGAACTTTTTTTTAGACTGGAGCTTGGTGCGTTTTTATGGTTTTAATGATGATTTTTGGTGCAGTGCATTTCAGAAATGCAAGGAAACGCACAGATGTAAATGGAACCTCATTGTTCTTGTGTTAATGCACCAATTAATATTTCAATGGGCTATGCTACATGTGGCTCATGGGATATTTTGGCGTTTTGTGGGTTGCGCCGTTTTTACTGTGCGTTTTGAAGCATTTGCCACTCGTTTTTTCACATGGCAAAATGTGTGTTTGCTTCTGTGTTTGGTGTGCCGTTAACGATTAATGGCACTGAAAGCGCAACTAGTAATTTTAGGTGTATAACGATAGCCATACAATATACAATCTGCTTGTGCAATTTCCTTTAGATTTACCAAATTTATATACTAGGAAGAAACACCTATCTAGCCAATCACTCTGTATCCAATCAGGCAGGCCCTTGCATTACATAATTGGTGGCAGATCTAAAGGAGATTGTGCAATCAGATTATATATTGTATGGCCATCTTTATACACCTAAAATTACTAGTTGCATTTTCAGTGCCATTAATTGTTAACGGCACACCGAACACACAACAAAACACACATTTTCCCACGTGAAAAAAGAAGTGGTAAATGCTGCAAAGCGCACAGTAAAAAACACGCTACCCACAAAACTCCAAAATGTTCCATAAGCCACATGTAGTGCAGCCAATTAAAATCAACAGGCTGCCTTATGCATGTCAAAGGAAAAACGAGACACAAATCATTCACTCCCACCATGCTAGATGTGGATGGGACCTGAAAGTGAAATTGATCGATAACACAAGAACAATGAGGCTCCATTCACATCTGTGTGTTTCCTTGCATTTCAGAAATGCGCTGCACCAAAAATTACAGTAAAAAAGGCACCAAGCTCTGCTCTAAAAAATAGTTCTGAAGCTTCTTTGGGGTGATTTCTGTGTGCAGGGCAGTCCAGGTGGATGGGCTGCCCTATGTGTGATGAGTGAAAATGCTCTAAAACACCTCCCCCTCGCTAAAAAACAAAAAAATGCATGTGGGAATGTGAGTTCCTGCTATGCAGAGCTGTAAATGGGGCTTGACAGCTGAGTGTTTCTGTCCACTCCCTCCTTTGTGCTTGTATAAATATGGCCTGACATTGTGCAATCTGAATGTATATTGTGTATTTAGTGATAAGGGTGATCACTGATTGATTGCATTTTAATCAAGATAAAAGTGGTCTCTGCGGCGGATTTGCCGTGAGATCACTTTTATCAGCGGCGGGAGAGGGCTCCCCTCCCGCCGCTCTCCGGTGACCTCCGCCACCCTCCGCCGCTTACCGGAACCGTTGGTAGCGGCGGAGGTGATTGGATCCTCTCCCTAGCCTGACATGGGGACTAGTGAGGGGAAGATGGCCCCCACACGTCAAAACGTTACTACCGCCCAATGCTCTTAAAGGGACATTTTTTTTTTAAATGACTTTAAAATGTTTATTTTTTATTGCATTTTTGTGTAAATATGAGATCTGAGGTCTTCTTTGCCCCAGATCTCATTTACACCCTGTTCCAAATTATTATGCCAATGATATTTTTCTCATTTACCTAAATAATTGATGTAAACAACAGTCAGCATAATTCTCGTCTTAGCAACTATTAAGAGTACAATTCAAATTTTATTGAACAAACCTCCTAATGATAACAGTTTTTTTTTTCCAAAATAAAAAACTTGCAATGCACTGTTCCAAATTATTACGCACAGTAAGTTTCAAAACACTTTATAGGTTGTAAAGAACTGAAAATTGTCATTTGTTGTGTTTGTAGCATATTTACTGAAATCAAAAGCAACATTTTAACAGGTCACGTTACATTTTAACATAGGATCCCTTATTTGATAGCAGCTTCACAAGTCTTGCATCCATTGAACTTGGGAGTTTTTGGACAGTTTCTGCTTGAATTTGTTTGCAAGATGTCAGAATAGCCTCCCAGAGCTGCTGTTTGGATGTAAACTGCCTCCCACCCTCAGATCTTTTGCTTGAGGATGCTCCAAAGGTTCTCAATAGGATTGAGGTCAGGGGAGGATGGAGGCCAGTATATAGAAGCAAAATACTCTTGCGCATAGGTGTATTAGCTAGATGATCCCAAGGGTTCAGAAAGGACAATGGATTTCGGCCTTGCTGCTCTCCAGGATGGGATTATCCTAGTAGTAAATGATAAGAAAGAAAGAGCGCACCAGCCTAGTGCATTATCCTAAGTAAATTTATTAATTAAAACCAAGATTAGAATCTACTCACAAAGGTAGGAAAAAAAAAAAAAAAAAAAAATCGCATTATATACAGTCACAAAGCGATTGATCCACTGGTAGCAGTTTTCCAGGTCCTAGGAAGAGGACATACTAACCGCTGCTGGCTAACGCATTTTGAAGGTGTCCCTTCTTCATCAGAGCCTTATCGGTGCTAGTCTCTTGCTAGTCTTTTATACATATGTCCATCTGAGAAGCACTCCTCAGATTACTACTGAAATCCCTCCCTTAATTGGTGGGAGATCCTACAAAGGGGATGGACTTTGGCCATATCATTGTAGAATAATAATTTGTTAGATTTTATTTTATTTTATTATATTATTTTATTTGGTTTGGTTTTTGGTTTTGCTCTACAAGCGCACGCACATTAGGAGTGCATGCATCCAGCAGCGAGCTGACCGAGATCCATTAGCAGACATCGCATATCCAATTATCCTGGGCATACCTAACATTAAAATCCGCTAAAAAACAAAACATCAAAAGACAAAAATTAAAAGTCAAGAAACGTACCAAGTAGCACAGAAGGCAAGTAACAGCTCTCAACCTCTCATAAGGTGCCCCTGCAGGAACTATAGCTGTTCTGGCGACTATAGCCGACAGCTTCTTGCCGGTCCCATGTCTCGATGCTCCGTACCGCCGAGTGGAACGCACGCCGCACCATCACTTCCTGGTTGCGGTCCACGGGGCGGAAGTGCAGTCATGACGTCATTTCCCGTGCGCCCATTGGCGCGCAGGATTGATGTCCAATGATAAACAATCGCCGCCATTTTGTCAAAGAAAAAGATAGAGGGCAAAACCGGACAAGAGCGTCAAGGCGATGAATTAGGGGGAGCACCTGGCTCGTAATGGAGCCTCTGAAGGGGGAAAAAAAGAGAGTAATATAATTATTTGCCTATTACTGGACGTACATAACATCGTAAAACAAAAAAAACTGTTATAAATAAGAGAGAAAAAAAGCATGAACAGACCTATATGTAATTGTTATGTAAACATAGCATATATGAAAACTGGCACTATAGCACTAAAGTTAAAGCCTGTAATTTTATGGCACAAGGTATACATGTACACAAAAAAAAAGTTAAAAAAAAAATTAAAATTAAATATGTGCATGCACATATTGGTGGATTTTGACACACAGCAAATTGATTGGCTTATGTTAAGTTGGATTGGGGTTTTTTTTGAGTAAATATATTCTATCAACAATAAAAACTAGCAATAGGAATTGACCCATAGCTGGAGAGACTAATGGACACATGTATCAAAAGACGAGCAAGAGGTGCACTAGAATTAAAGTTATTATAAAACATATGTATATATATATATATATATATATATATATATATATATATATATATACATACACACACATGATGAACAATAAAAAACTTAATAGTAAAAATGTGCTCTGAATCAGCCACAAATCTCTTAATAGTGCGATGATCACGCTTAAGTTTTCGTGAAATATCTAATGTTTTTATACCTCGTCCAAGGCATTGAACTATTTCACTCTTTTCGGCAGCAGAAAGATCCTTTTTCTTCCCCATAATGCTTGAAAATGGTGCTCTACTTAATAATGTGGAACACCCTCCTTTAATAGTTTTTCCTTTAATTGGGCTCACCTGGCAATCTAATTATCGCAGGTGTCCAAGATTGTTTTCAGTGATCAAAAGAGACCTGAGACACAATGCCATCCATGGGTTAAACTGAAAAACAAAATATTTAATCTTTGTGACACTGAAATAGAATTTGCATAATAACTTGGAACAGGGTGTAAGAGGTCCTGTCATGCTTTTTTCTATTACAAGGGATGTTTACATCCCTTGTAATAGGTATAAACGTGACCCAATTTTTTTTTAACCACTTGCCGACCGCCTCACGCAGATATACTGTGGCAGAATGGCACGGGCAGGCAAAATCACATACCTGTACGTGATCTGCCTCCCGCGGGCGGGGGGTCCGATCGGACCCCCCCGGTGCCCAAGGTGGTCGGCTTCTGTCCAGGAGAGATCAGAGGTGAGGGGGAGGCCATCCATTCGTGGCCCCCCCTCGCGATCACTCCTAGCCAATGAAATCCTTCCTCTGCTGCTGTATAGTAAACAGCGGCAGAGGAAGTGATGTCCTCTCTCCTCGGCTCGGTATTTTCCGTTCCGGGGCGGAGGAGAGAAGACATTGATGTGAGTGCACAACACACACACTGTAGAACACGGCAGGGATACTTTTCACCCCCCATCACCCCCCGATCATCCCCCGATCAGCCCCCCGCCACACTTACACCAAGCAGTTTTTTTTTTTTCTGATTACTGCATTGGTGTCAGTTTGTGACAGTTAGTGTGGTAGGGCAGTTAGTGTTAGCCCCCTTTAGGTCTAGGGTACCCCCCTAACCCCCCCTAATAAAGTTTTAACCCCTTGATCACCCCCCCTTGCCAGTGTCACTAAGCGATCATTTTTCTGATCGCTGTACTTGTGTCACTGGTGACGCTAGTTAGGGAGGTAAATATATAGGTTCGCCATCAGCATTTTATAGCATCAGGGACCCCTATATACTACCTAATAAAGGTTTTAACCCCTTGATTGCCCCCTAGTTAACCCTTTCACCAGTGATCACCGTATAACTGTTATGGGTGACGCTGGTTAGTTAGTTTATTTTTTATAGTGTCAGGGCACCCGCTGTTTATTACCTAATAAAGGTTTAGCCCCCTGATCGCCCGGCGGTGATATAAGTTAGGTTTTAGGGTCAGATAGGGTCTGCGTCGCCCCAGGCAGCGTCAGGTTAGCGCCAGTACCGCTAACACCCACGCACGCAGCATACACCTCCCTTAGTGGTATAGTATCTGAACGGATCAATATCTGATCCGATCAGATCTATACTAGCATCTATCCCCAGCAGTTTAGAGTTCCCAAAAACGCAGTGTTAGGGGGATCAGCCCAGATACCTGCTAGCACCTGCATTTTGGCCCTCCGTCCAGCCCACCCAAGTGCAGTATCGATCGATCACTGTCACTTACAAAACACTAAACACACATAACTGCAGCGTTCGCAGAGTCAGGCCTGATCCTTGCGATCGCTAACAGTTTTTTTGGTAGCGTTTTGGTGAACTGGCAAGCACCAGCCCCAGGCAGCATCAGGTTAGTGCCAGTAGCGCTAACACCCACGCACGCACCATACACCTCCCTTAGTGGTATAGTATCTGAACGGATCAATATTTGATCCGATCAGATCTATACTAGCGTCCCCAGCAGTTTAGGGTTCCCAAAAACGCAGTGTTAGCGGGATCAGCCTAGATACCTGCTAGCACCTGTGTTTTGCCCCTCCGCCCAGCCCAGCCCAGCCCACCCAAGTGCAGTATCGATCGATCACTGTTACTTACAAAACACTAAATGCATAACTGCAGCGTTCGCAGAGTCAGGCCTGATCCCTGCGATCACTAACAGTTTTTTTGGTAGCGTTTTGGTGAACTGGCAAGCACAAGCGACCTAGTACACCCCAGTCATAGTCAAACCAGCACTGCAGTAACATTTGGTGATGTGGCGAGTTCCATAAGTGCAGTTCAAGCTGGTGAGGTGGCAAGCACAAGTAGTGTCCCGCTGCCACCAAGAAGAAGACAAACACAGGCCCGTCGTGCCCATAATGCCCTTGCTGCAGCATTCGCCAATCCTAATTGGGAACCCACCACTTCTGCAGCACCCGTACTTCCCCCATTCACATCCCCAACCAAATTCAGTCGGCTGCATGAGAGGCATTTTTATGTCCTCCCGAGTACCCCTACCCAACGAACCCCCCCAAAAAAGATGTTGTGTCTGCAGCAAGCACAGATATAGGCGTGACACCTGCTATTATTGTCCCTCCTGTCCTGACAATCCTGGTCTTTGCATTGGTGAATGTTTTGAACGCTACCATACACTAGTTGAGTATTAGCGTAGGGTACAGCATTGCACAGACTAGGCACACTTTCACAGGGTCTCGCAAGATGCCATCGCATTTTGAGAGACCTGAACCTGGAACCGGTTACAGTTACAAAAGTTACAGTTACAAAAAAAGTGTAAAAAAAAAAAGATTAACACAAAAAAATATATAAAATAAAAAAAAATAGTTGTCGTTTTATTGTTCTCTCTCTCTATTCTCTCTCTATTGTTCTGCTCTTTTTTACTGTATTCTATTCTGCAATGTTTTATTGTTATTAAGTTTTATCATGTTTGCTATTCAGGTATGCAATTTTTTATACTTTACTGTTTACTGTGTTTTATTGTTAACCATTTTTTTGTCTTCATGTACGCCATTCAGATTTTGCAGATTCAGATCTGCAGATTTATTTATCTTGACAGCAACAGCATTTGCTCCCACGATATATAAAGCCGTGACTCCAGCGGAGGTGATATATGCTGAAGCATGGAGGCAGCAGGGGCGGAGGAGCGATTTGCTCCTAACTTTTGCGGGAGGATGCCCCCATGCTTCGGCATATATAAATGGTGCATGTATGCCTATCATTAGAAGTGGGTGGATGAAGGGAGGTATCCTAATGGTGGGCATACCCACCGATCAATCTCTTTTTTTCGTTCAGCCCACAAGCTGCATAAAAAAAAAAGATTACAATATATGCCCAACAAGGACCAGCAACATATTGGTATGTTGCTGGACTTTGAGTGGTTATACCAGAATGATGCCTGCAGGTTTAGGTATCATCTTGGTATCATTCTTATCAGCCAGCGCTCGGCTTTTATGTAAAAGCAATCCTAGTGGCTAATTAGCCTCTAGACTGCTTTTACAAGCAGTGGGAGGGAATACCCCCCCACCTTCTTCCATGTTTTTCTCTGGCTCTCCTGTCCCAACAGGGAACCTGAGAATGCAGCCGGTGATTCAGCCAGCTGACCATAGGGACCAGAGTGGCTCCAAACATCTCTATGGCCTAAGAAACCAGAAGCTACGAGCATTTCATGACTTAGATTTTGCCGGATGTAAACAGCGCCACTGGGAAATTGGGAAGGCATTTTATCACACCGATCTTGTTGTGGTCAGATGCTCTGAGGGCAGAGGAAAGATCTAGGGTCTAATAGACCCCAATTTTTTCAAAAAAGAGTACCTGCCACTAGCTATTGCTATCACAGGGGATATTTACATTCCCTGAGATAAGAATAAAAATGATTAAAAAAAAAAATGAAAGGAACAGTTTAAAAATAAGATAAAAATGCAAAAAAAAAAAAAAAAAAAAAAAAAAAAGCACCCCTGTCCCCCCCTGCTTTCACGCAAAGGCAAACGCAAGCGTCGGTCTGGCGTCAAATGTAAACAGCAATTGCACCATGCATGTGAGGTATCACCGCGTAGGTCAGATCGAGGGCAGTAATTTTAGCAGTAGACCTCCTCTGTAAATCTAAAGTGGTAACCTGTAAAGGCTTTTAAAGGCTTTTAAAAATGTATTTAGTTTGTCGCCACTGCACGTTTGTGCACAATTTTAATGCACGTCATCTTTGGTATCCATATACTCGGCCTAAGATCATCTTTTTTATTTCATCAAACATTTGGGCAATATAGTGTGTTTTTTTTGTGCTTTAAAATGTAAAAAAAGTGTGTTTTTTCCTAAAAAATGCATTTGAAAAATTGCTGCGCAAATACTGTGTGAAAAAAAAAATGAAACACCCACCATTTTAATCTGTAGGGCATTTGCTTTAAAAAAATATATAATGTTTGGGGGTTCAAAGTAATTTTCTTGCAAAAAAAAAAATTTTTTCATGTAAACAAAAAGTAGACACCCCAAGCTATTTGCTGAGAGGCATGTCGAGTCCATGGAATATTTTATATTGTGACAAAAAGACAATTTTTTTTTTTTTTGCACAAAGTTGTCACTAAATGATATATTGCTCAAACATGCCATGGGAATATGTGAAATTACACCCAAAAATACATTCTGTTGCTTCTCCTGAGTATGAGGATACCACATGTGTGAGACTTTTTGGGAGCCTAGCCGCGTACGGGACCCCGAAAACTAAGCACCACCTTCAGGCTTTCTAAGGGCATACATTTTTGATTTCACTCTTCACTGCCTATCACAGTTTCGGAGGCCATGGAATGCCCAGGTGGCACCCCCCCCCCCAAATGACCCTATTTTGGAAAGTAGACACCCCAAGCTATTTGCTGAGAGGTATAGTGAGTATTTTGCAGACCTCACTTTTTGTCACAAAGTTTTGAAAATTGAAAAAAGAAAAAAAAAAATTTTTTCTTGTCTTTCTTCATTTTCAAAAACAAATGAGAGCTGCAAAATACTCACCATGCCTCTCAGCAAATAGCTTGGGGTGTCTACTTTCCAAAATGGGGTATCCCCATACTCAGGAGAAGCAGCTAAATGTAAATGTCATTTAGTGACAACTTTGTGCAAAAAAAAATAAAATAAAATTGTAATTTTCCTGCAACTTGTGTCAAAATATAAAATATTCCATGGACTCAACATGCCTCTCAGCAAATAGCTTGGGGTGTCTACTTTCCAAAATAGGGTCATTTGGGGGGGGGGGGAGGGGTTGTGCCATCTGGGCATTTTATGGCCTTCAAAAGTGTGATAGGTAGTGAGGAGTGAAATAAAAAATGTACGCCCTTAGAAATCCTGAAGGCAGTGATTGGTTTTCGGGGGCCCTGTACGCGGCTAGGCTCCCAAAAAGTCCCACACATGTGGTATCCCCGTACTCAGGAGAAGCAGCTGAATGTATTTTGGGGTGCAATTCCACATATGCCCATGGCCTGTGTGAGCTATATATCATTTAGTGACAACTTTTTGTAAATTTTTTTTTTTGTCATTATTCAATCACTTGGGACAAAAAAAAATAATATTCAATGGGCTCAACGTGCCTCTCAGCAATTTCCTTGGGATGTCTACTTTCCACAATGGGGTCATTTGGGAGGGTTTGTACTGCCCTGCCATTTTAGCACCTCAAGAAATGACATAGGCAGTCATAAACTAAAAGCTGTGTAAATTCCAGAAAATGTACCCTAGTTTGTAGACGCTATAACTTTTGCGCAAACCAATAAATATACGCTTATTGACTTTTTTTTACCAAAGACATGTGGCCGAATACATTTTGGCCTAAATGTATGACTAAAATTGAGTTTATTGGATTTTTTTTATAACAAAAAGTAGAAAATATCATTTTTTTCCAAATTTTCGGTCTTTTTCCGTTTATAGCGCAAAAAATAAAAACCGCAGAGGTGATCAAATACCATCAAAAGAAAGCTCTATTTGTGGGAAGAAAAGGACGCAAATTTCGTTTGGGTACAGCATTGCATGACCGCGCAATTAGCAGTTAAAGCGACGCAGTGCCAAATTGTAAAAAGTGCTCTGGTCAGGAAGGGGGTAAAGGGGCTGAAGTGGTTAAAAAGAACAGTGTAAAAAGTAAAAATAAAAAGTAAAAAAAGAAGAAAAAAAAAAGGAATTTTAAACGCGCCTCGTCCTGCCGAGCTCGCATGCAGGAGCGAACGCATACTTGATCAGCGCCCGCATGTGAAAACGGTGTTCAAACCACACGTGAGGTATCGCCACGATAGTTAGAGCAAGAGCAATAATTCTAGCCCTAGACCTCCTCTCTAACTCAAAACATACAACCTGTAGAATTTTTTAAACATCGCCTATGGAGATTTTAAGGGTAAAAGTTTATCACCATTCCATGAGCAGGCACAACTTTGAAGCGCGACAAGTTGAGTATCAATATAGTCGGCGTAACATTATCTTTCACAATATAAAAAAAATTGGGCTAACTTTACTGTTTTATTTTTTAATTCCAAAAAGTGATTTTTTTCCAAAAAAAGTAAACTTGTAAGACCGCTGCGCAAATACGGTGTGACAAAAAGTAGTGCAATGTTAGGGTGTTAGAAAAAATAAAAAAAGTAATTTTCTAGCAAAAAAAAAAGTTTTTAACTTGTAAACACCAAATCTCAGAAAGATAAGGGCATATGCGTGGCTCTCGGACATGGCGGATGTATAGAGGCTGAGCTCCGGATCCCGTCTGCTCTCCAGACCCCTGCACCACTTCTAACCTGCTCCAATCGACACGGGGGTAAGCATTTACACTCCCTGAATGCCTGCAGCACTCCATGGGTAAGATCAGCCAGCAAAAACATTGCTATAAGCCATTGTTAGACCCACGATCCCGGACCGCAATGGACAAATTCCTTACTAGGCCTCAATCCCCGGCCATGCCTACTTCCGCTGACCCTTTTGCTGCTATGGACCCCTCGTTGGGGATAGATGACACAGACAGCGGTACATCTCACATTCAAGACACTCAGGGCACTCCTGCAATGTTCCCACAAACTACACAGGCGGTTTTAACCCCTGAGTTGCTGGACGTGAAGCTCTGGGCTCTTCTCCACCAACTGACAAGAAACATCTCTGCAGAGGTGGGTAAGCTATCCCAAGAATTGCGGGGGGGGGGGATAGCCCAAATAGTGGAAAGAACTGATGCTATAGAGACCAAGATGGATAATATTGTCCAATTTGTCCAAGAGCTAGAAGAAGAAACCTCCTCACTGAAACACACTGTATCTAAACTCCAGTTACAACAGGAGGATCTGGAAAACAGGGAGAGACGTCAGAACTTACGCTTCCGAGGTATACTGGAAAATGTGGGAGACAATACTCTGCGACCATACTTGCTGGGTCTCTTCAATGCCCTAGCTCCAAGATTGTGGACCAAGCCCATAGGTCATTGGGCCCTAAACTACCCTCTGGAGCTAGACCGAGAGACGTCATAGTTCGGTTTCATTTTTATGACAGCAAAGAGGCCTTGACCCTTGCCACACACAATAAATCATCCATCGATTATAAGGGGGCAAAAATCCAGATCTATAACAATTTATCCCCGATCACTCTGGCTAAACGCAGAAACCTTCGTCCAATTACCTCACATCTATAAAATCAACGCATCCCATATTTTTGGGGTTTCCCGTTTCGTCTGATCGTCCCTTGGGAGGGTTCTCAACATTGCCTTAGTGACATACATGAATGGGAAGCATTCATAAAAAGCCTGGGACTGCCTCCTTTATCAGAAGATTTTATGCTCCCACCTGCTACCATGTCGGCCCGTGCTGCTCCTACTACACCTAGCCGGATGTGGACCCCGGTCCAAAACAAACAGAAGAGATCCTTCTCTACCCTGCAACGCTCTTCTAGATGTCCTCCTTGAAATGATGTCAGTTGCAATTGGCTCTAGTTTACAGGCAGGCCTGCCTTCACCCTGGTGACAGATTGTACCTGTTATCCTTTCTTCTTTTTTTTTTTTGTTTTATGCTGTTTTTGATCTGGAAACTAGGTGGAACATTTCTCCAAAAATTGGAGATAATACCCTACATACCTATGGGGTATAGTTTATAAGGAAAGTTTATATATTTAGTTCTTTTTCTATATTCAGCTTCCTTGTTTACACCAGGTTATGAGAAGGAAAAGGACTTAGTTACATTTTCATGTACTGTTATTTTTCAAGTTGAAATACACCTGCTGGAGAGCGGGCAGATCCCTCCCCCTTACATCTCCGATCTATGGGAATCGCCAGGTTTGTACTTACTTTTATTTTCCTATTTTTGTTTTTTATTTTTTTTGTTGATCCATGGGCTGTTTAAATTTCATGCACTTTTTTACCGGTTCTTCATTAAGCAAACTACAGGTGCCAGGGCCTATGGCCTCAATATGCAGATGTACTGGTAATGTATTATGGCGTTAAAAATAATCTCTCACAATGTTAAGGGTCTAAACTCCATCCAGAAGCGATGGCTTGCCCTTAAAGACTTTAGAAGGTCAGGTGCTGATATTGTGCTGATACAGGAGACTCACTTCCGAGCTGGGGGTTCGATGAAATTTGCATCAAAACATTTTCCTAATTCTTATATAGCCTCTGACCCTTCTGGCAAGGCTGGAGTTGCTATACTCATCAAAAAATACTGCCCTCTTAGGATAAAAGACAGTTGCATCGACCCCCACGGGAGGTTTGTCATGCTGGTATGTGATTATTTGACATCTACATTCACATTGGTTATTGTGTATGCACCCAATTCTGGTCAAACTGCTTATCTAGATGAAATTTTGTGTAAGATACTAGACACTATTCTCAACCCTTTATGATAATAGGGGGAGATTTTAATTTGATTATGTCCCATAGAAGAGATAGACACACACTCTTTGGGGACACTACATCCCAGTGGGTGATCTCTCAGTCTGAGTGCTGACACTGTGGAGAACAGACTTCTGCTGTAGCAGCTCGTAAGCAGCTCTGGCCACCCGGCCACCCATCCTTGGGATCCCTGACTCATCCCTGACTCCCCTTGCAGTAGCACACTGGACCCCCTCCCCTCCTATCCGCCACCGACCCACATCCGCACGCTGCCTTGGCCAGCAGGCCGGCCGTTCAGGGCTCTCCGCGGCTCCGGCCAGCCCCCCCTGCAGCAGCAACTGGGACCCCCTCCCCCTCCACCGCACACCGACTGACCTCCATTCGGACCCCGCTCTGTCAGCCAGCCGGCCGGCCGCTCAGGCCACTCCGCGGTCCGGCCCAGCTCCCCCTGCACTACACATCAGGACCCCCTCCTATCCGCACTTACCCACTCCTGACGCTGCCTTCAGCCAGCCGGCTGGCCGCTCAGGACATTCCGTGGCTCCGGCCTAGCTTCGGCTGCTAGCCGGCAGCACTTCATTGCTCCTCCCTCTACTGACCAGTCGCTCGACCGGCGGGCCGCTCCCCCCCTTCCCTGTTTGACCATCCTCACCGGATTTACCCGCCCACCTTCATTGGATGGTCCGGGAACACCGCAGGACAGCCCCCGGCTCAGGCCTAGCCGGCGGCCTTATTGGCACAACCAGTGCCGACGGTGCAGCAACTAAGGACCCCCCGGTGCAGCATCTTAGGACCCCCCCTCCTGAGCCCACCAGCCCCCAGCCGTGTCACCCCCCGGTTGGACCCATAATCCCAGCCACCCCCCGGGACACTACCACAGCCGTAGTCTAATCACCGTATTCTAGCTGCTAGATTCGGTGGGACAGACCACGGCTGAGGCCTAGTTCCTGCAGCCAGCCACCCATCCCCCCTCCCACTATTGTCCAACAGAGCCCGTGCCCCTCCACACCTGGAATCACCACTCCCACTACTACTGGACATCACTGCAGGGGCTCTGGTTATTCACCGGAGGCTACTCCAACTTTAATCATCCTAGACGCAGCCACCGCACCACCTACCAGTAAGTAGCGTCAGATCCCCCCCCTTCGTCCGCTGGACCATCCGTACAGGTAAGCCACTGGGGGTACTCTAGCAGTTGATCCAGGGGCCAAGTCCGATCGCCCCTCGGGGGGTCAGGAAGGAATTTTTTTCCTCTGCTGCACTATTGGCCCTCGCAGCTAGGGGTTTTTCGCCTTCCTCTGGATCAACGACAGGGGGGTAGGCAGCCGTACCTCCTCAAGTACCTCCGCACCTATACTAGCCCATCACCACACCACTCCAGAAGCAGTGGGTAGCCATCAGACCCCTCCATCCCCCTGCAAGTGCATCATCACCACATCAGTACCACCATCAGAACACCCTTCCTACTAGCAACACCGTCTTCCTCATCATGTGCAACTTCAAATACACAGCAGACTCCCTCCACAGGCTAAGAAACACTGCCGCAACTTTACCGACCGCCACTCAAAAAAGACTAAAAAAAGAACAATTACTAAGGACCAACCCACAATCAACCAGGGAATGCAAGGAGACACCGATCCAACCGCGACAACTAGTATGCGCCCTGATCAACACCAGATCTGCAGTCAAGCACAGGCTGGAAATCCACGACTTCGTCATCGAAAACAACATAGATTGCCTCTTCATTACAGAAAGCTGGCTAACATCCGATTGCAACACCATCCTAACTGAACTGGTGCCCAAGAACTACAGTATCCTAACCGAGCATAGAATCGGAAAAAAAGGAGGAGGCCTAGCAGTGATTTTCAAATCACATCTTGGGTTCACCAAATCAAATGTACAGAACTCAGTGCCTTTCATGGAAACACTCTCACTGCATCTTCAAACAACACCTCAAGACACCATTCACATACTACTATGCTACAGACCACCAGGACCAAAGACCAATCTCCTTACGCCACTCACTGAATTCTTCTCAATACACACCTTGAAAACCAAAAACCTGCTGGTACTTGGGGATTTTAACCTGTGGCAAACTCTGCCCAAGACTCCATCGCAACCGCCTGCATCAACCAAATGGAAGAACTTGGCCTTCAACAACTGATAAATTCTCCCACGCATGGTTCAGGACACACTTTAGATCTCATCTTCAAACAGAATATGGACATCAACGTATTTGACAACACTCCACTACCATGGACGGACCACCATGCTATTAAATTTAAAATCACCACTAACACCATCCTCCAAAAACAGAAACGCGCAACAGCAACACACTGGAATAGATCTCAGAAGAAACTTCACTCTGATCTCTTCAAAACTACATTATCAAGCAAAATTCTTTTGCTAAACTCAAACCTCTCAACAGAACAAACACTCAACTCCCTAAACAATGTATTACTACAAACAGTAGACTCCGTGGCGCCAAAACGCAGAACACTCATCCGCAAAAAAAACTTGAGTTGGTTTAATGGCACTCTCACCCTACTCAAGCAAGAACGTAGAAGAGCTGAGAGAGCATGGAGAAGAAATCCCACCAAGGAAAACCGTGCTAACTACAAAGCACTCACTGTGAAATACCACAAGGCAATCTTCAAAGCCATTTTTTTTTTGCTTTACTTTTTGCGCAACCATCTCAGAACGTCACACTGGATCGTTAGCAGGGCAAGCCAGCCAGATACACCGGCTTGTGGGCTATCTCCCCTCCAATTCAGCGCCAAAGAGATGCTACTGCCCTCGGATCTCATTCAGCAAACGCCCACAATAACTTTCCGTAGTCCGGTGGGCAGATGTCACTGCTAACTATCGCTAGATGTCAACCGGGCATCCGAGTCCACGACTACGACACCCACACTGCCTTGCGACGACGCACCACGCCCATACTCCAACGTGCTCACGTAAGAACTTCTACTGCATGCATGCTCGTCGACCTGACAAGCTGCCAACACCGATCCGAAACGGCACTTCATCCCTGCACACTCGGCAACTGGTAACCTCAACAACGACCTGCATGGAGACCCCAGTGTAGCAGCGGTCTACCATAAGACACTCTCCTACCCATTGCCACGGAGGCGCATCACAATGACACTCCTGCACTCCACCTGCACGTCGACAACCTGTGGAGCCCACCATGCTGCAATACCCATCACCTTCACATACTGGAGTATGAACTGGCTGGTACATCCACCTTATGGTCTAGTGCATACTGTTTAACGGCTTCACCGTTCTTCCTAATTTTTTTTTTTTTTTTTAATTTTTTTGTTGATTTTTTGATTAGGAGAGGCTACGGAGGGCGGCATTCTCATTAGCGCCAATATCCACCCTCTAAGGTTTCGAATGCCTCCTTCTGCCTAATTTCTGCCCCTTTCAGAGGCATATGGTTATGTACCAGCTGTACAAACCCTTGGGAGAGGTAATTTCCAGCTGCCAACCTAGGCCTCAACCGCCTTCGCCACTACACCTCCCCCTTAAAAGAGTGGACTGAGGCGCTGCTCGACTTGCCGTCAGCCGCCTTCTTCGGCTTTGCCCCCACCCCAATACCTGCACCACCTGGCACTGGAGATTACCTCACCCACAGGTCTTTCTTTGTTTCACAGTTTCATTGTTTGCACGTTTAGATAAGCTGCCTAATCCTGAACCCATTGTGCGCCAAGGTCATTCACCGTTCCTAACATGCTACCCCACAATATGTACCTACCATTCTTGTTCAACCCGTCTATCAACCGCACCTCAGTAATAGGCTGCAGAATTTCCTGTGGCGGAGGGCTTCGTCCTCATTTTCATCACACACCACCCTCACTTTCTCCATCGCTCGGCTACGGCCAACCTCCACTCGGACCTGCGCTGGGCCTACGTCTCCCTCACAGGATACGTTTTCCCACGTTGGACCGACACTCAACCGATCCTTAATTTTAGAGGCACGTGGACACTCCGCTCCACACCTCTTCGGTACCCCCCCCACCTAACCCACACCTGCCACGCATACTAGCTCCTCTCATCAGACGTCTTTCACCGGACGTCCCCTACTGCTAACCGACCCCATCCCCCCCCCTCCCGATGTCGGCGGCCATGACAAACTACAACTCCACTCAGGGAGCCACGCCACAGCTATCAAACTCCCTCAAACTATACTCAATTAACATAAGAGGGCTCAATACCCCTGAAAAAAGGTCCCAACTGCTAGCGTCCCTCAAACAATCCAAGGCACACATAGTGTTAATTCAGGAAACACATTTTCGCACAGATTCCATTCCTAAATTTCACAGCCGTTACTTCCCCACGATAATTAACGCCTCCAACGTAGAGTCGAAATTTAAAGGGGTCACAACACTCATCTCCAATCAATGCCCATTCCTGATCACAGACACGCTAAAGGACCCAGACGGAAGATACCTTTTCATAAAAGGCACTCTCCACCAGCTGCCCTACACTATCGCTAACATTTACGCGCCAAACTCGGGCCAGGTCTCCTTTTTCAAAACAACCCTGCAATTGTTGACTAGTTTCCAAGTTGGTACACTTATTGTAGGCGGGGATTTCAATGTCCCACTGAACCCATCACTAGACACCTCAAACGGGTCATCCTTTCTCACCCATAGGGCCTTAAGGGCAATTAAACTACAACTCAGTAATTTACTCCTCCATGATACGTGGCGTACACTCCATCCCAAGGAAAGGGATTACTCGTACTACTCACCGTCACATGACAAGTATTCTAGATTGGACCACTTCTTCCTATCTCAAAACGACTTGACCAACCTCACGAAAGCGACCATTGAACCGTCCATACTGTCAGATCACAACCCTATCTCCATGACCATACTGTTACAGACCAAGAACACGAAAACGCGCATTTGGCGTCTTGATAGTTCCCTACTAACGGATGAACTTACATAAATAGACTATCCAAATGCCTCACTGACTTTTTTGCCAATAATGACACCCCTGACGTTACGCCGCTGACCACCTGGAACGCGCATAAATGTGTCACTCGGGGCGAACTCCTCTCTATCGCCGCTAACCGCAACAAACTCAACCGCGCACGCATAGCCGAGCTAACTGCGCGCGTACACGCGCTCGAACAGGCACACAAAGCCTCCGTCGCTTCTGCTTTACTAACCGATCTAACAAGGACGAGGGAGGAACTTTTAGATGCACTTAACAAATCGCTGAAACGCAAATTCATGCTGACACAAAAACTATATTATGAATTTGGGAACAAATCCAGCAAACTATTAGCAAGGGCACTTCACTCTAAAAAGGCCTCCCATACTATTCATAAAATATCTAACTCAAATGGGGAATCGTTCTCTAAAAACGAAGATATCTCGATGCAATTTGTTCAATATTTCACCAAATTGTACAATTTGTCCCCGCCACAACACGTCGACGACTCACTTAATCGGAAAAACGCCCTCATAAATTTCCTTCAACAATATGGACCGCAACCCCTATCCACTGAGGACGCTCAATCACTAGACACCCCGATTTCAACAGACGAACTCCTTCTAGCACTACGACAAATAAAAACGGGCAAAAGCCCTGGCCCTGACGGCTTCTCGACCTGTTATTATAAGGCCTTCCCCTCCACCCTCCTTACGCACCTAGCGAAAGCCCTCAACGCTCTATCCCCTTCATCACACGCGCACACTGAAATGCTCTCAGCCCACATTACGCTAATCCCCAAAAAAGACAAGGACCCCACGCAAGTGACAAACTACCGCCCCATCTCTCTGCTTAACGTAGACCTCAAGCTATACGCGAAAGCATTAGCTAACCGACTCCTACCTTTCATACCATCTCTAATTTCATTAGAACAGGTTGGCTTTGTCCCTGGCCGTGAAGCTAGGGACAACACCATTAAAGCATTGAACATTCACCATTGGCTCACAAGAACATCCACCAAAGGGTTTTTTCTCTCGCTGGATGCAGAGAAGGCGTTCGACAGGGTGGCATGGGACTACATGGAGGCCACCCTTCAGGCGATAGGGTTACCCCCGCGCATGCTCACAATGATCATGGCCCTCTATGCCTCCCCAACTGCCAGAATACGAATTAACGGCACGCTGTCGAGCGCCTTCTCTGTCTCCAATGGAACCCGTCAAGGGTGCCCCCTGTCACCACTTATATTCATACTGACCCTTGAACCCATGCTCCGCAAATTAAGAGATAACCCCACTATCAGAGGTGTCGACATGCACCATAAGTCCTACAAATTAGCCGCATACGCAGACGATATACTACTATTCCTGACTGACCCCATCACAACCATCCCCAATCTTCTAGCTGATTTCGAATTCTTCAAAGCCCTCTCTAACCTGAAAATCAACTTCAACAAATCCAAAGCCCTCAACATTACTTTACCCCCTGACACGGTAAATCTCTGCAAACTTAACTTCCCCTTCGGCTGGGAACTCACGGCCATCTCTTACCTCGGAATCAAAATCACCTCAGATCTAAAAAACCTATATACCAGTAATTTCGCTCCCATGATGCGGTCCATCCAAGGGGATCTTCAGAAGTGGCATCTGGGATCCTTCTCTTGGCAGGGCAGGATCGCCATACTAAAGATGAACGTCCTGCCCAGAATTCTGTACCTTCTTCAAGCCATACCAATGAAGCTGCCCCCTACATTCTTCTTATCCTATAAACGCATTTGCAGGTCCTTCATTTGGGCATCGAAACAACCAAGACTTAGCTGGGACAGATTAGTCCTTCCCAAACAATTAGGAGGCCTGGGACTTCCTGACCTACAAAAATACCATTGGGCCTGCCACTTGACCAGATTAGTGGACTGGCACAAACACCGGACGGCCAAAGACTGGGTTGATTTAGAAGATTCATTTGCGAGCCTTCCGATCGTGAACTCTCCCTGGGTCGATAGCAGACACATACCAGAAGCCTTCTCCTCCCACCCTTTCATTAGTGCCACCCTTGCAATTTTCAAAAGGGCTTGCAATACACTCAACATGCTCCCAACACCGGGCCCCATGACCCCACTAACCAACAACCCGGAATTCCCTCCGGGCCTAAGACATACAGACCCTGCCCATGACTCGGTCACCACCCCAGTAAGAGCTCATAGCTGTTTTCGCAATGGCGCACTACTCTCCCACATGGAACTTGGTTCGACACTTTCGGGCTTTCACTTACCTTTTTTTAAGTACCTACAATTGAGACATTTTTTACGGACACATGGCAGGGACTCCCCTCACAGCAGAGACCATACCCCACTGGAACTAATTTGCTTAGACACCGAACCCCAGGGCCACCTCATTTCCACCACCTACTCGCTCCTGTTTTCACAACACATAGTCAAAAATGACAAACTGGTTTGGCAATGGGAATCGGACCTCTCGCTGGATCTATCCCCTCAGGAATGGGATTCCATCTTCACCCTCATGCATAAGGGATCTATAAATGTCTTAACGCAAGAAAACCGCTACAAAGTATTCTCTAAATGGTACAGAACACCCGACAGAGTACACCACTTTCACCCATCCATTCCCCCAACCTGTTGGAGGTGCGGCTCTGCCAAAGGCACCTTATTGCACATTTGGTGGAATTGCAGCCTCATCCAACCATTCTGGCACGCTATACACCAGTTAATTACCCAAATAACCACTTTTACACCGGCATTCACCCCTGAACGATACCTACTTCATCACACTCCTGTCGCCCCAGGTACGTACAAAAAATCACTTACTATACACTTAGTCAATGCAGCTAATCTATGCGTCCCCGCTTTATGGAGGAACACGTCACCCCCATCGGTTCAAGACTGGATTCGGAGGGTCGACAAAATAGCAGAAATGGAGAATCTTATCTGTCAAGCCAACGACTACCCTACCAAATTTAACACCACCTGGGCGAGCTGGCTACACTTCCGCCAATCACCCACGACAACTTCCCAACCTACCACTCTTCCACACACCACGATCTGAACACATTTTGCAGCATAATCTTAACTCCCGGACCTGGCCGCCTTACCCCCTGGTCCTTCCCACACCCCTCTTCCCATCTCAGTCGAGACCCTACCCCCACCCTTCTCACAGACAACATGGCCAATTATCCACTTGAGCATACTCTCTCCTCTTACATCCCTGTGACACAGGGGTACGAATACCCCAGCCACTCTATCCTGCACAACACTCAGCTGCAGAGAGCCAGGTCACTCTGTGGCACCGCGTCATAACCCACATTACTCATTAGTCATTGGTAACACTGTCCTAACAACTTCCGCTCCCGACCCATTCACAGAAATGATCCCCTTTTGGGGGTGAATGGACTCGGGGTTTCTTCACTTGCCATGTCCGGACGTGACCGTGGACCCTATACAGACCCGCCCACCCAGCAGCAAGATCTTAACACAAGTTTACTGCTTTCAGTTCGGGAATTCTAATTGTTGATTGTTGTTTTCTAGAACGTTATCTTTTTACCTTACAGTGGCTTATCTAATGCCCGTCTGTGAATGTGCTACTTTGTACACTGATTATACGCTATGAGTTTGTAAACGCACAGACTGAGATGTATGTCACACATACTTTGTAATACTTTGTAAAACTGTAAAACTCAATAAACTTTATTGAAAAAAAAAAAAAAATCTTCAAAGCCAAAAAAGAACATTTCTCAGACACCATCTCATCCGCCTTAAACCGTCCGTGGGAACTTTTCAAAATAGTTGCTCAGTCAATGAACCCGACCTGCTTAGAGCCCCCAGCAAACAATACTCAAGAATTCTGCAATGAGTTATCAGATTTCTTCATCGACAAAATCAACAACATTTGGAAATCAATCCATCAGAAAATAACAACCAACCTCACTCAACCAAAGCAAAAAGAGGATATCGACACGAACATCACTCAACCACCGAATTTCTTTTTGTCCCCAATCACCACAGACATGACTAAAAACATCATCAGAAGCCTTCGAGACAGCACATCGCCGAATGACATCATCCCCACTAAACTGTTTAAAGAATGTTCCGACATCTTGGCCCCTACCCTAACACATCTCATAAATCAATCATTCAAAGAAGGGACTGTGCCAACCTCCCTCAAGCAAGGCATCATCAAACCCCTGCTAAAGAAACCCAATCTCGACCCTAAGGGCCCTAACTGCCGCAGACCAATAACTAGCCACAACGCCATCTCCAAGATTATAGAGAAAGCAGTAGTACAGCAGCTACAACACCACCTGGACACACACCAACTCCTGGACCCTCTGCAATCAGGCTTCTGCCCAGGCCATGGCACAGAAACAGCACTTCTCAAAATATGGGACGACGCCCTTGAAGCAGCAGACGACGGAGAACAGAGTCTCCTGGTACTGTTTGACCTCAGCGCAGCATTCGATACAGTGGACCACAATACTTTACTTGTCCGCCTCGCTGAAGTTGCAGGAGCTACAGATTCTGCTCTAAAATGGTTTACATCCTTCTTAGAGAATCGCTCCCAGATAGTGAAACTAGGAACATTCACCTCGGAAACCCGGGCAGTCTCCTGTGGAGTCCCTCAAGGCTCACCCTTGTCACCAATACTATTCAACATATACATCCGCCCACTTTTCAATATCATCAGGAAAACTGATCTCTGCTTCCACTCATACGCTGACGACACCCAACTCTACCTTTGCATCAACGGACAAAAAGACCTTCATCAGCAACTACAGAAATGCCTCATTTTAATAGATGACTGGATGACCACTAGCTCCCTCAAACTCAACGGATCAAAAACAGAACTTCTTCTCCTACAAGCTAACAAAAATTCCAAAATAAAGACTCCGTGGACACCTCCCACCATCCTCGGACAGACCATCTCTCTAAGCACCAAAGCCAAGAGTCTGGGAGTCATTTTTGACTCAGGAATGACAATGGATGCACAAATAGGATCAGTGGTGAGCGGATCCCACCTTCTCCTCCGCCAGCTACGTAGACTCATCCCCTTCATCCCAGAAGAGGACAAAGCGGCAGTTGTGGGAACAATCATCAATTCCCGACTCGACTACACAAATTCACTCTACGTAGGACTACCCCAATATCACAACTCATCCAAAACACGGCGGCAAGACTGTTAACAGGAAAAAAACCCTGGGAATCCATCTCCCCATCCCTAAAGAGCCTACACTGGCTAACCGTGAAGAATCGGATCACATTCAAGACCCTCTGCCTCACCCACAAATGCATACAAGGAAATGCTCCACTATATCTCTGTGAGAAAATAAAACACTACACACCGAATCGCAGTCTTCGATCAGCTAACCAAAACCTCCTTATCATTCCCAAATACTGCTACAAATCAAAGGGAGAACGAAGATTCGCAGTCCAAGGACCTCGACTATGGAATGCTCTTCCAACCAACATCCGCATGGAAGGAAACCACCAGGCCTTCAGGAAAAAACTAAAGACCTTCCTTTTCTAAGAAGCTTACAACAGAGAATGCATCCAGCGCCTTGAGGCGATTCAGTTCGCAATTGCAGCGCTTTACAAATCATTCATTCATTCATTCATTCACTTCTTCAGGAAATTAATGAGGTCTCATCAAATGTTTGATGCATGGAGAATTAAACACCCAACACAAAAGCAATATACCTTCTACTCCATGGCCCACAAAATGTATTCTAGATTAGACCATTTTTTTATAACGACACCCCCTACTTCCCTACACAGTTGACTCTAACATCTCACCTATCATGTGGTCAGACCACGCCCCTATCTCATTAGACCTTTCATTACAAAACACTAATACTAGGGCCTGCCACTGGCGGCTTAATTCTTAGCTCCATACCTCCATACCTCCAGGCAGAGATTGACCAGGAAATTGGATGAATTTTTTAAACTAAATATGGGCTCTGTGCAAAAGGTGGCGACCCTTTGGGAGGCTCACAAGTCCTGCTTCCACGGCTTCTGCATTGCCGAGGGCTCTCGCCTGAAGAAAGATAGTGAGAGTCGTCGAGTATCTTTATTAGCAGATTTGAGGCGTGCAGATCGGGATCTTGTGGGCTCCGCAAATTTTGAGGGCCTTCGTAGGGTAGTGGCACTACGTAACCAGCTGAAATCATTAGCATACAGTAAAACAGTAAAATCCCTTATGTGGGCTAAACAAAAATTTTATGAATTTTCAAATAAGCCACACAGAATGTTAGTCAATAAGCTACGTCCACGCCTATTTCATTCTTTCCCTGAACTATTAAATCAAAAAGACGGCACGCATACACATTGCCCTCAAACTATGACCAAAATTTTTGGTGACTTCTATAGAGAGCTTTATAACTGTCTTACACCCGGAAAACAGTTTAAGTTTACGCAAGATAATTTTGAGAAGTACACCAAAGACCTATCCCTACCTAAACTAACTTCTTCAGACCTTGAAAAACTTAATGCTCCTGTCTCCCCTGAAGAGTTAACTAAAATAGTCAAAGACCTTCCTCTTCACAAGGCCCAGATGGCCTAACGAACCTTTATTACAAAACTTCCTTGCCCACTTTAATGCCACATATGTTGAATTTCTTTGGTACATTGTTGCAAGGTGATACCCCACACTCTCAATTCCCTCATATATATCAGTGATTCAAAAACCAGGAAAGGATCCCTCTATGCCTGTCAACTATAGGCCTGTAGCCCTACTGAATTTGGATTATAAGATATTTACTAAAATCCTGTCATCTAGATTGTCCCAATTTATACCCAAATTGATCAACAGGGACCAGGTAGGCTTTGTTCCTTCCAGACATGCTGGAGACAATATGAGGCGTACTATAGATCTGATTGACCTACTGAATAAGTTCCCGCATTCAGCTCTTATTTTAAGTATCGATGCCCAAAAGGCATTAGATCGCCTAAGTTGGCCATATATGTTCTCTACGCTTTTGCATTTCGGATTTAGGGGTCCTTTCCTTAAACCTATACAGGCCTTGTACACCCACACATCTGCACAGGTACAGATGGCATCATTTTTATCCCCCTGTTTTCCCATGTCAAATGGCACCAGGCAGGGATGCCCTCTGTCCCCCCTCCTTTTTCATCCTATGCCTGGAACTCCTAGCAGAAGCAATAAAATGTCATCCTGATATTAAGGGGGTACAGATGAGACAGCAGGAGTACAAGTTATCTCTCTTTGCCAATGACATTCTTTTGACATTGACGAAATCTATTATCTCACTGCCTTCCCTACAAGCTCTTCTAAATTCCTTTGGGGCCATATCAGGCTATAAAATCAATACTACCAAGACTGAAGCACTCCCCTTGCATATTCCACCAGATATTCTAACACAACTTAAAAACTTATATCCCTATAAATGGTGGTCCCAAGCTCTTACATACCTGGGTATTAAGCTTACCTCCTCATATACTAGCATATACTCCACTAACTACCCCCTTTTGTTCCAGGACATATACAGATGCCTTCACCAATGGCCTACATACCCTATCACTATGCTAGGCAGAATTAACGTTCCGAAAATGTCAGTGTTACCAAGGTTATTATACCTCTTTGAAACTCTACCGGTAGCAGTACCTATCAGTCAACTTAAGGCCCTACACAGGGTTTTTTTTTAATTTATTTGGAATAACAAGACTCACCGGATAGCTAGCTCGGTGGTTTTCTCCCTAAGATCCCAGGGAGGTTTGGGGGCTCCTGACATCATCAAGTACTATTTTGCCTCTCACCTTTGAGTGGTGATATCTTGGTCCTGTCAGGTGGCTCCAAACCGATGGTCAGAAATTGAGAGGGGTGCTATTTATCCAGTTCACCCTTGCTCCATGGTATGGTCCCATTTTCTGCTTACAGATCCCGTATTGAAACATATGTGCTTAGCACCAATGTTATTTACCTTGTCCTTATCGAAATACCAACTTTCCTCTGTTTGTCCTCCCCTATGTAACATATTGCTGAATTCAGCTATACCAGATAGTCTGTCCTTCGGACGCTTACTACCTTGGATGCAGACACCCCTCTTTCAACTACGCAACCTGGTTCATCCGGTTACTTGGAAATTACATGCCTTTGCAACACTGCAAGAAAAATTCTCTATCCCTCAAAGTCTATTTTATTTCTACCTTTAAATCAGACTTTTTTTCCCCGACTCTAACCCTGAACGTTCCCACTCCCTTTGAACATTTATGTGCTGAGGGTCCTCACCAATTACACTTAATATCCTTCATTTACCATATCCTGCATGAATTTACTAAGATATTACCTGATGCCCACCTATACATGCGTAAATGGAATATATTACTGGGACGTCCGATCCCTATATGGATATCAACTTTTAAGTCTTCCAAATGTGTGGTTCAGAAAGAAATAGCGGTGAAGATCTTAATGTTTTGGTACAGGACCCCGGAGCGTATCCACCATATCAATCCCTCCCTCTCATCTAGGTGTTGGAGGTGTTGTACGGAGACAGGTTCACACTTTCATATTTTTTGGACCTGCTCACTTATACAGGCATTTTGGTTAGAAGTTATGCAAACACTTCAGAATGTGACAGACCTGACACTTCCCTTAGATCCTATCCATTACTTACTGGGGCTCCCCTGTCCAGGCATTCCTAAACCAACTATACGTTTGATCTCATATATTCTTTTAGCTGCCAAGAGAGCTATACCAATGTGTTGGCTGTCCACTACTCCCCCCTCCCACCTACAATTTCTACAAATTATAGCAGAAATTAGAAAGATGGAATTTCTCACGGCCAAGGTACTCGGTCTCTCAGATTAACAAAATTTGGGAGCGCTGGGACCAATCTAAATGCAGGGACCACACAAACTGATTTCTGATTAATTAGGGTAGAAGAGTTATGTTTTTCCTCTACATGTGCTTTTTCTTTTCTTTTTCCCTTGGCATTGCTCTAGTGCAGACCCTTTCATTGTGAGAAGACATTCATGTATATACGCTCTGTAAAATATGCCTTTGCTCTGTATTAACTATTATTGTTTCCTATCCATGATACGCTGAAAGAGTTCTAACAATGCTCCATGGAATCTGTTATCTTTACATTCTGAATCATTTTGTACTTATTTTATTTTATGTTTTTTTTTTTTTCTTTATTGTACATCCTGTGATATACCTGTCATACCTTTAATATTTCTTGAATTAATAAAAATTACAATTACAAAAAAATCTCAGAAAGAGGCTTGGTCCTTAAGTGGTTAAAAAACATACAAGAAGAGAGGCACCTTTGCGTGCAGGACAGGTTCAATAGCACTTAGTACAGGCAAGACATATATAGGCATGAACAAGTCCCAGTGTGGGGGTGATCTGGACATCAGTGTGTCAATTCGGTCCTGAGAGGAGGAGGCGCGTTGCTCAATACAACACCACTGATGGTAGGAAGCTGGCCGCGGTGGAGACAAGGCTTGAGCCGCAGTTAGTTTGCAGGCGAAGAGGGATGGTGTCACTGGAAAGCAGCATGGCTTTCCAGTGACATCATCCCTCCTCGCCTGCAAACCAACTGGGCTGCAAGCCTCGTTTTGAGTGGTCTCCACTGCGGCTGGCTTCCTACCATCAGCGGTGTTGTATCGAGCAACGCGCCTCCTCCTCGCAGGACCGGATTGACACACTGATGACCAGATCACCCCCATGCTGAAACTTGTTCATGCCTATCTATGACTTGTCAAATATGAGTTGCCTGTACTAAGTGCTATTAAACCTACTCTATATCTGCTCCCAGAGGCACCTCTCTCCTTGTGTCTTTTCAATGTACTGGAACATGGTTTCTGTTTCCCCTGACGGCAGCCCTGAGTATGGGACCCCCCATTAACACCTGATACGGTCCTTGGACTTTTTAATATACCAAAAGATCATGGACTTTTTACACTTTAACTCATGTTTGCATAGATTACTATGCTTTTTAATATACATGAATTAACTTATGGATAATAACATTGTGGGATAATTTATTATTCTAGTTCCCTGCGCCTTTACTTGTAGATTATTTAAAAAACATGCAGCTGGGAATGGGTGGGTAGGTAGGAGGGTGGATGATGCAGGGTGTGTGCTAATGAGGTCAGCTAGTCACCTCCTTCCTGTGTCATGACCTATAGTCTGACCAGGAAGTAAGGCAGAAGCAATGGATACGTTTGGAAACATGGATGAGGACAAGTGAAGTAAGTGTCTGTAGATTCAATAGAAAGCTTTGATATTTTTGCAAAAAAGTACATGAATGCTATGTTGGTACATAGGGGAGCTGGAATTAAAAAAAAACAGGTGATTAAAGGTGAACTTATCCTTTAAGTCTGGACTCTATCTCCCACCCCTATCCCCTTTAGCCTCAGAAATATGTTATGCTTTTTATCTTACTTACCTATGTTTAATGTGTTCTGGATGGCCACATAATGCACTGCATCCTTTTCTGTAGGTCTTCCCCCAGCAGTGGTAGTCTATCCTGGATGATGTACAGAGTACCACCGACATGGTGACATCAGCAACATTCACAATACACCGTGTGTGCAGGATGCCATGTTCAGACAATGGGTTCACACCCTACACTTACAGGCTTTCCTTCATCTTCTGTGTTGTGTGAAGTATGTTGTCATTTAACCCAGAAGACCAAAGACATCTAGCGACAAATAGGTAATGCAGAGGAGCTCTAGATTTTTTTGTTGGGGGGTGGGTGTCAGGGACAATGAAAAAAAATAGCCTACAATTGAGCTTTAACTCTCATTTGGTTAGCTCCTAGTAATTATCTTTGCTTATAGCTCTTAGCTATTATTTTCTAACTTTCTTCTTACTGTTTGTATGCAAATATTTGCTGGTAATATACTTTGTTTCTGTGGTACTACATTACAAAATACATAGAATTTAAAAAAATGTATTTCATTTGTAAATAACTTTGGCAAGCTTTATACTGGAAACACAATTTAAAGTAGAACTTTAGAAAAGGAAGTCCTGCTAGATAATTTCAGGCTTCTGCAGGTACTGTATAGCTATTTAATACATTAAAAATAAGTGCCTACAGTATTTAAAATTCAGTAATACACTGTCTCACCCTGTTCTGCACATGTTTAGTTGCTCTCTATGTAGCGCTGGTAGATTTACAATCTACCACAGATTAGGTAAATTTAGTAAATTGTGTGTTAGGAAGGTTAAAAGTTTGCCTCTGTTCCAGCTTGGCTGACGTTGTGTGTGCTTCCGTGCTGACCGGTGGGTGTCGCTGTTACCATTACTCAGTGTTGGAAGGGCAACGTGTCGAAGTGTATAGATGCTCCTCTGTCTCGGTGGCAAGCTCGGTGGAGGTGGCCCTCCGAGTTGCATTCTGGGCGAGGGTATTTATGGGACAGACGCCATGTTCTAAGGTCATTTTGCAGCCACCTGCTGGCCCTCCTGGCCCTCCTGGCCGACAGGTGTGCGTTAAGGAGCTACCTTGTGGTCCTCCGATCGGGAGGCCCACGATGCTACGGCGCAGGGGTGGGCCCAGAGGCTTGTCTGGGGCCTACCACCGCGGCCCAGGAATGGTCCTGAGCTGTCGGTTCTGTGTGACGAAGCTGGACAGCTGAGGAGATCCCAGGGCAGGACCCGTCTTGGAGAGATCACGCAGCGTGCTGGTCTATAGAGGGGCCTGGTGCCTCGGCTGGAGGATGTATCCAAAAGAAGTAATTATACAGCATAGTGTCGCCGGTTCGGCTTAAAGGTTCAGGCACTGTGACTGACTGTTCACTGCAGAAGATCTGATACATCCTGTGGCAGAGGATCGTGCAGATTTACCCCCCCAAAAGAGTCTGTGACAGAGACTTTAGATTCGGGCTGCGTACTGGCTGCTAGACCGGTGAGAGAGGCCTATCCAGACGAGCAAAGAGTGTGTCCCACGAGGGGAGTGCATTCCATATAATTATCTGAATTCTACCGGGACATTTGTAGCTAAGATTTTGCAAGAAGATATTTGAGTTTCTCCTGTGAGTTTCCTTTTCCGTCTCTTTCCTGCTACTTCCTAAAGTTTGACTGTTCAATAAAGCATTGAAAATGTACTCCAGTGTTGGTGCGTGTGTCGTCCAGCAGTAAACTCACCAGAACCCCTAGACCCGGTGCCGGTGAAACAGAGGGAAGCAAAGTGAAGGTAACAGGCCCGCTTAAACCAGCAGCTCCACAGTGAGGTAGTGCTACATCTATTTTTAGGCACTGCCGAATTTGTAGAGGCCGTTCTGCTGACAGCCTTAAAGCGGAATTAAAGCCTCCTATCCTTTACAGCCAAGGAAGCTGCTTCTGTTTGATCTGCAACTGCCATGGTGCTGCACATATGATCAGTTATGACACATGCCATTTGATGGTTTGACAGTTTGGTTGAGGACAAAGGCAAATGTGACAAATAGCAATCCTGGCATTTCAGGAATGTAACTGTTTTTGAAACCATTAAGTCAATGATTGCGTATGATTTACTCCTGTTCAGGGGCTCTGGGCTTCAAAAAAATGTCAGCCTCCAGGAGGAAGAAACAGGAACAATATTGGAGGCAATTTACAGCACATACTGATTTTTGGTAGCATAATTAATAATGTACAATATACGTTCGTTGCTAAATAACAATATTTTTTATCAAGTTGTTATGGGTAAAGTTCCACTTTAATGTAGTTATAAACAGAAAAAAACATATAGAATAACATATTTTGCAGGAGACTGAGCTACAGTAGAACACCCATAGTGCTTTGAGAATCCTTTTTTTATGTTTTAAATGTTCATTTGTAAAACACAGATTTTACATATACAGATTGTACAGTATACAGTAAAAAAAAAATACATCGTTCCATAGATCCCAAACTTTTATCATTTCCCTTCAAAGCCCAATTTAACTTTCAGTTTATATTATTCAAGGTGCTTCAAAACAAAAGGTGTGCAAAGTTTAAAGTTTGTTGAATTTAAAAATCAGCCACAGCCTGAGTAGAATAAATAAATACAAGGCTTTCTCTAATTCGAAGAGGTGGAGATGAGAGGAGGATGACATCACAAGCACAACCTTGTCCAATCAGAGAATGCTTTGTATTTACTGAGAAAAGTACAAGACATTATCTAAATGGCAATAGTGGCAACAAGCAACCCCCAGTGTTTTTCAGCATCCTCAGTAAGAATGGGCCAAAAGTTGGGTCCTTGGCTGTTTACGGTTTACCTGTTTGGTAGGTAACATCATTAACAAAATATTGTCATGAATATATTTGGTCAATGGCGTTACTCGGGAGACCCCACCCCTTTGTATATATGAGCTGTCATCCACCTGACCTGTTATTTGGTGCGAGTGAAGCAACAGGACTTGCGTTGGGGGTGGCAGTTTTCTTTCTTTCATTTTACTGTTTAAATTTTTTGTGAATGAGTAGCCCTTGCTCAATCACATTGGAGGGCAATATCTGGAAGCTCCCTTGATTCCAGATTCTGATAAGCTCCCCATCCACAGACCCCCACAACCACCTGGTCAGGGTTGAGGGGAAGAGGCCCTTGACCATCCTGGCAAGGTACCACTTGATTGATTTTTACGTGGGGTTCCCCCTTCCCCTAGAGTTTGAGGAAGTGCTCACATGTTTCTTTTTTGTTTTTTTTGCAGGCATCTTGAGAAAGTTGCCATAGCAACAAAATGCATTGACAGTGCTGGGCAGAAGCAACAGGTGGTGGAGACTAGGAGCTGTTGCACACACTGAGCCACTGGCTTTTCAACTTGAGTGTGTTCCAGCAGTGCGGGTTGCTAGGACAGTGTCTGGTTTACTTTTTTATGCCGCTTGTTCATATTTGTAATGAGTATTTTATCTTGGATTTAATAAATGATTGATTCAATATACTACACTTTTATGAGATTCTCTTTCTGATAGGGTGCTTTACCATCTCGAGATCCTGGTGCAGTACCGTATGTAGGTTGCGAAAGTTATATGTCTGGGAGCAGTTTAGGTCTAGTTACCTTTCTTGAAAAAGACAGGCATTGCAATCTGGTGAGTGCAGAATCTTCATTGGTGGTAAGGCGCATAGGGGATTTTTTGCATTAAGTGAACAAGCACTGGGTGGAAAATTGGCTTACAATATATTGTCAAATTGAGAGATTTAAATGGACATTGCAGAGGTTTATGGACATTTTACTTACATTTATCAAATCAAATGTGGTAAATTTTTACTAAATCACTGTATAGAGTTGTGATTTATTTATTTGTCTATTCCTGAAAAGGAACTCTTGTTTTTTTTTCGATTCATCACAATCTCTATAACTTTGAGGTAGAGTCAAATTTTCAGCGCTGGTCTGGATGAAGTGGATATAGACTTCATTGGTGTATTATATAAAAGTTTGAAACGATACAAATGCACAAATAAATTGCACTTATTCTCTCTGCTCTCCACTATTCTATCCTAGCTCCCTTCCCTAGGTGCCTATTTACCTTACAATCATGTCCACATCCTCTGCTGTTTGTTGACATCAAAGGCCCGTACACACGATGCGAAAATCGGAAGTAAAATTTTATCTGACGAACAATCTGCCAATTTTCGGATTGTTAGTATGGTGCTTTCAACAGCTGATTCCAGTTTTTCGTACGACAAAAGCTAGATGTGTAGACTATAAAATTTTTGTCGTACGTGAACTCAACATCTGATTTTCGTTTATTATGATTTTCGTAAGAGCAAGACTACGCTTGTTCAGAAACAAAAGAATACATGCAAAACTATTTAACACCTTATGTCACTTCTGAAGTTGTATTCTGTCATACAAGAATTTTCGTATGGTGAGTAACCTCTTCACTTTCGACATGAGAGTAGCATGCAACAAAAATCAGACGAATGGTCATCTGAAAATCTGATTTTGTATACGAGGCTTTAGGCAGAGATCCAACCACACCTGAACATAGTTATAGGGTTCTGTGGAACCTTGTCCCAGGCATCACCTGCCTCTACTCTGTAGGTGCAGCCTGCATGCCAAGGATTGGCACCTGAATGTAATCAAAAAGTGGAGGTCATAGACTGGTTGCAAGGTAAGGTTGTATCTGAAGAAAGCGGGGCTTAAGTTGCATAGTGGAAGTAGTGAAAGGATAAGTGCACTTTGTTTGAAAGTGCACTTATAATTTAAGTGGTATGATCCAGCATCTGTAGTTACTTGACTAATACAAGGGTTTTACAGAAAAGTGTCTGCATTTTTTAAACTCTATTAAATATTAAAATGTGTGGAAACTCTTTGAAGACCCCTCATATATTATAGAAAGCATTTACTCAGGTTTATTTAGTAAAGCTTTAGAGCCGGATGCGGCCCTTTGCTTGCTTTTTTTCCGGCCCTTGGGGCATTTTCCCCCTACTGTAAGCAACAGTGGAGCATAGTTCCTGCCATTGACACTGACAATGCGGTACTAGTCCTCTCACTGACACCAACTATGGCACACTATTCATGGCACACTATTCCTCCCATTGATACCAACAATGGGACACTATTCCTCTCACTGACACTAACGATAGAGCACTATTATTCCCATTGACACCAATGATGAAGTACTATTATCCCCACTGATACCAATGATGGGGCACTATTCCTCCCACTGACACCAGTGATGGGGCACTATTTCTCCCTCTAACATCAATGATGGGGCACTATTCTTCCCATTGATGCCAACAATGGGACACTTTTCCTCCCACTGACACTAATGATAGGGCACTATTCCTCCCACTGACACCAACAATGAGACCCTATTCCTCCCATTGATACCAACGATGGGGCACTATTACTCCCCCTAATACCAATCTCGGAGCATTGTTTAATTCTACTGATGCCAGGGCATTTTTTTTCTCCCACTGGCCACAGCCCGCCCCCCCCTAATGTTTGAAGGACAGCAAACTGGCCCTTTGTTTAGAAAGTTTGGAGACCCCTGCTTTAGAGAATAAAAATAGGTGATCAGGTGACATGAGGCCCTCGAGAATGCTATACATTCATAGCTTTGTGTGTCCTCGAATATAGTATAGAAATTAATGCGTTAAAAGAGAAGTATGGCCAAAGCATTTTTGGAAATACTTCTATTCTGGGTCACAGGAGGTGTTTCTGCACTCCTGAGACACAGATTTAGCCGACAGCGTGTAGACAGGTACAGTCTGTATTAGGGTTGTCCCGATACCACCTTTTTAGGACCGAGTACAAGTACCGATACTTTTTTTCAAGTACTCGCCGATACCGATACTTTTTTTTTAATGTCACGTGACAGTTTTTTTTTTTGCTATTTTTTTTGGGGGGGGGGGGGTGAACGTTGTATGTGTGTGTGTTTTTTTTGTTTTTTTTTACAATTTTTATTTTTTACAATAATATTTTTTTATTCTTTATTGTTTTTTTTTTTTTTGTTTTTTTTTTAATCAGCCCTTTTGGGGGGCTTTGGTGAGATATCAGGGGTCTTAACAGACCTCTGATATCTCCCCCTTGAGACAGAGAAAGAGACCGAGGATAGAGATTCCCCAGTCCCTTTCTCTGCAGGGTCAGCTGCACTGAGAATGAATGGAGAGAAGACAGCGGCTTCTCTCCATTCATAAACTGACACATCGTAATCACAGGAGATTACAATGTTTCAGTTATGTGAATGGACAGAGTCAGCTGACTCTATCCATACACAAAGGAAGGAGGGGGAGGACGGAGGAACTGAGGGGGAGAACGCAGGGGACAGATAAGGAGAGAGGAACGGAGGGGGACAGATAAGGAGAGAGGAACGAAGGGGGAGTACGGGGGGGGACAGATAAGGAGAGAGGAATGCAGGGGACAGCGGAGAGGCACAGAGCAACGGAGGGGGCACGGAGGAGGGTGCAGTGACATACAGCTGTGACTGATCACCGCTGTATGTCACTAAAGCTGGTGAAAGCCGCTGGGGGAGAATCTTGTAACTCCCCCACGCGCCGATCACAGCTGTCCTCTAGGTATCGGGGGAAGCATCGGGAGCATTTGCCCGAGTACAAGTACTTGGGCAAATGCTCGGTATCGGTGCCGATACCGATACTAGTATCGGTATCGGGACAACCCTAGTCTGTATAGGGGACGGGCCTACTTACCCTGCACGCGTGGGTACCTTTGCCGTGAATGTGCTCACCAATGCCTGGGACTGCTGTTATGTGACAGTCTAACATAAGGGGAGTTTGACAAGCCGTAACAATATGTGCAGTAGTAAAAGTACAGAGTTTTTCTGAAAGTGTTGTCCCATGTCTTTACACACTGAAACTTTATGTCTGTAGCATTAGAAGGGACACCGCCGAGCCTAGTCTAGCGTACCTCTCTTACTTCACTCTCAGTAACAGAATGGGGTACACCTATCATGGACCTCATGCAGGCACTAGTTAACGTCTTCCTTCCAATACCAAGTGGTCGGATCATTGATATCCATAACCCAGGCTCAGTTCCAGATGCTACTGGAAACCGACTGCCGGGGAAGAAGCCAGAACATTGACCCCAATCACTACTGGAGGACCAGCCACCTATACAAGGTACCACACTTAACGACTGATTGCTTTCTAGCTTGTTCTTGACTTTGGTTACCCATAGCAACTACATTGCCCCGTTTGCTTGATTTGTTGTCAGGGCTGGGCTCAGCCCTTCCTTCTCTGAGCTGGCCGCTCAGCTGTTGGTTAATTGCCAGCTCCTCTCTCTCCACAGTTACTCAGCGGTTGATGATATCCTGCTTGTCAGTCCTGCCTACTTAAGCCGTTCATTCCAGAGGAGCTCTGCCTTTGCCTTGGTCAACATCACAGAGAATATCTGCTGTGTTCCTGTTTAAAGACTTGCTTTGCTGACATCCCTTCTGGCTCCAGATCCTGCTTGCTGTTCCACTACATTGATCCCTGACTTCTGGCTTGGCTGACTATCCATTCCGGTTACTGAACTTTGGCTATGTTTTGACTATGTTTGTTCTTTTTACTTCTATTATTAAACAAGTGTGATTTAACTGTACTTCTGTCTTGGTCTGACTTTATGGTTTCTGTCACTTGTTGAGTAAACCTTTTGTAGTATCTGAACTTCATAACCCACATGTGATTTACAGACCCTGATACTTTTGATATGTCAGAACCAACATGCACCCTTGAGTGACTTCAGACCAGGCTCAGAACAGTTGATGCAACTTTACTGAAAATCTTTGTAGTACAGTCTATCATGAACAGTAACATCATAATGTTCCTAACAACCTCTAGTTGGCTGCCCAGGCGTACCTCAGAAAGGCAGTAGTTAATTTTGGCATGCTCCAGGTGCTGGCTAATCTCCAGACCTCCAATGGATTGCAAGGCGCAGCAGTCCTCAATAGGTATGGCATGTCCTTTCCAATGTGGCCCATCTGGATTGCCAAGAAGAGCCTTGAACCCAGCCTTGCTCAATATTTATATCACTGGTGATTAGGCTGGATCCAAAAAGCCTGGGAACTATGGCACACATATAAACTCTTCCCCCCCTGAGCCTGGGCCAGCCACTAACTAATGCACCAGTAGGCAACTTGCCTACAAGTATTTTTCATTGTAGGTGGCGCATGACTAAAATGGCAATGCGGAAAAGTAAGGAAGTCATGATGAACTTGGTTCCTCTATGATTTCCTGCGGTCACCAGGGGAACAGCTGTCTGATTTGATGCTGGTGCGCCTTGTGACCTCTGAAGCAATCTTAGTTGAGGGCAGAGCCTATTTAAGGCCCAGGCTTCCTGATTTGGCATGTATTGTGCAAGTGGTTAATGTAGGTGCAGTCTTTCCATCTGTCAGGGACAGTGTTTAGCATTGGGTGTAAATTTCAGAGAAGTCAGGAAAGTGCAGAGACTACACCATCTCCTTGCAGGAAAGGTTGACTGGTCAGGCCACATTCCAATGCCTCATTACAGACACTGTTGGCTACAGATTGCTGTTACTGTTCGTAAGTGGCTCCAGATGGCTGTGCCCACCCGCCCGGCCTAGCTGCATTTTTTTGGGAAGTTCTACAATATATTGGTCTTGTCTGTCTCTGACTCCGTATATTCACTGCCTGCCACACCACACTGCACCTTGCTCACAAGTGGAGTAAAGCCAGCTGTCAGCTGATGTCACAGAACCAGTCTAGACTCTGCAGGTATCCTGACTTTACGGCTGGGATTCAGGCAGATGCCTAGAAGCACACTAAGGCTGAGCCAGCTGATCCCTCCACAGACCAGATTTCCAGTGAGTGCTGGAGGGGCAGAGCTGAGAGTGGTGACTGATGGTTGTAACGATATCACGTACTGAACATGAAAAGCTGTAGCTAGCTGCAATGTTGTGTGGAAGTAGCCATGACAGTTGGCTAACCATGTAACATTACAGAGAAATCTGAACTTCCTCCTCCCTTGTCTTAGGAATTCAAAGCTTTTTAAGTTCAACAGAAAAGGTTATCTCAACAGAGAAAACAGAACCAGGCCAGGTCAGTAAAAAAACAGCTTGTTGAAAGGGCAGAGTGTTCAGGCCTGTCGTAAAACTGTCACCCTCTCCATTCAGAGACCCAACAGGCCCCGGATGTAAAATGTCTGAATACACATCAAGCTTAAAACAGTGGGATAAGTATGAAATTTCAGCATGTTTCATAACTCCCGACTTAGTAGTAGCACAGCTATAATATGGACATATTTAGTTTCCTCAGATAATATGTAACGTTTCAAGTCCAGACACCCCTATGTCAGGTCATACGGGAAACCCCTGGTACCACTTATTCCTCCTAAGCAGGCTATACATTATAGATATGGCATGTTTAGACTTGTTTTGAAGGAAATCTCACGTTGAATAATAATATGGATATTTGCAGTCTGTAAACACTATAGATGCAGATATATGAATATGTATCACAAAATCTACCTGGGACGTGGTCATGAGTGTAGACACCTCCCAGCAACCAACCCCTAAACAAGATGACCAGACGATTGATTACTGGTCGCTGTCAACACCCCCTTTGATTTGACAGAAAAGAAGAGATGCCAAGACAATGGTCAGTTCTCCTTTTACCATCCAAGAAGAAACATCTGCCAAGTTGAGAACCTATTACCTAGCTCATCGATCGAATTCTGATCAACCCTCGGACATTAATTGCAAGTATTCTTCTTTCCCAATTCTACCTTATTGCTTTGTGGCTGTATATTGTCTTTATCTTTTGAAACATCTTTTTTCTGTAAATGTTTTATTTGCATCAACTTTGACCTTTTCATAATAAACCCTTATGTTGAAAAGTGTTAACCTTGTCTCTAAAGCTCTTAATGCAAGCTATAAACGAACCTGCCTCTTGAAGGGCGCTACTGTTGTAGAGTAAGACTCTGAGCAGACCTGTCTGTGGTGGCAGTGTGTGTGGCAGATGGAGTGGGTGGGAGAGCTGCTTGGGGGGAAGGGAGGGGTCGCAGGATGTTTGGGGGCTGAGGTCCACTGATTGGGTAGTTGACTGATTCAGTCAATGAGTTTGTACTGTAATTGTATTTTTGATGTCCAGTAAATATATATATTTATACTGCTATAGTAACCTTTGAGGTGTTCTATCCTGGTGGGGTCTTTTTATATAAGTATACCATTTTTGTTATTTTAATGTAAAAAAATGAAGCTTTAATTTTGCTTTAAAGGTATGTATCAATGTTACCGTAATTATTATAATCAGTGACAACGCTACCCTCAAACTGTCAGCATCAGATTGTACAAGGAAAATGGCAGCATTAGCATGGCCTATTCTTCAGTTGACAAACAAAATTACTGTAGGCTGAAAATAATAGGCTAGAATGAGAAATTTATAAAGGTCTTTAAATTGTGATTCTGATGGCATCAACTATAACTAAAATGAATCTTTTATAATTATGTAAGAAGTACCATTTACAACTGTAATGTCACTTTCATGTTCCAGAATACAAAAAAGCCTGAACTTTGCAGAAAATATATGTGATTGCTGCAAATAATTAGGGCCAGCGTACGGGTGAAGACTTTCATAGATGAGTCTGTGCCCTTTCTTGTCTTGCTGTAGGTTTTCCCTGCGTTCCATGCATCTTTGAGTAGTACACCCTTCCACCTTCCACTCATGAAAAAAAGGCAGTTATTGATTTTCTCTAATCCTTTACAAGTTTATGCTTGAACTGAAAAATAATACATTTCTTGCTTTCTCAGCGGGATGTCTGCTCTGGTGATTCTTCTCCAAGCTCTGCCAACTGTCAGAATATTATTTACCAGGCAGAGAACAAAAAAATTACAATAAAAATTGTTAGGTACTTTATTGAAAGAAGAGTTATCCATCTGAACGTGTGGTTTATGAGGCTGGAAGAATTAATGCAAGGCACATACATATTCCAACAAATTTGGCCCAGTTAGTAGAGTGATTAAAATTTGCACTTTGATATATATTTCACTGGAAGCCACTTAAGTTAAAACCCTTTGCAAGCAAAATTTAAGTGAAAGCTTTAATGTAGGGCTATTAAACAGAAAAAAATATCAGGAAACAGCAAAGTAGTTTGGTGTTTTAAAAGTAAAGCATAAATCAGTAAGCTTTAAAGAATCTAAAAACCAAATGGACGACACACTAACAAAGTAACAACAATATATATATATATATATATATATATATATATATATATATATATATATATATAGTATCTCACAAAAGTGAGCACACCCCTCACATTTTTGTAAATATTTTATTATATTTTTTCATGTGACAACTCTGAAGAAATGACACTTTGCTACAATGTAAAGTAATGAGTGTACAGCCTGTATAATAGTATAAATTTGCTGTCCCCTCAAAATAACTCAACACAGCCATTAATGTCTAAACCACTGGCAACAAAAGTGAGTACACCCCTAAGTGAAAATGTCCAAATTGGGCCCAACGTGTCAATATTTTGTGTGGCCTCCATTATTTTCCAGTACTGCCTTAACCCTCTTGGGCATAGAGTTCAACAGACCTTCACAGGTTGCCACTGGAGTCCTCTTCCACTCCTTCATGACGAGAACACAGAGCTGGTGGATGTTAGAGACCTAGAGACCTTGTGCTCCTCCACCTTCCATTTGAGGATGCCCCACAGATGCTCAATAGGGTTTAGGTCTGGAGACATGCTTGGTCAGTCTATCACCTTTACCCTCAGCTTCCTTAGCAGGGCAGTGGTTGTCTTGAAGGTGTGTTTGGGGTCGTTATTTGGTTGGAATACTGCCCTGTGGCCCAGTCTCCGAAGGGAGGGGATCATGCTCTGCTTTAGTATGTCACAGTACATGTTGGCATTCATGGTTCCCACAATGAACTGTAGCTCCCCAGTGCCAGCAGCACTTATGCAGCCCCAGACTATGACACTCCCACCACCATGCTTGACTGTAGGCAAGACACACTTGTCTTGACTTCTCACCTGGTTACCACCATACATGCTTGACACCATCTGAACCAAATATGTTTATCTTGGTCTCATCAGACCACAAGACATGGTTCCAGTAATCCAGTAATCCAGTCTGCTTGTTTTCAGCAAACTGTTTGCAGGCTTTCTTGTGCATCATCTTTAGAAGAGACTTCCTTCTGGGACTACAGCCATGCAGACCAATTTCATGCAGCGTGTGGAGTATGGTCTGAGCACTGACAGGCTAACCCCCCACCCATTCAACCTCTGCAGTAGGGATGAGCCAGCTGTTTCGAGTCGAACGTAAGTTTGACTCGAACATCAGGTGTTCGTTTGTTCTAATACAAACCGAACACATGGGGCATTTGCAGAAAATTTGAACGCCGCGGAACGCCCTATAATGCACTGTGAGATCGCAGTGCATTGCTGTATGATGATTGGCCAAATCATGCACCTGACCTGTATGCTTTGGCTAATCACAGCGCGCTCTGCTGAGAGAGCCATGATTGGCCATAGGCAGGGTGCTTTTGGCCAATCATGGCTCAGGGGGACTAAGTCCATGCCCCACACTATATAAGGCTGCTTACCGAGCGGCCGTGTGTAGTGTTGTTGGCGTGGACAGAGAGATAGCTTGAGTTAGATTAAGCAGGCAGGTTATTCAGTTAGTGGCATTGAATTTCACATATATATATATATATATACATATATATACATATATATACATATATATATATATATATATATATATATATATATATATATATATACATATATACATATACATATATATATATATATATATATATATATATATATATATATATATATGTATACATATATATACATATACATATACATATACATATACATATATATACATATACATATATATATATATATCCTGGACGAAAACCTTCTCAATAGTGCTCAGGACCTCAGACTGGGCCGAAGGTTTACCTTCCAACAAGACAATGACCCTAAGCACACAGCTAAAATAACGAAGGAGTTGCTTCACAACAACTCCGTGACTGTTCTTGAATGGCCCAGCTAGAGCCCTGACGTAAACCCAATTGAGCATCTCTGGAGAGACCTAAAAATGGCTGTCCACCAACGTTTACCATCCAACCTGACAGGACTGGAGAGGATTTGCAAGGAGGAATGGCAGAGGATTCCCAAATCCAGGTGTGAAAAACTTGTTGCATCTTTCCCAAAAAGACTCATGGCTGTATTAGATCAAAAGGGTGCTTCTACTAAATACTAAGCAAAGGGTCTGAATACTTAGGATCATGTGATATTTCAGTTTTTCTTTTTTAAGAAATCTGTCAGTATGGGGTGCTGTGTGTACATTAATGATAAAAAAAAAAAATGAACTTAAATGATTTTAGCAAATGGCTGCAATATAACAAAAAGTGAAAAATTTAAGGGGGACTGAATACTTTCCGTCCCCACTGTGTGTGTGTGTGTGTGTGTATATATATATATATATATATATATATATATATACTCTGCATTCACTGTAGCCTATATCTACAGTGCATTCCGTGCAGGGCCAGATTAAGAGCATCATGGGCCTGGGGCTGAGGATTTCGGTGGGCCTTTTTATGGAAATAAATAAAATTGAGGTGCAAACTATTTTTTGTTAAAACAAATTCAATATTTTAATTACCATTAAAGTGCCAAAACAGAAATATATTGAAAATATTTATTTTTTGTAAACAATAGAAAACTTGTTAATTAAATAAAACCATTATAAATAGAACAGTCACAACAACCATTTTTTAAATAAACGTAAACCATATAAACAATTTAAATATACGTGTATGATGTTTGGCTCATACAAATATGTTCCTTAAAGTATTATTACTATTAAAGCATCATAATCAATACAGCTTGCTGTTATGATTATGGTGCAGAGAGTAACTCTTGAAATAAATTGCAACCACTAGTTATAAACACACAAACAAGTTATTCACTGAACTGTAAACTGCATTTAACCTACATGAATGAAGTTTGCAGATTAAAAATAAAACTATACATTAACTTTTCTTGCTTTTTTACTTGCAAATTCCTCAATTGTAGAATCAAGATTAAGCTCGTTCAGCAACCCATTTTCAATGCACAAAAGAGAAAGCGCATTTAAACGCTCCTGACCCATTGAAGATCTTAGTTCATTTTTTACACGTTTTAATGCTGAAAATGAACGCTCACCACTGCAGTTGCTGACCATTAAACACAAATACATGCGGAGGGACACATATGTATTTGGGAATGCACCAACTAGGGATTGTGCGATCATAAACTTGTACATTTCAGTTTCTTGACTCCCATGATTGTCTTTATTTGCAGGGGAAGATTGGTACATTTTGAAAATAGAGGAAAACTGTACAATTTCTTCTGTAAACAGGGGTTCAAGATCTTCAGGATATATTGTCACTAGTGTACTGGCTCTGGAACGTAGACTATCAGCTGCTAGAGTGCATATTTCTGATAGAAATCCAAATCTTTCTTGAATTATGCTGTATGCTGCTTGCCTGTGCCTCAGTGATTCTGTCAGTAGGTCAATTATTGGATAAAAGGTATGTACTTTAAACCTTTCAGAGGGTGTCATATCAGCATCAGCATCTTCTGCATCACCATAGTCCCACCTCCTATTTCTTTTCACTTTCCTTCCACGTTGTAGCTGGTACTCCTCGCAGCCGGAAATATTTTTACCCCGCTCTTCAAATTCAGAGAATCTAGACCGGAGAGACTGCACAAAATCCTTCAGAGAGGTCAGCATGTTTGTTGCTGTATGCAAATCTAATTTTGGATCTTGGAGACACTGACTGGTTCTGTGAAACCTAGGTAAAATGACAGACCATACTTCAACCATTATTCCAGTTTCCAGCTGATCCATGACATTGCTTAGGCCCTTTGCTTGTAAACAGATCTCTCCCTTTGTGGATTCATCATTCAAAATATTTGAAAGGACATCTCTGATGGTACTAAAGCCTTTTTGTAAGGCGTTCACAGCATCATGGTGAGCAGACCAACGTGTATCAGCTAACCTTTTTAATGTTGGTATACCGCATGGTTTGAAACTATTTATTAAAAGATTCCACCGATGACTTGAAGCAGAAAAAAAACAATACAACTGCTGTACAAAATTAAAGAACGAAACTGCAACTGGACAGCTGTTTACGGCATTTTGTCCCACAAGATTAAGTGAATGCGCACAACAAGGAATGTATTCAGCAAGTGGGTTTTTTTCCCGAATTAAGGCCTGCATGCCATTATATTTGCCACTCATATTCGATGCATTATCATAAGACTGACCCCTGCAATCTTTGATGGAAATTCCATTTTCATCCATAAATCGAAGAAGAGTGTTTGTTAGCTCCATACCAGTGTGTCCATATATTGGAATGAATTTCGTAAAACGCTCCACAGGACCACTAGGTAGTACATAGCGAAATATAATTGTCAGTTGGTCAAAATGTGCTATGTCAGGGGTTGAGTCAACAGAAATGGAATAATATTTGGCTTTATGTATCTCTTTTACAATCTGCTGTAGCACTTGCTGACCAATCAGTTCAATAAACTCATCACATATCGTTGATGATAAGTACGATATGTGACCTCTTCCCTTATTGCCATGCTTTTGAATATGGTCAGCAAGAAATGGATCATATTCAGCTAACAGCTCAAGACAGCCCAAATAATTTCCATTATGTACGGATCCAATAATTTCATCACTTCCTCGAAAAGGAAGACCTCTTGATGACAGTAGTTTTATAACACTCAGGATACGGCGAAGTATTTCATGCCAATATTTTTTCTGACTCTCATACTGTTTAACAAGACCTTTGTCTATTCGTTGGCCAGAAGTTTTTCTCCTGATGAGGTCTTCAATTGCTTTTCCATGGCCAGCACTATTTTCATGCCTGCTTAAATCTCTTGTGGCATGTCGCCAATCTGAATACCCTTTTGAAGCCAAATGGGTTTCCTCTTTTGAAAATAGTTTGCAAAAAGCACAAAAAACTTTTCCAGTTTTCGGAGAATAACACAGCCATTCACGCTTGATTTTTTCTCCATTCAACTGTTCTCGGAAAAACAAAGACTTTGTACAGTGTCTTGTAAAAGTTTCACCTGGACATGTCTTTTCTGAAGCTCTAAAATCACTGTCCATATGTTGACAATCAACTCCTTTTTGGCAAAAATATTCCCTCAAAGCATCACAGATAATCCAGTCTCCAATATCATCTGAATACATTTCTTCTTGCTGTTCTGAGTCCAACTCAGTGGATCCACTTGCTCCTGCACTAGTTTCACTTTCATCTGATGGATGTGAAACAACCAAACTTGTACTGACATCAGCTGCACTGGTTGAACTTGAAGCTGAAGCAAGTATATCAGTTGTACCACTTGTTCCAGGTGTGCCTTTTCTACAAAATTCTGTGATTTTTTTGGTGTTAGACAAGAGTTTTTGGATTTGTTTTTCTTCCTCTTTCTTAGCTTTCACTTTCTCCCAACCACTACGTTGTTTTTTCATCCTTATGTGTAAAAATAAAATAAAAATTACAGTACTTTCTCCAGGAGCTCCTTAACACCTCAGGCCCATGCAACCGTGCAAAAGGCCACATTGATTTATTTGGCATTTGTAAAACCAGCTCTACTTACATATACAGCGAGTAAAATAAGTATTGAATACGCCATCATTTTTCTAGGTAAATATATTTCTAAAGGTGATATTGACATGAAATGTTCCCCACATGTCGGTAACAATCCATGCCATCCATACATACAAAGACACCAAAACAAAATACGTTCAGAAATGAAGTTCTGTGTAATAAAATGGAATGACACAGGGAAAAAGTATTAAACACACAAAGAAGGGGAGGATCAAAAAGGCATGGAAAGCCAAGACACCAGCTGAAATCTATCAGTAATTGGAAAGCAATCCTGCCCCTTGTCAGTACAAATTAATATCAGCTGGTTCAATCTCTACTAATGGTCTATAAAAAGGTGTCTCGTTAGCAAGGTGTCACAAAAGAAACATCTCATGATGGGTAAAAGCCAGAGGAGACCAAAATGGAACTCTTTGGATGCCATAATACACACCATGTTTGGCAGTCACTTCACCCTAAAAACACCCCCCATACCAACAGTGAGGTTTGGAGGTGGGAATATCATGATGTGGGTGGGGCTTTTTTTCAGCATACGGTATTGGCAAACTTCCTATCATTGAAGGAAGGATGAATGGAAAAATGTACCAAGACATTCTTGATAAAAATCTGCTGCCATCAGGATAATGAAGATGAAACGAGGGCGGACATTTCAGCAACACAATGATCCCAACAAACAAAGCCAAGGAAACTCTCAATTGGTTTCAAAGAAAGAAAATAAAGCTGTTAGAATGGCCCAGCCAATCATCTGACTTGAATCCAATAGAAAATAGTTGGAAAGAACTAAAGATCAGAGATCATAAAAGAGGCCACAGAACCTTCAAGTTTTGAAGACAAGATTTAAAGATCTGAGCAACGCATGCGACTAGTTTCTTCATACAGGAGGCGTCTTGAAGCTTTCATTACCAACAAAGGATTTTGTACCAAGTATTAAATACATTTCAGTTAGCGGATTCAATACTTTTTCCCCCATGTCCTTCCATTTTATTACACAGAACTTCGTTTCTGGTTTGTTTTGGTTTCTTTGTATTTATGGATTGCATGGGTTGTTACTGAAAAATACTTATTTTACCCTTTGTATAAGCACTGCACAGTTCATATGGTTGCCATAAACACATTTTTTGACACATCACCTATAATTAATGATGGACCGTCGGCATCAGTGCCAGTCTACACAATAATAACCCACTGCATTAATACCAGTTTCTGCACTTATATATCCACCCAACATCATTGCCAGTTTAGAAAATAATAACCCCCATCCTAAATGGCAATTTCCATAATAATAACCGAAAACATCAGTGCCAATTTACAGAACAACAACCAAAAGCATTCGTATCAGTAGCATCAATAATAACCTCCAGCATGACATCAGTGACATTTTACACAATAACAACCCACATCATTGGTGTCAGTAGCAGCAATAATAACCCCCAGCATCATAGATTAACATTCCCTCATATCCAATTATTTCCACTATTTATTAACACAATGTATTTTTTTAAATAGTGACAGCGAATTGAGGGAAAAGATTCTCCTCTTGCTGTCACTAGATCCAGTGGATAGGGGAGATGCTGCAGTGGGAAGTGGGAACATGTTACATATTCCCCAATGTGAACTTATCCTTTAACCACTTTCCTACGGGCACTTTCACCCCCTTCCTGCCCAGACCAATTTTCAGCTTTCAGCGCTGTCACACTTTGAATGACAATTGCACGTCATGCAACACTGAACACATATGACATTTTTGTCATTTTTAATGTCAATTAGGAACACTAAGTGTCATTTCTGCCCACTGATTTATTCCTCTGCTGTCAACATAAATCACTTTTCACAAGTTTTCCTGACACCAAGAAAAAAATGGTGACAGCAGTGATTCAGAAGTGATTCATGTTGACAGCAGAAGAATAAAGCAGCAGGCAGAAATGACACTTAGTGCTCTTAATTGACATATGTACACACTATAGAGGGATATGCTTTGTTCATATTTCATGTCTGAGGTTTACAACCGCTTTAAGGCCCTGTTAATACCTGAGCTATTTGACATTGCAGTTTACGGCACTTAAATCAAAATCCCATAAAATTACTGGAATTACTGTCCCCGCGCCTTGAGTCACATTGATTAAGACTGCACCCACTGAAATGAATGTGTTTTGATTTTTGTAATTTTTTTTTTAAACAAATAGACCTTTTTTTGGTGGTATTTAAACACCATTGGGGTTTTTATTTTTTGCTAAACATGAAAAAAAGACAGACATTTAAAAAAAATATGTTTTTCTTCTTAACTGATGTGCGCTGATGAGGCAGCACTGACAGGCACTGATGGGCACCAATGACGCAGCACTGATGGGCATTGATAAGGTGGTGCTGATGAGGCTGCACTAATATGTGGTAAACATATAATAAAATAAAGCAGTGCAGCGCTAAACTAAAAGTCCATTGACACAGTCCCTTTAAAATAGAATCAGTTGTAGATAGGAAAAACAGTTCTCCACTGTGATGATATAGGTGCTCAAAAATATTCCATGCAGTGCTACGCATCCGTGATACCACCACCGGCCAGCCAAACCGCTCACCTCAGCAAATGGACCCCTGAACTAACAGGTAGGTCAAACCAGCATGTACCACGCTAGGTGGAAGGGAATGGAGACTTGTCTGGAAAGATGGTCCCACGGTAGTGGAGATGACACTCCAAATTGCAGATCATATCACATGTAATAAAAATGAAGATACATAGTGCACACTGCGTGGCTAAAATAGATATCATTTATTAAAAAGTATACGGTACTCACAAGCACAGCACTAAGCCCTAGTGCTGGGATACAGGTAAAATGTCATCAAAGGATAACGTGAGTTAAATGGCGGCTGCAGTGATGTCCAAAAGCTCCCGCACGCGTATCGTCCTCCTCTGGACTTCAACCGCTGATGAAGTCCAGAGGAGGACGATACGCGTGCGGGAGCTTTTGGACATCACTGCAGCCGCCATTTAACTCACGTTATCCTTTGATGACATTTTACCTGTATCCCAGCACTAGGGCTTAGTGCTGTGCTTGTGAGTACCGTATACTTTTTAATAAATGATATCTATTTTAGCCACGCAGTGTGCACTATGTATCTTCATTTTTATTACATGTGATATGATCTGCAATTTGGAGTGTCATCTCCACTACCGTGGGACCATCTTTCCAGACAAGTCTCCATTCCCTTCCACCTAGCGTGGTACATGCTGGTTTGACCTACCTGTTAGTTCAGGGGTCCATTTGCTGAGGTGAGCGGTTTGGCTGGCCGGTGGTGGTGGTATCACGGATGCGTAGCACTGCATGGAATATTTTTGAGCACCTATATCATCACAGTGGAGAACTGTTTTTCCTATCTACAACTGATTCTATTTTAAAGGGACTGTGTCAATGGACTTTTAGTTTAGCGCTGCACTGCTTTATTTTATTATATGTTTTCCGGAGGTTTTATATGTTTACCTTCAGTGCACAGCAGCTTATATTTCGTGTTAGTTATATTTCTGCGCTGACTGTATTATATTAACGTTGCACTAATATGTGGCACTGATGATATGCAGAACTGATGGGCCATGATGATCTGCACTGATAGGCAGCACTGATGGGCAATGATAGGTGGCACTGACAGGCTGCACTTATGGACACTGATAAGGTGGCACTGATGAGGCAGCACTATTATGCGGCACTGATGGGCACTTATAGGCAGCACTGATGGGTGGCACTGACACTGAAAGGTGGCACTGATGATCTGCACTGATAGGCAGCACTGATGGTCAATGATAGGTGGCACTGATGAACTGCACTAATGGGCACTGATGGGCAGCACTGATGAGCACTGAACTGCAGAACTGATGAGCACTGAACTGCAGCACTGATGGGCAGCATTGATGGGCTCTGATAGGCGGCACTGACAGGCAACACTGATGGTCAATGATAGGTGGCCCTGATGAGCTGCACTGATAGGTGGCACTGACATTGATTGGATGGCACTGATGAGCTGCACTGATAGAGGGCACTGGCATTGATTAGATGGCACTGATGAGCTGCACTGATAGAGGGCACTGACATTGATTGGATGGCACTGATGAGCTGCACTGATAGAGGGCACTGACACTGATTGGATGGCACTGATGAGCTGCACTGATAGAGGGCACTGGCATTGATTGGAAGGCACTGATGAGCTGCACTGATAGAGGGCACTGGCACTGATGCACTAAATGGGCACTGATGGGCTGCCTGCACAGTCACTGATGTGATGAGTTACACCCCCCGGCCCCCCCCCCAAAAAAAAAGTAAATTAACCACTTCACTTCAGTACACACTGCTGCACAATTTCATTTCACAGATAGAACTTGCCCAGCGCCATGGCCTTACTTGAACTTAGTTGTTGTGCTGCAGAATGATGAATGCAGAATTGCAGATCCTCCTTCTCTCTCCTGGCTCGCAGTACCGCTCGGCGCTCGCACACAGCAGACACAGTACTTTCCCAATCAAGCCTCCCGGGACGCTGGGGAAGGCTGGGGAAGGCCTCCGGATGACGTCACGCCGGCCGAGACGTCAGCTCCGCCTACAGTATGCGACAGTGTGAGCACGCTCAGCCTCGGCGGCGCACAGGTACCGCCCACACTGTCTGCAACGTTTGTACTCTGCTTCACCGCATCGCCGAATATTGGTCTGACTGACATGTGGGCCTATAAACAATGCAGCTGCAGCAATGTAAATACACATAGCGGCCGGCCGCGGCCGGCGGCAGGGCCGTGGTTACTGTATGTATTTTGAGTGTTTGGGCCTATATTATGATGGGGGCCTGGAGCTGCAGCTCCAAAAGCCCCTATGTTAATCCGGCCCTGATTCCGTGGTGTACAGTTGCTACTACAGTGCAGGCGGTGTACAGCACAGTATCTAAATCTAATACAGTGAGTACAGTTTCTAACACACTTCTGGTGGTGTACACAGTATATAATAGAGTGCAGCCATTGTACAGTTGCTAATACAGTGCTAAGCGGTGTACACAGTATCTAATACAGTGCATAGAGTTTCTAATACACTTCTGGTGGTGTACACAGTATTTAATACAGTGCAGCTGTTTTAATAGATGTCAGGCAGTGTATTAAAATATATATACAGTCTAATATATCTATCTATCTATCTATCTATCTATCTATCTATCTATCTATCTATCTATCTATCTATCTATCTATCTATCTATCTATCTATCTATCTATCTATCTATCTATCTATATCTATAGATATAGATATATATAGTAAGTATATATATATATATATATATATATATATATATATATCTATAGATATACATAGTATATATCTATATCTATATATAGATATAGATATATACTCTGCATTCAGTGTAGCTTATATCTACAGTGCATTCCGTGGTGTACTGTTTCTGATACACTTCAAGCAGTGTACACGGTATCTAATACAGTGTGTACAGTTTCTACTACACCTCTGGTGGTGTACACAGTATACAATACAGCGCAGCTGTTGTACACTTTCTAATACACTTCAGGCGGTATACACAGTATCTAATACAGTGTAGTGTGGTGTTGCAAAACAAAAAATATATCATGTCTGGAAGGCCACCAAGGAGAGGCAGACACTCACAGGCCACTAAAAGAGGGCAAGAAGCCTCTGTGTTTACAGTCAACAGTGGTTGACAGTGAGGCCCGGAATGAAAAGGACTGCAAGGAGGGATAGTGTAGGGCCGGGCATGACAGTGTGTCTAAGGGAGACACATATGGGGTTAACGTGGAAAGGAGTAATGGGAGTGGCAAGAAAGGGGAAGGTAAGAAAGAAGTTTTTGCCAAAGGGGAGTGGTTATATTTATAGAAGGGGCGGTGCAAAGGGTCAGTGTGAAGATGAACTTACAGGAGGAGGCAGTTTTTCTCACTGCTCCTCCACGATGGCAGAGATTGAAGCAATACCAGAGTGGCTGCAGAGACAGGCGCGGAGCTCATGGAGGACGAGGCAGACGGATCCCCATCAGGTGAGGTGTCCCATCGCACGCGGAGGTCGCGGCCTCCGGCGTGCTTTTCACCAGGGCCTGCATCTAGACCCATTCGCCTCCCCAGAAGCCCGACAGAGGAGCGATCGCTTCCCCCGGCAAAACAGCATCAGCCACAGCTTTCAGCAGGCCCTGGGTGGTCCACACGCTGCCTGCCTAATCCGGTGGGTGGGGCCACGGGCCAACATGGCGCCGGTTCCCCGCACGGACATCGTGGGTCAGGAAGCAGGGCGGCATCCCCATCCGCACACAGCGATCAGAGGGGGGAGATGATGAGGAACGGAGAGCCGAGCAGAGACACGGAGGTGGTGGAGCGGAAGATTGGGAAGTCGGTGAGGGGGCAGAGCCTACCGGGACAGCGCTCAGTGGGACAAGATGGCGGAGGAAGAACAACACATGACAGCCAGGGCATCGCCAGGTCAGGTCAGTGACGCCGGTCTGGAGAAGGAGGAATTTCGGGGGTGAAGCGGGCCCCACAACTGCCAAGCACCACGGCCTTAGGGATTTCTATGCCACCCATCCTGGAACAGGATGAGAGGTCAGAAGGGAAAGCATCAGGGGAGGAGGAACCACTAGTACCAGCGATGGAGTTCCTGGTCAGCCCGGTAAGTCAATGGTTAATTTGTCTTTGTCTGATGCATTGCAGGATGTGTTAGGGGTGATAGCTGTGGGTACGGTTAGGCCAGCAGTTCCTTTGATACAGTCAGGGGGGGACACGCTGGGCCAGCAGGGGGCAGGGCACAGGCCTGCCAGTGCGGGGTCCAGTACGCAGCTGACGGATTAATTGGTGGGCCTGCGGGCGTTGTTAGGTAGATTTGAGGCAGTGGTTGGAGGAACTGGGGGATCTGGGGTGGAGATGCCCCCGGCAGCTCCGATACCCGTGCAGTCAGGGGTAGGAGTGGTCACCGAGAAGCCAGGGGAAAAAGGGGATACGGAGAAGGCGGAGAGGACCAATATGGTCAGGACTGCGGACGCGGCGAAGTGCGAGGTATACCTCTACTTCGAGGGCCCGCTGGGAGCTCATCTAAAACAGGAAGTCCGGGATAAGATTTACAAGGGCGAGTATGTGGAGATTTTTCGCTACTGCCATTGGAAAAAATTAACTTGGACAGGGTGAAACCTGATGATTCCAAGAAGGAGAACGAGGAAAGAAGGAGGTAAAGGCTTATACCATGTACATTTGTTAACTGGCTGCATGCGTTTGCCATTATGGTGAGCGTTATTGGTGAGAAGAACCCCGAGCATTGCTCGGCTTTGTTCTGTTACATGGACGCTATAGGAGAGGCACATAGGGTGTGCGGTGGTACTGCTTGGCTTAGATACGACGAGCAGTTCAGACAGCGCAGAGCAGTCCGCCCGTCTCTGCATTGGGATCATAAAGATATTAGCCTCTGGATGAGGCTTATGTCTTCAGCGAGGGCCCCGCCTCAGTTTTTTCAGGGGGAGGCCGGGGGTACACATTCCTCAGGACTGCCGGCTGGAAAGAAGTGGGGAGTATGCTGGCAGTGCAATCAGGGCTCCTGTAAATTTGGAGCAGCATACAAGTTCAAGCATACATTGTCCAGGTGTTTTAAGAGAGGGAAGCGTGCCGGCGACTCTGCTCAAAATCAAAAGAGGGACGACGCCGGTGAGGGTGGAAAGGATGCTTCCTTTTCTAAGTAAGTATCCGGACAGGGAAGCGGCAAAGTTATTGGCTTCGGGGTTTCAGGACGGTTTTAAGATCCTGTGTTCGTTGGCGATGGTTCTGCCAAAGGCAAGGAATCTGACATCTGCTTTACAGCATCCGGGGGGTGGTGGGGGACAAATTGGGAAGAGAAGTGGCCATAGGGCGCATGGGGGGGGCCGTTTGCCAACAAACCCTGGCAGGATTTAGTGGTGTCACAATTGGGGGTGGTGTCCAAGAAGGAACCGAACAAGTTCCGCTTGATACACCACTTATCTTTTCCAAAAGGGGGTTCGGTCAATGATGTTATTGACCCGGAAGCGTGCACAGTGTCCTACACTTCTTTTGATCTCATGTGCCATGTTCGAGGCTTTCAGCTCGTTTTTGGAGTGGGTGATTAGGGAGGTTTCCGGCTTAGGTTCAGTCATACATTATTTGGATGACTTTTTGTGTATAGGCCCCCCTGCTTCCTCTGTGTGTGCGATTCTACTTTCCACGTTGCAGCACATCGCAGGCAGGTTTGGTATACCATTGGCCGCAAAAAGAACGGAAGGCCCAACGGCTGAACTTAGCTTTTGGGGATAGTAATAGACTCAATGGCGATGGAGTGCCGCTTGAGAGGTAAGTTGGAGGACTTGCAGAAGGAAATTCGGGAAATCCACGGACTGCGGAAAGTTCAGTTGAGGACTCTGCAGTGGTTGCTAGGTAAGTTGAATTTTGCCTGCAGGATCATCCCCATGGGGCAGGTTTTGCCGACGGCTGTCGGCAGCCACCGTGGGGTTAAAGGCCCCGACTCACTTTATTCGCCTGACCGGGGAACACAGGGAGGATTTAAAGGTGTGGTATGAGTTTTTAGCCTCATACAATGGCAGGGCGGTGTGGATGTCTGGCCCGGTGAGTAATTTCGATGTAGAGCTGGTTACAGATGCTGCAGGCTCCACGGGCTATGGTGCATTTTTCCAAGGGCAGTGGAGCGTGGAACCCTGGCCGCAGTCTTGGGAGAGGGTGGGGTTCCTCAAGAATTTAGTGTGACTGGAACTTTTCCAGTGGTGCTGGCTTTGGAACTGTGGGGGGAGGCATGCCAGAATCTAAAGTTGAGAATAAATTGTGACAACATGGGAGTAGTGCAGGTGGTCAATCGCATGTCTGCGACACCACAACCAGTTATACGGCTTTTGCGGAAACTGGTGTTGAGGTGTTTGAGATTAAATATTTTATTTATGCGGTGCACATCCCGGGTGTCGACAATTCGCTAGCTGACTCCTTGTCTCGATTTCAGTGGGACAAGTTCAGGGAGCTGGCTCCAGGTGCACAAAAGGAAGGAGTTCCTTGCCCGGACTGGATTTGGGAGCTGCCCTTGGAGTCACCGTGGGATGGATTCGGCAGTCTAAGTGAGTCCACTTGGTCAGCCCACGCGAAGGTATGGAAAGAATGGTCAGGGTTGGTACAGGAGGCAGGGGCTGGGAAAATGGGATCTGACGGGCGGTTACTGGTATTGTATTTTGTAGCTAGGAACATTGAAAAATGTTTTTTCAGTCTCTTCCATCAATAAAAAAATGTCGGGCTTATCGTTTCTTTTCAAATTAATGGGAGGGGAGGACTGGAAAAAAGATTTTGGGTGAAGCAGGCCAAAGGGTTATCGAAAACAGCATATGTGGAAGGATGTGAGACGGCCTGTCACTTTTGCGAACCTGGGGTCCGTATGTGCGATGTTGGGTTCAATATGTAAATCGCGGTATGAAGCGTTGCTGTTTACAGCAGTGTTCTCGCTAGCATTTTTGGGGTTTTTCGGATAGGGGAGTTGGTCAGCCCATCGAAGTGTGTGGCAGTGGGCCTGTTGGGAGCAAGATGTGCAGGTGGAGGTGGATAGAGTGTGTTTGCGGCTGCGCAGGTCAAAAACTGATCACCAGGGTAAGGGTGTGGATGTGTCGCTGTTCGCATTACCTGGGTCTAGGGTGTGCCCTGTTGAGGCAGTGCATGAATTTCCGAAGATTAGAACAGATGGGGCAGGGCCATTCCTCAGGCATGAGGATGGGTACTACTTGTCAAAGTTTCAGTTCATATCAATTTTTAGGAAATGTCGTAAAGCAGGTGGGTTGGACGGGGCAGGGTATGCTTCACACTCCTTCCGCATAGGGGCGGCTACAGAAGCTGCCAGATGTGGGTTGGATGAGACGGCTGTGCGCAGAATTGGAAGATGGGATTCGAGGAGATTTCGGTCTTATATTAGGCCTCATTTGGCCGTGGAATATATAAAAAAATAAATTAAAAAAAAAAAAAAAACTATCTTGGATGTTTACAGGAAAAGGAGGGTGCATGTGGGATTCGCATGTTGTGATATGGTTGTGTTAAGTTGACAGGTGTGTTGCTGCCTTTATGTTATTTGTTTGTCGTTTCAGATGGAGGTTCAGTACGCCTTGTCTGGATCATAGGGCACTCCTAGGTGTGTTGGGGGGCCAGGAGAGGAGACGTAAGACTGGATGGCAGGCAATTGGGTATTTTCCAGGAGGGAGGCTTATCGGAGATGGTTGGGGATACCTGGGATGAGGTGGGGTAGAGTGATGGTGGAGGTGGAGAGGTACGTAAGGCTGGATAGACCACCTGACGTGTTAGTGATACATGTGGGTGGGAATGATTTGGGGATCCGGACAGTCAGGGACCTGATTGCGGATATTAAATCCGATTTCACGCACTTGCGCACTAAATTCCCGGGTACCCCTTTTTGCTGTGGTCTGACATTGTGGCTAGAACGACATGGCGTTGGGCTAGATCTGTGGTGAGCATCAGTAAGACTCGTATCAACAAAGTAGTGGGTAGGTTCGTGGCACAGAATGGGGGTATTGTGATTAGGCACAGAGAGCTTGGAAAAAATGTGGGGCTCTACTTAAGGAGTGATGGAGTTCGTCTCTCTGAAGTGGGGATTGACTTATGGCTATGGGTTTACAGGAAGGGATAGAACGGGCCCTGAGGGTGTGGAGGTGCCCTCAAGGGTAAGGTTGTCACCCTTTCGGGCTGTGGCGGTGTTCTTCTGGTGGTCTTTGACGGTGGCAGTAAATGGAGGGATCAAAAAGGGGTGGGGGGCTCATCGTTTGCATGTGCCCCTCCGGTGTATTCCTGAACGGTGGATGGAATACTGGAATGGTTGCACTGTGGGAAGAAGTTGTCTCCGAGCGGTCACAGCTGGAGGCCTATCAGTTTGGAAAAGGTCCCACAGTGCATTGGTGTGGTATGTGGTTATACGTGGTTAAAAGGTGGGTCACTGTCAGAGACCATCAGACTGGGGTTAACAGGTTATGTTATTGTTTATTATATTTATATATATATATATAATATATATATATAGTGGTTTGGAGTTATTTAGTTGGTTTGTTTTAATAAAATAGGCTGTTATGGCCATTTTACTCCATAAAATATAAGTGTGGTCTCATTATTTGAGGTGGGTAAGATATGGGTTGGAGTATAAGTGGGTAACAGCGATAAGAATGAAGGGGACATTTAGACTACACTGGTCATGTGCATCCTCTACAGGTGGCCGTGGGGCACACTTGTCCTTTTTTGCTGCTGCTGGCCATGTTATTGAGCCACAACATGCAGAAGAGTTGGTGGAGTGGATAATGAAGCCGCGCTCATCCTCCTCATCCTGTGTCACCCAGGCTCAGAGTAGTTTGCCTTCCAATGCAGCTGCCAAAGCGGCTTATTCCACCAGCTCCTTGTCCACAGTCACTGCTTCCATAGCTCCACCATCATGCACGGAGGTGTCCCCAGAATTATTTGATCACAGTGTCGGTTATATGCTGCTGGAGGACGCGCAGCGATTTGAAGGCTCTGATGTTGGTACCCAGGTTGAGGAAGGGAGTAACATGAGCCTAGAGAGAGAGGGGGTGCCACAGAAGGACAAGAAACTGGCTGTCATGTTTCACAGTAGGGCCCGTTCCTGCACCCAACAAGAGTATCTGTGAGAGGTTACAGTGTTGTGGCACCAGCACCACCCAAGGCCCAATTTTTCTGCCCCTGTTTAACTGGCATGTAATGACACCTTTTGATATATTTCACAGCAGGGCCCATTCCAGCACCCAACACGAGTATCTGTGAGTAGTGATGGGCGAACAGTTTGGCCCAAACATAAATTTAAGCTGAACTTTGGTTGTTTGGGCATTCGGCGAACAACGAACATTATGCGTGGTTCGCGGCAAATTTGAAAGCCGTGGAACACCGTTAAAGTCTATGGGACACTAATATGAAAAAACAAAAGTGCTAATTTTAAAGGCTTATATGCAAGTTATTGTCATAAAAATTGTTTGGGGACCTGGGTCCTGCCCCAGGGGACATGTAACAATGCAAAAGAAAGGTTTAAAAACTGACGTTTTTTCGGGAGCAGTGATTTTAATAATGCTTAAAGTGAAACAATAAAAATGAAATATTCCTTTAAATATTGTGCCTGGGGGGTGTCTATAATATCGGCTTCCCCATGGCGTCCCCACAGCTTCCCCATGGCGTCAGAGGGTGTGGGGTCACCCGTTTACGTCACCGGGTGGCTCCGCCCTCAGCTATATAACAGCTGTCACCAAGAAGAAGCGTCACTCGGTGGGTGCCTTCCATGGAAGCTGAACTGTTGCGGCTTTTTTTTTTCTTTTTCGGTCCGTCGGCCAGAGTGGATTTACATCGCGGCACTTTTTTTTAAATCTTTTAATAAAGGACTTGTCCTAAGCTGTCTCATGTCTGTTTTACCATTTTTGACCTTTTTTGTGAAATGGTAAGGGTATAATGTATCCCGTTACCAATTCACATAGGGGGGACGGGATCTGGGGGTCCCCTTGTTAAAGGGGGCTTCCAGATTCCGATAAGCCCCCCGCCCGCATACCCATACAACCACTGGGCATGGATTGTGGGGATGAGCCATGCAGTTTTTTTTTTATGAGTTTTATCTATATTGCCAAGACCTGACAATTCATTACAGATGCGATCAGTTTTAAATGACAATTTTTCCTTTAGAAATGCCATTTTGCAGTGGTACTGAAAAAATTTGCCACTTTACAGGCATACTATAGATACCCCCAGGCATGATATTTAAAGGAATATTTCATTTTTATTGTTTCACTTTAAGCATTAAAAAAATCACTGATCCCGAATAAACGAACGTTTTTTTTTTTTTAAATCTGCATTGATACATGTCCCCTGGGGCAGGACCCGGGTCCCCAAACACTTTTTATGGCAATAACTGGCATATAAGCCTTTAAAATTAGCACTTTTGATTTTGCATGTTCGTGTCACATAGACTTTAACGTGTTGCGTGTTCGTCCGAGCTTTTTGCCTGTTCCCATGTTCTGGTGCGAACCGAAACGGGGGGTGTTCGGCTCATCCTTATCTATGAGGGGTTACAGTGTTGTGGCACCAATACCACCACCACCCAAGGCCCAATTTTTCTGCCCCTGTTTAACAGCGGCATGTAATTACAATTCTTGATATAATATTTCACAGCAGGGCCCATTCCTGCACCCAACAAGAGTAACTGTGAGGGCTAATATTGTTCCTGTACCACCAACACCTAATGCCCTGTACACACGGTCAGATTTTCCGACGGAAAATGTGTGATAGGACCTTGTTGTCGGAAATTCCGACCGTGTGTAGGCTCCATCACACATTTTTCCGACACACAAAGTTTGAGAGCAGGATATAAAATTTTCCGACAACAAAATCCGTTGTCGGAAATTCCGATCGTGTGTACACAAATCCGACGGACAAAGTGCGACGCATGCTCAGAATAAATAAAGAGATGAAAGCTATTGGCCACTGCCCCGTTTATAGTCCCGACGTACGTGTTTTACGTCACCGCGTTTAGAATGATCGGATTTTCCGACAACTTTGTGTGACCGTGTGTATGCAAGACAAGTTTGAGCTAACATCCGTCGGAAAAAATCCTAGGATTTTGTTGTCGGAATGTCCGAACAAAGTCCGACTGTGTGTACAGGGCATTAGGCTCAATTTTCTGCAGAGTATATAGGTCAGGCCATATAGTATATATACTGCTGTTCAGAGTAAATAGTGCCTGGGGGCCTGGGGGACCCCCACGCCATTTAAAAAAAAATTGGGGTGCGGGGTTCCCTTTAACCAACCGCCCACCGTCGCTATACATCAGCTGTTTAAAGAGGGATATTGTTGCTATGGCAGCAGCTAGCTACCATAACCCTGGTATCCTCTTCTTCAGCAGGCGGTCAACTTTCAGATAAAAGTGGTCTCTGCAGCGGATTCACCATGAGATCACTTTTATTGGTGGCAGTAGAGAGGCCCACCCTCCCGCCACTCTCCGGTGCCCTCCGGCACTTACCAGAGCCACCGTCAGTGGGAGAGGTGACCGTGTCCTGTCTCCTGTTAGGTATGGAGATGAGTGAGGGGAAGATGGCCCCCATCCGTCTCCATACCATTGCAGGGCGGAAGCAACGTCAAAACATCACTTCCGCCCATAGCTCTTAAAGCAACATTTTTTTTTTCAAATCACAGTTAGTTATTTATTTTTTTTAAATTGCATTTTAGTGTAAATATGAGATCTGAGGTCTTTTTGATCCCAGATCTCATATTTAAGAGGTCCTGTCATGCAAAAGGAATGTTTACATTCATTGTAATAGGAATAAAAGTGACACATTTTTTTTTTTTTTTTAAAAGAAGTTTAAATTAAAAAATATAGGGTAAAATAGGTAATATATATTTTTTTTTAAACGCGCCCCGTCCTGCCGAGCTTGCGTGCAGAAGTGAACGCATATGTGAGTAGCGCCCCCATATGAAAATGGTGTTCAAACCACACGTGTGAGGTATCGCCCTGATCGTTAGAGCAAGAGCAATAATTCTATCCCTAGACCTCCTCTGTAACTCAAAACATGCAACCTGTAGAATTTTGTAAACGTTGCATATGGAGATTTTTAAGGGTAAAAGTTTGTCGCCATTCCACGAGCGGGCGCAACTTTGAAGCATGACATGTTGGGTATCAATTTACTCCACGTAACATTATCTTTCACAATACAAAAAAAAAATTGGGCTAACTTTACTGTCGTCCTATTTTTTAATTAAAAAAAGTGATTTTTTTCCTAAAAAAGTGCGCTTGTAAGATCGCTGCGCAAATACGGTGTGACAAAAAGTATTGCAATGACCGCCATTTTATTCTCTAGGGTGTTAGAAACAAAATATATAATGTTTGGGGGTTCTAAGTCATTTTCTAGCAAAAAAAATGATTTTAACTTGTAAACAACAAGTTTGAAAAATAGGCCCGGTCTTAAAGTGGTTAATATCCATACCAGACCTGAAGGGCATTTTTTTTTTATATTTTTATCTATATTGCCGGGATCCGACAATACATTACAGCAGCAAGCAGTTTTGAATGGCATTTTTTCCTTTAGAAATGTTATTTTGATGTGGCACTGTTATAAACATGGGAAAGATGCGCTACTTTACATGCATAACAAGGACACCCCCCAGGTACGATATTTAAAGGAATATTTCATTTTTATTGTTTCACTTTAAGCATTATTAAAATCACTGCTCTTGAAAAAACATCCGTTTTTAAACCTTTTTTTGCATTGAAACATGTCCCCTGGGGCAGGACCCGGGTCCCCAAACACTTTTTTATGGCAATAACTTGCATATAAGCCTTTAAAATTAGCACTTTTGATTTTTCACGCTTGTGTCCCATAGACTTTCACAGTGTTTGCATGTTCAAACACATTTTTTGCCTGTTCGCATGTTCTGCTGCGAACCGAATCGGGGGGGGGGGGGGGGTGTTTGACTCATCCCTACTCTGCAGCAATGCTGGCAGCACTCATGCGTCTATTTCCCAAAGACAACCTCTGGATATGACGCTGAGCACATGCAGTCAACTTCTTTGGTCGACCATTGCGAGGCCTGTTCTGAGTGGAACCTGTCCTGTAAAACAGCTGTATGCTCTTGGCCACCGTGCTGCAGCTCAGTTTCAGGGTCTTGGCAACCTTCTAATAGCCTATGCCATCTTTATGTAGAGTAACATTTTTTTGTTTTTTTCTGATTCTCAGAGAGTTCTTTGCCATGAGGTGCCATGTTGAACTTCCAGTGACCAGTATGAGAGAGTGAGAGCGATAACACCAAATTTAACACACCTGCTCCCCATTCACACCTGAGACCTTGGAACGCCAATGAGTCACATGACACCGGGGAGGAAAAATGGCTAATTGGGCCCAATTTGGACATTTTCACTTAGGGGTGTACGCACTTTTGTTGCCAGTTTGTTGCTGTTTAGACATTAATGGCTGCGTGTTGAATTATTGTGAGGGGATAGCAAATTTACACTGTTATACAAGCTGCACACTCACTACTTTACATTGTAGCAAAGTGTAATTCCTTCAGTGTTGTCACATGAAAAGATATATATATATATAAAATATTTACAAAAATGTGGGGGTGTACTCACTTTTGTGAGATACTGTATTTAATATATATATATATATATATATATATATATATATATATATATATATATATATATATATATATATATATATATAAAATGGCAGGTACATCTTTCTTTGTGCAGCAGGCACTGGGCCCTTTAATGATGAAACAAGGGCATCATTATCAAAGGGGCAGTTGGAGGAGGATGGGACTGGGAGTCTGATGATGATGATTGCACCTGTGGAAGTCCCTGGTGCTGGCTGGGCTCTATAGTACCTCTGTGATTAGGACTGCATTGTTTTGTAAACTTTGCGGCTGAAGCAAGCCTGTTTGTTTATGTTTTTTGACTATGCAAGCCCAACAAGAAATGTTTTGAGTTTTCTTTAATTTATATGGACTGTTATTTTGCTGCACTGAAGCCCTTTTGGTTTAAATAAAGCCTGCTTGTTTTAAGAAGCATGTGTCTTGTGATCCCACTGACCCCCTGAAAATCACAACTAGTGCACAGGCAGGCTTTTGAAAAAAAACTGACATTTAAAAGGACAGAACCCTCAGAAATGGAGAAAATACTGTAGGACTGGTGGCTAACAATGGGCAGCAAACGAATATGGCAATCCAAGAACAAGTCGAGTTAAGTCCTTGACTGAAGCAGTGCAGTCGCATTCTCAAAGTCATCAGCCCCTGGCTACCCGACAACTACCAAAGTGACTTATTTCTTGCGAAAACTGACACCAAGCAATGATGTAAAGGCATTTTCTAACAATGTTTGATGGGACAGCAGAATGAGAAGGGTGGCCTCAAAATGAATGGGTTCGTCTCATTGCTCCTTTCTTGTCAGCAGATCTACAAAAAGCGTATTATGACCTCACTCCTGAGCATGCTAAACTTGGGATTCTAACCCATCTGGGGGTGAGTGTGGCTGTCCAAGCACAGCAGATGCATCGATGGAGCTGCCTATCAGATCGGCGTCTGCAGCCACAGATGAATGATCTAATCCAGCGGGTCACTATAAGACCTTTACAGGACCTCAAATGGTTAAGATGGTCTTCTTTCTTCATTCTCTGCTGATTGACCTGCAACAGTGGGTGTGTCACAGTGATTCAAAAAAGTGCTGACCATCTGTGGAAATGGTAGAAAGGTATGTGATGGAGAACTTGCTTGGCCTTACCAAATGAAGGGAGCTTGCTTCTATACGCTCTATTCAGGGTCAACCTGCAGCCTCCATGCCTCAGAAGGCAGGCCCCATACAATATCTGGGGTGTCATAAGTGGTGGTACATTAGGGTGCACTGCCCAAGGCAAGAGAAGCTAATGCAATGTGGGGTTCTCTGCAGTCTTTCTCTTTTTGCCCATAAAGCCTGCACTGCACACTCCCTTTCTGGTGGGTAAACTGTTCAATGTGTTCTGTGGTTATTAAACAGGTTTAAGTTACAGCTCTCCTGGATTTAGGTGCATGGTGACCCTGGTACAGGATATTCTGGTTAGTGAGATGGGACCTGTGACCAAGACACTATGAGGTTTATTTACTAAAGCTAGAGAGTGCAAAATCAGTCACACTTCTGCAGAGAAACCAATCAGCTTCCAGGTTTTATTGCCAAAGCTTAATTAAACAAGCCAAGGTTAGAAGCTCTGCAGAAGTGTGACTGATTTTGCACTCTATAGCTTCAGTAAATAAACCCCTAGGGGTCATCTGCATCTATGGAGATAAAAGGTCCTACCCACTATTTAATACCACCATGACCATATTTAATACCACCATCTGTGGGACTGTTGGACATGAGGTTGAACTGGTAGGAAATGTGTTACACCCAGTAATAGTGGTATGTGATTTTTCACAATTTTGGGAACTGTGGAAACTGGGGAAGAAGGGGTCTGACCAAATGGGAACAGACTGCTGACCCTCAGACAATGTTGTTATTGATATGCCAGGTGATGATGATTTATGTGATGTTGAGTAGTATGATGGGTCTGGTTACTAACCAAAAATAAGAAGGTTGCCAGTAAAGGGGAAGGGAGTCCTGAAACTGAGCTGCCCTCTGAGGGGGTGGAAATTACTCTTTTACAGGTAATGCTTGGGATGAATGCTGAGAAAACAACCTCTAATCCTGTTCTCCCTAATCTGGATGTGTTTCCAGGGACTTTTGCCATGGTTCAGATTAGTGATGCACCGATACCGATACTGGTATCGGTATTGGTGCTGATACTAGGCATTTTCGTAAGTATCAATGTTCGTGAAAATGCTCTGATACCGAAAACCGATACCTGAAGTAATGTCAGCTTGGGGCGGGACGCCTCCTCCTCCCCTCCGGCACTGGGGAGCAGTATGCACCTTATGGCGCCAGGACAAGGGGGCGGGAAATTCTTCAGCACAGTGGGAACAGTCTGACAGCTGGCCACACTGACACTTCTACTCCTGGCTGTCTTTTATTATTATGCACCACTGCCGCGATCCTTTCCTGCCTCTGTAAACAAGAAGATTGTGGGTGATGTCATAACTCCTCCCTTTCTGCACAGAGAGAGAGAGCTGGCTGCTAGGCTGGGTGGCTGGCTGGCTGCTACCCAATGACAGAGAGTGGGTGGGTCACCAAGGACAAGGGGCTGGACAACAACAGCACGTGTGTTTCTATAGTAGGAGGCAGCTGTGGAAGCATCCCTGGAAGCACACATCAGTCTGTATATAATGTACAGTACGGTATCAGTGTACAGACTGGTCTGTACCTAACGCCCTGTACTGCGCCCTCCTAACCCCATGTACTATGCCCTCCTAACACCCTGTACTGCGTCCTCCTACCCCCTTGTGTTGTGTCCTCCTGCCTACCCTGTGTTGCCTCCTCCTTCCCCCACCAGCTGTCACCTCTGTCCCTTGTCTCCCAATGACCCTCCCATCCCCATCCTCTTCCCCCCAGCGATCACAGCCTTTTTCTTCTCAACTCTCCCACCCCCCAATCCCTATTTCACCCTACCCTCAACTACCCTGCCCTCACTTACCCCTCTATTCCCCCTTCTCACCCTGCCCTCACTGCAGCCTCTCCCAACTCCCTAACAACCCCCCTCCCAAACCACCCCCTACCTATGCAATATGTATCGGTAATTGGTATCGGCGAGTACTTGCAAAAAAGTATCGGTACTCGTACTTGATGGTAAAAAAGTGGTATCGGTGCAGCCCTAGTTCAGATGCGTGACCCTACTTTGGCCCAAGGAAGAGAGCAGAATATGGTTGTAAATGGGGTACCCCAGGGGCCAGGTGCAAAAGAGAGATGGCCTTATTTTGCAGAGAACAACAACCTACTTTATCGAGTTACTGAGGTTTAAAAAGACATTGCTGGGCAATTGTTGGTAACAATAATGATATTTTCTGGGGACACATAGAAACTGAAACAAATGAGGCACATATCATAACTGGTTCTATGGACAGGGCTGGTATTGTACAGCTTGTTCCACCTGCCAGTTAACTGCTTCATTGTCACATTTTTGCAGCCCCTTGGTGCCCATGCCTATAACTGAGGTTCCATTTGAATGGGTGGCAATGGCTTTGGTAGGCTCACTTTTGAAATCTGCTCAAAGTTACCAGTACATATTGGTGATCCTAGCCACTTAAGGACCAGCCTCGTTTTGGATTTTAGGTGTTTACATGTTTAAAACAGGTTTTTGTGCTAGAAAATTACTTAGAACCCCCAAACATTATATATGGTTTTTCTTCTAACACCCTAGAGAATAAAATGGTGGTCGTTGCATTACATTTTTTTGCACCGTATTTGCGCAGCGGTCTTAAAAGCGCACTTTTTTTGGAAAAAATTCACTTTTTTGAATAAAAAAATAAGACAACAGTAAAGTTAGCCCACATTGTGAAATATAATGTTACGCCAAGTAAATTGATACCCAACATGTCACGCTTGAAAATTGTGCCCGCTCGTAGAATGGCATCAAACTTTTACCCTCAAAAATCTCCATAGGCGACCTTTAAAAAATTCTACAGGTTGCATATTTTGCGGTACAGAGGTCAGAGCTAGAATTATTGCTCTCGCTCTACTGGTCGCGGCAATACCTCACGTGTGTGGTTTTACCACCGTTTTCATATGCAGGTGCTACTCGCGTATGCGTTTGCTTCTGCGCGTGAGCTCGTCGGGACGGGGGGGTTTTTAAAAAAAAAAATATTATTTTTATTATTTATTTTACAATATTTTATTTATTTTTACACTGTTTAAAAAAAAAATTGTGTCACTTTTATTCCTATTACAAGGAACTTAAACATCCCTTGTAATAGAAAAAAGCATGACAGAACCTCTTAAATATGAGATCTGGGGTCAAAAAGACCTCAGATCTCATATTTACACTAAAATGCAATAAAAAAAAAAAGTAATTAAAAAAAATGACATTTGAAAAAATGTGCCTTTAAGAGGCGTGGACGGTAGTGACATTTTGACGTCGCTTCCTCCCAGCAGTGTCATGGAGACGAGTGGGCACCATCTTAGCCTCACTCATCTCCAGACACAGGACAGAGACAGATGCGATCTCCTCCGCCGCTACCGACGGCTCCGGTAAGCAGCGGAGGGCACCGGATCGTGGCGGGAGGGGGCTGCAGGGACCAGTTTTATCTGAAAGCCAGCCGCCTCACGAAAACGGGGATACTGGGGTTATGGCAGCTAGCTGCTGCCATAACAACGATATCCCCGTTCAAAGTTTGGACGTACATCGTCGTGCGGCGATCGGTAAGTGGCTAGACTACGCCACATGTTACTCTGAGGCTATACCTCATCCAAAATTATTGCTGGGGAACCCTTTCATGTGTTTACTAGAACAGGTTTATCTAAATAAATTATTACCAACCAGGGGAAAACAGATGGCCTGGTCAAACAAATTAATGAAACCCTAAAAACCATGCTTAATTGTGTGGTGCAAAAAGATGGGAAAGACTGTAATTGCCTAATACAGTACCAGTGCTTTTATTTACATACATGAGGTGCCTCAGGCCTCTAGAGGGTTTTACCCTTTGAGCTGGTACATGGTGTCATGAAGCTTGGAATAGTGGCTGATTCATAATGCTGGGGCAAATACTGTTAGGAGACACTGATGTCAATTCCAGCCACCTGTCTGTTGCCTGCTAGAATGTGTATTGTAAATAAGTCTACTATGGGATCTAAGAGTCATTAGATCCCCATTGTTGTTTGTGTTAATTAACTCTGCTATTGTGTGAAGAAGAGTCTATGTTGATTGTGTTTTCTGAGCTACAAAATGGCCAGTCTGGCCTAAAGGTTATGTCTGAGTCATCTATGCTGTCTAAAGGGATTAGTTAATTAGCCCATGTTAATTAGGTTTCTGGTCACAGGTGTATGTTCAGAGTAATATGAGCCGGAGGTATGCACCTCCACTTTTAGTGTATAAAAGAGCCTGTATTTTGCAATAAAAGAGATTCCTGGTTGAACTTACATACAGCCTGCCTGGTGTTTGTTCTGAGCTATCACAACGGGGTTAGAACGGCACATAGCTGTAGTTCTAATCCCGGAGCATTGGATGACCGAGCAATCAGATGTTGTGATCTGCAATCTGATTCTATAGCAGCAGAGGAGTGTCGGGAGAGTGGAATCGAGCGAGCAGGGGCTCGTTACATTGGTTGGCAGCGGTGGGATTTGCTCTACAGTTACTGGGACACTCCAAACCACCACAGTGAATGGCCAGCTATGCAGCCTGCAGGAGAGCCACGGTGAAAGAAAGACTTACTTGAGGGACATTGAGGGACCAGTGGGACAAAGAACAAGGCCACCCTGATCAATGAGCTAGCCAAGATGGATCAGAGGGATGGTGATGCGGGACCCCGGTCAGTTGAAGACTTGTTTCAGCAACGAGTTCGAGAGCGGTTGGCATTATATGGTGCTAACCCATCAGAGACCGCCATACAGAATGCTATTAGAGACATCCAGCTGCAGGATGAGTGACAAGAGAGAGAACTAGAGCGGCAACATGAGCGGAGAATGGCGGAAATACGGCAATCAAAGACAACACCTAAAGATACAGCGCCTTTCCATAAGTTGCCCTTTTGGGCGTTCAAACTATTTAAGGAAGGAGAGGAGGAAATTGAAGCGTTCCTGCAGGGCTTTGAGAGACTATGCCAGATACATAATGTACTGTCCCAAGATTGGGTTGCCTTACTGGTGAGTAATTTGACTGGCAGAGCAGCCGATGCGTATCGGGCCCTGGAGGACGAGGATGCTAAAGATTATGACCGGGTAAAAGAAGCTCTGCTAGCCCGATTTGCCATTACACCCGAAGCCAGTAAGAGTAAGTTTAGAGAATCCTGGAAACAAGCCAACATAACATACGTGGAGTGGGCACATCGTCTGCAGCGGAACCTTAAGGGCTGGTAGAGGACATCACCCAGCTAGTACTCTTAGAACAGTTCTTTAACCACACCACTCTGGTAGTACGGGATTGGGTGTGAGATAAGCGACCACAGACTGTACAGCAAGCGGCTACTTTGGCTAATGAATATCTGGACTCTCGAAGGTCAGGCGAAAGCGAGCGCTATCCACTATCTTGGCCCAGTTTACCAGCCTCTAACCCAACGTCAGTACCTCAGTGGTCTGCCTCTAGACCCCCAACCCGACCCAACCCTCCTAACGGACCTAAGTGCTATACCTGTAACCAAACCAGTCATCTGCAGCGATATTGTCCTACCCGATCCACGAGGTACCGAGAGACTGTTCATCCATCCAGACTGCTTCCAGAACGAGCCCAACCATCGAGATATTCAGGAAGAGTTTGGTGAACTTTTTGAGGCTGATCCCATCCAAGCTGCTGCCGGAGATAACCGGCAGCACCATCGTCAGGCAGTATGGGTTAATAGGCAGCCGGCCCAGGGACTCCGCAATTCCGGGGCTACGATTACCCTCATCCAGCCTCACATGATTCCCCAGTCGGCCCGGACTGGCCAGACTGTTGCAGTCAGGGTAGCAGGGGGCCAGGTGCTACGTTTATCCACCGCCCAAGTCCTCTTGGATTGGGGCTCAGGGGAGCGACAAGTGCGAGTGGGATTACTACGTGAGTTACGTGTGGAAGTACTTTTGGAGAACGATTTGGGACATTTGACTTCCTCATATGCCCCAGAGGCCGCCATGGTCGTGACCACCCGATGTCAGAGCCAACTTCAAGGCAACTCCACTCCTATGGGGACCCAGGTAAGACCAAATCCTCCTACATTACCCCAACTTGACAACCCTGTGTCCTGGGAATCTCCCTCTGACATTAGGCAAGAGACTCAGAATGACCCAACATTAGCTGGTTATCGGGACAGGGCGGGGAAGGATCCAGGGGGGGTTGGGGGAAGACAGAATAGAGTGGGAGGGGGGGTTTCTATATCGTTACACTGAGGGAATGGTTACCGGTAAGCGACAGGGTCCCCACAAACAGCTAGTTGTACCCCAGAAATACAGACGGGAGCTATTGCGGCTGGCTCACGACATCCCCTTGGCCGGACATTTAAGGATAGCTAAGACCCGGAGTCGGTTATCTCATGCGTTCTTCTGGCCCAGGTTACATGCTGAGGTGCGAGAATACTGCCGGACCTGTGAGACTTGTCAGAAAGTAGGGAAGACAGGGGATCACCCAAAAGCCTCGTTGCAACCCCTGCATCATTAGAGAACCCTTTAGCCGCATAGCGGTTGATATTATAGGCCCACTGGCCCGCCCCAGTGCCGATGGGAAGAAGTATATTCTTACGGTGATGGATTACGCCACCCACTACCCGGAGGCCATTCCCTTATCCAATATCCAGGCTGATACAGTAGCAGATGCCTTAGTGCGGGTATTCACTAGGGTAGGGTTTCCCCAGGAGATATTGTCCGATCAGGGTACCCAGTTCACAGCCGAGCTGACGCAGCAGCTCTGGCGTCTCTGTGGGATTAAACCCCTCCAGAGTGCCCCCTACCACCCTCAGACTAACGGGCTGTGTGAGAGATTTAACGGGAGCCTGAAGCAGCTGCTTCGGGCCTTCGTGGAGAGTAGGAAGGATTGGGAGAAATATCTTCCCCATCTACTGTTCGCCTATAGAGAGGTACCCCAAGAGTCCACAGGGTTTTCCCCATTTGAGCTGTTGTATGGGCGAAGGGTTAGGGGGCCCTTAGACTTAGTGAGGGCCCAGTGGGAGGGGGTAGAGGATCCAGAAGGCCTCCCCATCCTTAGTTATGTCTTGGAACTCAGGGAGCGCCTGCGGGAACTTACTGATCTAGTCCATGAGAATATGCAATCTGCCCAAAGTCAGCAGAAGGTTTGGTATTATCGGTCTGCGCGGAATCGCACCTTTTATATCGGACAGAAAGTCCCGGTACTAAAACCCCTGAAGCAAAATAAATGACAGGCCTCCTGGCAGGGCCCCTATCAGGTGGTAAAACAGCTGTGCGATACCACCTACGTGGTTGCCAGCTGTGCAGACACAAACATTAAGAGGACATTCCACATTAATATGATGAAGGCCTATCATGAGAGGACTGAGGCTGTAGCCGCCATATGCGCTCCTGCCACCGGGGACTCTGAATATCTACCGATGCTGGAGCTTCCCGAAATCAGTAACTGTTCCAGGGGTGTGGAAGATATACGGCTAGGAGATAGATTAGGATCCCAAGAACGAGAACAGGCCAGAGAATTACTCCAGGACCGGCAGGAGATGTTCTCGGCACTCCCTGGTTACACTCACATAGCTGTGCACAAGGTAGAGACCCCCAGCAGAAGCCCCTGAGACAACCAGCCTATAGGATTCCCGGAGCAGTGCAAGAAGGGATGAGAGCGGAGATTAGGGAGATAGGACACATAGTCAGACTAGACCAAACCCTAGAAATGACCAACCCAACCAAACAAACACCAATACCCCGCAGAGGGTCCAAATGAATTGGCCAGGTAATTCTGGACATTCAAACAATAACCCATTTAGACAATAGGGATACCTAGAGCAGGTTCCAGCCCTGGTACTTCACATGTTTACAGATCATTGGAAAATCTTACCACAAGTGACCCTTAAGATCAAGGGTCAAGTGGTCAACCTAATGCTAGATTCCGGGGCCACGTCAAGTTGCCTAAACAATGAGAAATTTTTATGTGAAGATTGTACGGAGGGTTGCTCTATAGGGATCAATGGAACTGATGTGGTACACAAAATTACACCTCTCCTAGAGGTCTGTGACTTGGAGAACAGAGTGTTAACCAAATCTAGGTTTGCAATATTACCACAATGTCCCCTATGCCTAATGGGCAGGGACTTAATGTCTAAATTGAAACTGAATATAACTTTTACAGCAGAAGGAGGGATTATTGCCAAATCCCCTCACTGTGATTTACAGATGCCAAAAAGACAAGATTTTCTGTGTTACTTCATGTCAGTTCCAACATACTTAGAAACACATCCCATCTGGGCAAAGTCCAAAACTGATGTAGGACACATACCTTGTACACCATATGTACCCACCTTCAAACCAGACACAGTACCCACATTCCAGAAACAATACCCTTTGCCAAAAGAAAAGATCATGGGACTTCAGCCTCTGATAGAAGAATACCTAAGATTAGGTATTCTAAGGCCTATAATTAGTCCCTGGAACACACCAGTTAATCCAGTAAGGAAGGCTAACGGGGAATGGAGGATGGTGCAGGATCTTAGGGTAGTCAACAAAAGTATACAACCCTTACCCCCACTAGTGGCAGACATTTCAGGGATATTCATCAATATTCCTGCACGGTCCTCCATATACACGGTACTAGACCTTTCAAACGCATTTTTCAGTATAGAAGTGCATGAGGACTTCCAAGACATCTTTTCTTTCACATGGTCCACCGAGCAGGCCAACTAACCTGGACCAGGCTTCTGCAAGGTTATGTGGACAGTCCGGCAGCCTTCTCAATGGTGCTTAAAGCCACCTTGGATGACTGGGTCCCCCCAATGAAATCCACACTCTTGCAGTATGTTGATGATCTACTGATATGTAGTGAAAGTAGGGCACAATGTGAGGTCGATTCCGAGAGTCTGATGTCGCACCTAGTACTCAAGGGTCATCTCGCGTCTAGAAAGAAGATTCAATGGGCCCAAGAGCAGGTAGAGTACCTGGGGTGCGTCATTGCAGAGGGAACACGGATGGTGTCTCCAAAACGGGTCGAAGCCCTCACTTGTCTCGGCCCACCAAAGGACAAAGCGTCACTATTGTCCTTTCTAGGTTCAATAGTTTACTGCAGACAGTGGATTCCTGATTGTTCCTACTATGACTCTCTGCTAAGGCAGGCTACAACAGCACAGGCACCAAAGCTGATCACATACACCCCAGAAATGACTGAAGCCTTTCAAATTCTTTTGAAATCACTAGCCTCGGCCCCGGCCCTCGGCTTGGCAAATTATGAAAAGCCCTATGCCCTATACTGTGTGGTCAGGGGTCATGCCTTTGCTGCAGTTCTAGCCCAAATGCATGGCACCCACTACCGCCCCGTAGCCTACATCTCAAAAAAATTACCAGTGACAGTCCAAGGGATGCCAGGCTGCTTGCAAGCGCTGGCAGCCTGTGCAATGACTGTAAAAGAAGCACAAAAGATCACTTTAGGGACTCCAACCACCCTATACACATCACACAGTGTCCTCCATTAGTTACAAAACATGAACACCCAACACATGACTACGCAACGTTCATCAGGGTATGAAATCATTCTTACAAACACGCACAACTTAACTGTCAAAAGCTGTGCTGAAGTAACACCGGCAATCAAACTCTTACACGCTTTGCTAAAACTCCCAGTCACTCCCCAAGACTGTCATGACTGTACACAAGAACTTCTCACTGTCACAGCACCTCGAAGAGATCTCACTGATCTGCCTAATCCAGACTACCCTAATGTCTTTATAGATGGTAGCTGCACACGTCCAGCAGACAATCAATACAAGACAGGCTATTCGGTGGTAATGCTACCGGATCTCATTCTAGAAGATGGTTACCTTACTGGCGCAACCTCCGCACAACAAGCTGAGCTGTATGCACTCACCAGGGCATGTTTAATACACAAAGGAAAAAAGGTGAACATTTACACAGACAGTAGGTACGCATTCGGAGTCGCGCACGATTATTGCATGATCTGGTTTAGGCGTGGATTCCGCACCGCAGATAACAAAAAAATAAATAACTGTGGTTATGTGTACGATCTAATTAATGCAATACAACAGCCCAATAAATTAAACATTATCAAAGTTAAGGGACATGCCACTGACGGATCTCTAGAGTCACAGGGAAACGCTTTAGCAGACAGAGTAGCAAAAGCTGCAGCAGAAAGGCAGCCACAACCACATGACACAAAGCTCCTATTATTCCAGAATGACTTTAACACCCCCTCGTTCCAACACACATCTGCACTCTTGCAAAAACAGGCATCGGCTGATGACCTGGACTACTGGAGCGATTCAGGTTTGACCAGAGACCCTACAGGTCTCTGGACAAACAAGGAGGGAGTCATAGGGATACCTAGAGCAGCAGCGCCCCTATTGCTGTCTTATCTCCACGGCCCAGGACATATAGGACCCAGACCACTCTTAAAAAAGTATGAAGACTGTTTTAGCACACACAAGGCATATGAATTAGTACAACAGCTTGTCTCTTCCTGTCTGACTTGTGCTCAGAACAATGTTCAGGGCCCCCGACATGGGAAACATGGACATTTGCCACCACCATTAGGCCCACTACAAGACTTACAGATAGACTTCACACATATGCCCAGGCAGAGAGGTAATCTCAAATATTTGTGCGTGCTGGTGGACAAATTTTCAGGTTGGCCCGAGATAATACCCGTTACAGGGGAAACCGCAGGCATTGCAGCCCGGTGTCTGATCAATCATTGGATCAGTCGATACGGACTTCCTGCCACCATATACTCTGACCAAGGTCCAGCATTTACTTCAAAATTGGTGAAAGAATTGACAAGGGTATTAGGGATACAGTGGAAGCTACACATCCCATACCACCCACAGAGTTCAGGGGTAGTGGAAAGAATGAATAGAACAATCAAAGACAAACTAAAGAAGGCTACTAACGGTACCATGAAGGACTGGCTAAAATACCTGCCAGGGGTCCTCTTCCAGATAAGGACCACCCCCCACAGTAGGACAGGCTTATCCCCATATGAAATACTAATGGGAAGGCCGGCCCAAAAGAAAGCAATTGAGGGAGAGGAGGTTAATCTTTATTCCTTACAGGAAGAGCACGTGAAACATCTGGTAAGTAGCCTTACTGAAAACTATGACAAGGTAGCTGTCACTTTTTCTCCTCTTTCCACAGAACCTACACACCCCTTCATACCCGGTGACAGAGTCTTGATAAAGCAGCTTGCAGCAAGGAAGGTACCAGGGCCCATCTACCAAGGACCATTTGAAGTACTCAAAGCAACCCGAACTGCCATCCTCACAGACCAAGGACCACAATGGATCCACGCATCAAGGATAAAGAAAGCACCAAGCCTGGAAGCAAGCCAAGGACCACGAAAGAAAAAGAAACCAAGCCTAGAAGCAAGCCAAGGACCACAAAAGAAAGAGACATTGAACTCAAACCCCTGCCCAAGCCCTCTACTATCTCCACCCGAAAGCCCCCCAACCCCTCCCAATCCCTAAAGATCTTAAGCAATCCCTCTGCAGCACCCTCCCTAGAGGACTTGGGAGCCCCAGAAACATTAAGCAAACCCCCTGCAGCACCCTTCCTAAAGGACTCCGGAGCCCCAGAGACCTTAGACCTAATGACATTCGAGTAATAGATGTTCAGGTATTTCCCCCAGGTTCCCAGGACCCACCTGAACAGCCCTGGAAATGTACCACTCAAATAATTTTAGTCTTTGCCATCCTGGTTACTTTTAAGATTATTCTGATAACTACCTTTGTATGTTGGATGACTAACAGTTGTAATTTTCAGCTCCCCTCTAATTATACTAACCGTACTCGGCGAGGTTTTATGGGAAATTCTATTTATCCCTGCTGCACTCAAATAGCCGGACAGATGTCCAAAGCCCAAACTCAAGCCGTTACGGGGTATCATATTCAAAGGAGGGATGGGAATTGTCACATAGCAGCCATTGTCTTTACAGCCAAATATAAGGGAGTAGAAAGGACTTGGTGTATGGATCCCAGTCATAAACCAAGTCAGAGCCTGGTGTCCAAGTTTAAAAAGGCCAAACTCAGAGATATAGGAATCAGCCAAGTTATTCAAAATAAAAGATCAAATTATGCTCCCTTTGCACCATTAAATGATACTAGTATGAAAAAGGCCCCCAAATCAGAATTCCAATTTTTAGAATCCAGAAGGGAACTCCTAAGACCAGACTTTAGAAGTATTATTAATGTGACACAGCTAGATCCTGAAACTTATTCAGTACCAGACTCAATTCCTCATCATTTCATAATGATGCATGCTTTCGCAAGAAAGCAGAATTACTCAGAATGCTGGGTTTGTTCCCATATGGGAATTGGCTGACACTCAGTTCCGATGGTTGGAAGGCCAGTGACCCTAGAACAGCTGCTAAACATCACTCAACCCATTCCCCCTGAGAGCATCACAACCAATAGTAAACCCCTTCTCTTTACAGGATACACCAGGAGTCCACAATTTTGTTTTCTTAATGGAGCAGGTAAAGACTTGTATAACGGTAGATTTTGCAGAGACACAGTAGTAAATTTTACACTAGTGGATTTGGGGCTCATAGCCAATGGGACACTAGATATAGAGGGACTTCTCACACACAACATAACAGACCCTGATGAACGCATTGGGAACATGTCCTCCTACAGTATTTCAAATTGTATGAAAGGGAATAGCTCGATCACAGAATCTTGGCTTATCAGCACACATATGAATAGTTCATGGATGGAGGAGCGGGAGGATGAGGCACCCTTCATAGGGGACTGGATGTGCCTAGTGGGACTAAGGTTCAACCTACATTCAACTGGGGATGTACCCGCCCCTCATATGCCCCACGGATGGATGGTGTGCTGCAGCCTTTGGTGCCACACCACCATCCCATATCCCCTTGATAGAAAGACCTCAGGGTGGTGCACCCTGGTAGAAATGATTCCTTTCATGGGTGCTACTCCAGGGGACTCCCCTGTTGAGATGATACCAGCACATGGTCATTTAGAGTTTGGGAGGCACAAAAGAGAGGTCACAACCTGGTGGGACAAGGTATTCGCTTCCATGGGAGGGGCAGGCATGTACAATGCACTAACAAAGGTAGATGAGTTTGGGGAACTAGTAGATTCCTGGATGAATAAAACATCAGCTGATGTGTGCTTCATCAATGAGGAATTGAGGAAAATCCTGTTTGAACAAGAAATAATCAAGCAGCGTCAAGAGAGGATGATGATGGTCCTGACAGGGCTATGTGATGTGACAGGGGATAAAAGCCTATGTTGCACATATATGAACAACTTAACTAAACCCAGTGAAGATTTAGAGGTACCAGATTATTATGATATAATCAAAGGACACCAGGAGGAAAGGGCAAAGTTGCAGACACAAATGAGGAGATTGGGAGACTCTTGGAACCCACTCTCAGGAATTGGGGGTTGGTTCGGATCATTTTGGGATAGTGTAATGGGTTTCTTTAAAAAGGCAGGCATGATATTGATCATGATAGTACTCCTGGGTATCGCCATTTATGCCACTATTAAATTCCTATTCTATATAACCAGTAAAGTCCCTGACATTGCAGCAAAGATTAAACCGGACACTGAGCTCAAGGAAACCATGGCCATGTTCTACATTGACCCCCTCTACATTGAGCCAGAGGAAGCCACAGCTATGTTCTACACAGAACATACCTGGTACTCCAAACATTAGGGTTTATCTGTTTTAGTTGTTTAGGGAATTAATGATCAGGGAGAATAAAATCCTCCCTGATCAAAGGAGGGGTTGTAAGGAAAATGGCTGCACTTTGGTTCAATATATATATATTTTTCTTAAGAGGCCTGAACATATTTCTTATATTATACAAGATAGGTGAAACGCTTTTTTTATGCAAGGCTTTGACAAAGTTTAAGTGGAAATTTTAGTGAGCGGGCTGGGCTGTCTGCAAAATAGAAACTTGCGGTGACAGGTTCCTTAGAATATGTAGAGAATAAGACAGAACATCTCACCACAAGTCTGGGCCTAATGCCAGAAGGCACCTTATCGAAAGTACCTTTAAAGGTTATTTCTATATTACTCTCTCTTTTGTCGGAATTAAGCTAAGAAAAAAAAAAAAAAAAAATATATATATATATATATATATATATATATATATATATATATATATATATATATTTGATAAGGAAACTTTGGGGTAATTTTTTTGTTATTTTTGTTAGGTACTTTTTAAGCACGTCATCTAGCAGAAAGGTCATTGTCTTTTTTCTATATGCCATATATATGCCATATACCATGTAACTTGTGATACTTGTACTCTTGTGATTGGATAAGCTAAGGGACCGCCCCTTGGTTTGCCCCTTATGATGTATATTGAATTGCTATCATATATACCAGGGAAAGAAAAACATAAAGATATATTTTCGATATCCAACTGAACTGTGTGGTGTCGTTCATATCACTCATTTTTCCAATCGATTGAAGAGGCCTTCTTGATGTCCAAGTTCAGCTCGAGCAAGGAAAAGGTTTGGGGGCGCACTTGACCAGTTGACCAGTTGACCACTACCCTCACACCTAAAATCCATAAAGATGCACAAAATCCCACAGATAGACCTATTCTATCAGGCATGGGGTCCATCAGTGAGAATGCCAGTCGGCTTATTGATGGGCACCTCAAACCGCATGTTGTCAGTTTGCAGTCCTATGTGAAGGACACCATCCATTTTTTTTAAATCATCGAGAACCTTGTGGTTCCCGAAGGTGCCTACCTAGTTACCATTGATGTGGAAGCTCTTTACAGCTCCATTCCCCATGATAAGGGAGTGGCAGCTGTAAAGCACACTATCTACCAAAGAGGTGATGTAGATTGGGGATATAACGAGTTCATCTTGTTCCTCTTGGAGTATATCCTGCACCACAATGTCTTTACCTTCAATGGCACCCACTACCTCCAGTTACATTGGGTAGCGATGGGGACTTGTTGTGCCCTATTGTATGCCAACCTGTACCTGGGGGAGTGGGAGAATATGTTCCTCAATGACGAGGCCTTGTCAATATACACAGACCACCTTCTAGTGTGGTTTAGGTATATTGACGATGTTTTCGCCATTTGGGATGGCCCCCTGGAACTGCTTAATTTATGTTTGGCAAGAATGAATCGCTATAAATTCACTCTCGCCTTTACCATGTCCTCTAGTGCCAACAGCGTTTCATTTCTCGAAATTCAAGTTTCGAGAGAGACAGGTGGTACACTCAGCAGCAGCCTGTACTGCAAAGCCACCTCAGGTAACACCATTTTCCATGCTTCAAGTTTTCACCCTGAGACCCTAATTAGATCTATACCATATAGTCAATATATAAGGGTGAGACGCAATTGTATAAACAATGATGTTTTCAAAATCGAGGTCGGCAAATTGCGTGACAGTCCGCTGCTGATGGGATACATCACTAAAAAAAGGCATTCAGATGGGCCACAACATACACTAGACAGAACCTCCTATATTCCCAGAGATATCTGAATCAGGAGAATCCTCTGCGAATTATAACCAAATACTGCAACCAACATGCGGATATCCGCAAAATAGTTTCCAAGTTCTGGCATATCCTCACTATGAATCCCAGCCTGGGCTGTTTGGTCCCAGAGACACTCCTCTTCACCTTTAGGAGAGCATCATTGATTGCCTCCAGATTGGTAAAAAGCGAGTATAGGGGAGACGGGGAAGTGGACCATTGCAGATACAAAGGCACCTTCATTTGTGGCTCATGTGGCTATTGTAAATATATGGATACCAACAAAAGCCCCACCCTACCCAATGGCCAAACCTTTAAACCTCAGCACTTTGCAAACTGAAAGACATTTTGGGTAGTTTATCTTCTCAGATGTGATTGCGGTTGCTTTTATATCGGGAAGACGAAGCTCCCTTTTTGGAAAAGAGCGTACCGACACATCAGAAGTATGCAGCGATTTGCCCTTGGGTAGGCACACCACTTTGGTTCATTGGGGGACTTTTCCTAGGATTAAATTTTTAATTCTGGACCGAACCCATCCCAGTCCAAGGGGAGGAGACTGGAACAAAAGTCTCCTCCAGTTTGAACTGCGGATATATACACAAAGGGCCACACACCCTCCCGGATTGAACGATGCGGTTTGCTTCAAGCCCTTTTTGGAGGGCTTCAATTCGGGTGGGATGGAGAAATAGAGTAGGAGATACATATATTCTTCCTATTTGATATATTTGCGAGGTTATGTGCTTTCCGTCTCTGGTTTCCTCTTCTCTCTCTACTGTATTCTATTCCTCTTTTTTAATTTTTTTCCATTTTAATTTTTATTATCCATATTTATTTTTATTTTCTTTACTTTTATTTTTATATTTATTTTAATTTTTTTATTTTCATTATGTTTTTGTTAATATGCATTTACCGTATGCTTTATGTACATTACCAATATTCATTGATTGTTTTTTCCCTTCTCTTGTTCATTATTTTGTATTGTGTGCTCATTTTGTGAAGACCGCGGCATGGGTTCCTCTGCACATCCCCTCTAACATGCATTATGGGCTGTCCATTACCCTAGCATATTACTTGGCCAACACCCGCTTCATGTGCACTGGGCACGGCAAATGGTCTCCTGTTCAGGGGCCCTTTTGGGATGTGGAGTCCGCTACATTGCGGACTACTTCTTCCCCTTTTGTATCCTTGACGACCCTGTCATCATAGGATGCTTTGCCATGCCGGTGGGACATCGCTGCATCATGTCCCTCCATGGCGCGAGGGCGTGACATCGTTCCGCGTGCATCGTGTTGGTGCACGGCTTCAGCATTGCTGTCTGTATTGCGCATGCACACGGCGGCCTCTGCACGTGCGCCGTGTGGGGATGTGGCACATCCATGTCCCAGGGGGCCTGCCTGTGTGAAGATGGGAGGAGACGACCCACACTCAGCTGGTCTGTATTATTGCGGATCAGCTGTGTGTTTGGATCATATATATAGTACGTTCCCTCTGGGCTAGACAGGGCAACGGAGAGGACGCTTTATGGAGCTGCTGGTGGAACTCGCTGTTGGAAACTGACTGTCTGGGTAATTCCATCACCAAATGATTTTTAACATCACTTGGTCTGTTTTCAAATGTTTGATATACAGTACCTGTACTTATACAAAAAAAATTCCCTTTTTTTGCTATATTTTTCTACTCTCTCCTTGGGGTGTTTTTCACTCTGGCAGTTTTCATACCGGACAGCATTTTCCCACCATACGGGTCCACAGGTTCCCTGTTCGCTCATCTCTCTATTTGTCCATCTGCCTGTTTGTGATGTCATCATTGTAATTAGATAGGTCTTAGTACCAGATTGGGGTTCTACTTTGAAGGGGGAATTATCTCCTTCTCTATCCCCCTTTGTCCTCTCTCTGTACATTGACACTGATCATGCCATCTATGTTTGTTTTTCCTCCAGACTCCTTATTGGCTGGGCCTCAGTGCACATGCCATGTTTGCTGTTTGTCTGGATCCCCGGACTTTAGCGGAGCTGTTGGGTGTGACCAGGGATATTTATCCCCCTATATTCTTTGGCCTCTCCTCTCCCCTTTGATAGTGAAGTCAATTGGTCTTTGGTGGATGGGATCTGCGAGAGAACCTATGCCGCGATGCTTTTCCTCTGTTTTTAATCTCTATGGATGCCTAAATGTACTATTCTATGATCATCTAGCATTACCTGTCAGGATGTGTTGGCTGACTACTGTACATTTGAATTTCATAGAGACTGTACTCCCTGTGAAAATCCCTGATGAAGGAGACAACAATTCATCTTTGAAACGTTGTTGGGTTAAGGAAGTTGTATCATTTCCATTTGCTAATCTTTTGTATATTTTATTGCATCCATGGTTATGTGTTATATATATATATATGTTTCACGTATTATATTTTCAATAAATTTATTCTATTTTTTCTGCAACTTTTTTTGTATGTGGTATTACCTTTAAAGTCCCACCCCTAGGGGGTTCCTCTTTCTCTATGTTCCATTGGGATGTGGCAAACCTTTCTGAGCAATTCCCATCAGAAATTTTTTTTCATAGACAGGAATTAAGAACATTCCTACTAGAATCTTTTGAAAAAAAACCCAAAAATTTAAGGCTAAGCACTACACTACGGGTAAATAAGCAGGGAAGGCACTGGCATTAAAAATTAAAGGATATCACAAAAAAACAAAGATTTCACATCTCTTCCATCCCTCCACTAGTACCAAACTTATTGACCCCAAGCCATAGCTAATGCTTTCAGCCATTACTACAACACATTGTATAACCTCTAAGAAGACACCACGTTACACCAGCCATCTACGGATGAAATAAGCTCATTCCTAAGAGAAATTAATCTACCCAAACTCTCTCCACAACAGCTCTCCATGCTTAATGCCCCTTTTACAACCCAAGAACTGTCGAACATAATCTCAAAAATGCCTCCTAATAAGTCACCAGGCCCAATTCAAAACAACTTTAGCACCCTTCCTGACTGAAGTATGTAACGATGCTGCCTCCGCTTCCTCTCTCCCTCTTGAAATGCTCAAAGCTCTTATTATAACACTACCGAAACCAGGGAAAGAACCTACCTCACCCCAAAACTTTAGGCCAATTTCCCTACTTAACATTGACACAAAGATATACGCCAAAATGATAGCCACCAGATTAACTGATATAATGCCATCCCTGATACACCAAGACCAATTCGGTTTTACGGCAGAACGCCACGCGTTCGATGCCACGCGCAGGCTCATTAACATTATACATAATGCAGACAACACCTGAACGCCTTCTCTGCTCCTATCTTTAGATGCAGAGAAGGCGTTCGACAGACATCATTGGACTTACCTCCAAAATACACTTTGCAAATTCGAATTCCAAGGTCCTATTTGGTCGGCTATCATGGCCCACTATACATCTCCTTCAGAACAAGTATACTCAGCAGAAATGCTTTCTAAACCTTTCCTTATATCTAACGGAACCCATCAGGGGTGCCCCCTATCACCTCTCATATTTAATTTAATAATGGAACTTTTTGCCAAACATACCAGATCACAACCACTCATCTCTTGAGTACAGATTGGCCCCATAGAACACAAAATTAACTTATTCGTAGATGATGTGATACTTATGTTGACCAATCCTACCTTTTCCTTGTCTTCGGTTTTACATAGATTTAGTAAGATTTCTTATTATAAAGTAAACATTAGAAAATCTTTCATATTGGACCTCAGAATGGATGGCGTCACCAGCAACATAGAAATATGTATACATACTCATGGGCTGACATAGGCATTTCATATCTGGGAATCATGCTCGCTAGATCTGTAAAACAACTCTTTGCTCACAAGTGTGAATCTCAAACACACTCTCTCCCATGAATTGACCAAACTTTCTAAATTTGAATTCACCTGGGCCGGCACACTAGCAGCCTTCAAGATGATCCTCCTACCCAAAATGTTATACTTATTCTGTACACTACCCATACCATTAACCTCCCCCTATCTCAAATCCCTTCAATCCACCATTCGTCAATTCATCTGGCAGGGGAAAAAGGCTAGAAGTGGCCATGAAAAACTCATCAAACACAGAGTGGTCGGTGGGTCAGGCTATACAGACATACAAGATTATTACACCGCCACATTACTGACACAAATGAAAGACTGTCTTTCTGCACATACCACAACCCTATGGGGAAACATAGAATCTACCATGATTCCAGGAGGGAATCTTAAACTTTGGCTGCTCAGAACAGCTGTGAACCCTTTGTCAGTGTTGAGAAAAGGGGGGGGGGGGTGTGGAGGCGCCAACTGTAGTAGCTTATTTATGCAAAAATGAAAGTTAGTGTAAAGATTACACTTACTGGTTCGCAGGGTGGAGGTGTTCTTTAAGATGAGCAGTGTCCTGGGATGTGCTGTTGACCTGTTTCCGGCTCAGATCTCATTCCTTCAGCCGTCTGGGTGTAGAGCCTGTTCACAAGCTGAACCGCTGCATCCAGTGTATGGAAAGCTCCACACTGACCACTCTGGAGAGCGGAAGTGGAAATGACATCACTGATGCACGGCAAGCGTCCAGGCTGGTGTTGGGGATGGTACAGGGATAGTACAGACTACGCGCTCGGGGCTCACAGCTCCTTCTACTAGCCTTTTTTCTCTCAGGAGGAGAACAGCTTGAATATATGGTGGAGGCAATTAGGTTTAAGTGTATGGGCTGGAGGTCTGTGGCTGTGGAACCACAACAGCCAGAGGACCCAAAATTTTCCAAAAAGCACAAAAAAATTGAAAGTAAAAGTATGAAGAATTAAAAATATGATGAATTGGGGGTAAGTTTAATAAATATAAGGATAATAATTGTAAATGGAATTGGAATAAAACATTTATTTAAAAGATGAAAAAATAAAAATAATAAAAAAAATAATAAAAATAAAAATAAAAATAAAAATGGATATAAAGATTGAAAGAAAAAAATTAAAATGAAATAAAAATGAAAATAAAATTAAAAATAAAAAGTGGGGAAAAATGAAAAAATTGGATTAAAATGCACTGGAATACACATTATGAGGATGAGCTCAGGAGGGACATGAGGGAAGGGGGGAGGGGGGGGGGGTTGTTATATTGGACGGTGGAGTTGCTATCTGGGTCCGTGAGGGGACAGCAGTCCCCCATGGGGCCTGGGTGATACGACAGCAAAGGACCATGGAGGTATTCTTATGTTGTAAAAAGCTTCTACATGGTTTGTATAGTGATGAACAAAGTATATATATATATATATATATATATATATATATATATATATATATACCGTATTTATCGGCGTATAACACGCATAGGCGTATAACACGCACATTCATTTTAAGAGGGAAGTTTCAGGAAAAAAACTAAAATTTTAAATAAGGAACTTTGAAGCAAAATAAGGGTCAGTGCCCATCTGCAGCCTCACCATTGCCATCAATGCAGCCTGATCAATGCCCATCTGCAGCCTCACAAGTGCCATCAATGCAGCCTCATCAGTCCACATCAATGCAGCCTCACCAGTCCACATCAATGCCGCAGCCTCACCATTGCCATCAGTGCAGCCTAATCGATGCCCATCTGCAGCCTAGAGGGAACAGGGAGGGGGTGGGACGAGCGCAGACAGATTACATACAGTGAGAATCTCCTATGATAGACAGAACAGTGGTCCAATGGTGGCCCAGGAGACGGGACTTCCTATTACAGAGGCCACCAAGTAAACAGGAGTTTCTCACTGTATGTAATCTGACGGCGCTCGTCCCACCCCTCTCCCTGTCCCCTCCGAGGCAGCTAAAATTGAAGTATTGGCGTATAACATGCACACGTCATTTGCACCCAATTTTCATGGTGAAAAAGTGAGTGTTATACGCCAATAAATACAGTATATATATATATATATATATATATATATATATAATGAGAAGGTGGAAAATAAAATGAATGGGGGGGAAAGAAAGTAAGCTACAACAAAGAATGTGTTTCTAATTCTTCATTGAGTCCCTGTTCTGCAGCAGGAAGACCTCTGGGCATGGCCTCAATGACCCAAACTCTGAGGCCCATGGTAGAATTATGGTGTTCCTTCAAAAAATGAAGAGGGACACTGTGTTTGTCCCAGCCCTTTTCTATGAAATGCCTGTGTTCACCAAAACATTGGCGTAGGGGGCGTATGGTCCTGCCCACATAAAAGAGGCCACATGGGCAGGTCAGGCAGTACACCACGTATTCACTGGAGCAATTATAAAAATCTTTTATGGTATATGTTTTGTCTTTGACAGTGAAGTTTTTTTGTCCATGGTCAACAAATTTGCACGTAAGGCATAATTTTTTCCTGCATTGGTACATTCGCACTAATGGAATTAGGGGAATGTGTGAGGCTGGAGTGGGTGGAACATTACGGATTTTTCTGGGTGCTATCTTACTTTTAATATTTTTTGCTTTGCGATATGAAACCTTGGGTAGTTGGGTGAGGGAAGAACCTAGAAAGGGGTCTCCAAGCAAGATGCACCAATGTTTGGCTATGATGTTCTCCATCTTCTTGTGACAATCATGAAACTGGGTGGTGAAACGTGTCGGTTGTGGATCATCTGATGTTTTGGGTTTGGGTGGAGGTTTCTTTGCCTGTTGGAGAAAGGCCTCTTGCACCAGATGTGGTGGGTATCCTTTGTCCTGACATTTGTCGGAAAGGAGTTTACCCTGTATGTGGTAATCTTCGTCCTTGGTACAATTCTGCCGAATTCTATGGAATTGACTCTTCGGTATGTTATTAATCCATGTTGGATGGTGACAGCTCTGGTAGTGAATATAGGAATTCCCAGTGGTGGGTTTAACAAAGTTTGTAGCATGTATTTCAGATTCACTATGAAAGAGTTCTAAGTCCAAGAAGATTAGTTTTTCAGGGTCTATGACATGGGTGACATGGGTGACATGGGGGGGGCAGAGGAAAACTCAAAAGGAAAAATACGGAAAGTATAAAGATTTTCAACTTATCCACCCATATATTATCTGTGGAAGAGACTTCACTTTTGAGCAAAGCTCTCACCTTTGCACCTACCATCCGCCCAAACCCATTCATGTTATTCAAAGACCTTAATAAATTTATACGAGACTTGACAGTGAAAAGATTCTACAATAGCCAATCCTCTCTGAAACCCCCACCCTCGCAAGAACCCATTGAAACCATTAACCATGATGTCCTCTCAATAGATACAGACACAGATTCCTCCATCATCTTGGACCCAGATGAACTCAATACAGAAAATCCCATTACAGATATGGAATTGTACACTCAATACTATCAAACATCCCCTCCGATTCAACATACAAAATTCAAACCCAAGTCCATCTTCAATCCAGTACATAAAAAAGGCCCTATTTACAGACATTCTATCAAGTCATGTATACTGACCTCGTCCAAATGTGTAAATCGGCTCCCAAGAAAAGAGCTAACCTCTCTAAAACAGAACAGAAGGCCCTGGATGAATTAACCAACAATCACAACATCATCATAAAGGCAGCAGACAAGGGAGGCGGCATTGTAATACAGAACAGTTCAGACTGCATGACGGAATCACTCAGACTATTATCCGACACCAATACTTATTCTAAACTCACCCATGATCCCTTACCAGAATTCACCCAGAAAGCTACAAAATTAGCCCACAGAGCCCTAGAAGATGGTATTATTTCCAAAGCTGAACTGTCATTTCTCATCAAAGGTTTTCGTAAAACTCCCTATTTTTACCATTTACCAAAAATCCATAAAGATTAGTCTAACCCACCAGGCCGTCCCATAGTAGCTGCTATGGAGAGCATCACCAGCGGGTTTTCCATGTACATAGACCAATTTCTCCAACCCCTTGCGCAACACCTCCCATCTTATATTAGAGATAGTACCCACCTATTGGAGATGCTTTCCTTCTACACCTGGGAACCCACCTACCAGTGGGTGTCCTTGGACGTTACATCTCTATACACTTCCATCCCCCACGCAGTAGGCCTCAGAGCAGTAGAATATTTTCTCTCTGAGGACCCCCTCATCAATCCCAGACAGGCACAGTACATCCTGGAAGCCACACAATTCTGTCTAGAACACAACTATTTTGAGTTTGACCACACTTTCTATCTAGAAACTCAAGGGACTGCCATGGGTGCCAATTTTGCCCCAAGCTACGCCAACTTGACTATGGGCTACTGGGAACTACAGTACATCTCACATAACAACCCTTTTGCCGCCCATATCATATACTATGGGCGCTACATCGATGACATCATTTTGATCTGGGAGGGCACATCAGAGAGTGTAGAGTCCTTTGTCAAGCATTGCAACTGCAACTCCCTAGGGTTATCCTTCACCCATGTCATAGACCCTGAAAAACTAATCTTTTTGGACTTAGAACTCTATCATAGTGAATCTGAAATACATGCTACAAACTTTGTTAAACCCACCACTGGGAATTCCTATATTCACTACCAGAGCTGTCACCACCCAACATGGATTAATAACATACCGAAGAGTCAATTCCATAGAATTCGACAGAATTGCACCAAGGACGAAGATTACCACATACAGGGTAAACTCCTTTCCGACAAATGTCAGGACAAAGGATACCCACCACATCTGGTGCAAGAGGCCTTCCTCCAACAGGCAAAGAAACCTCCACCCAAACCCAAAACATCAGATGATCCACAACCAACACGTTTCACCACCCAGTTTCATGATTGTCACAAGAAGATGGAGAACATCATAGCCAAACATTGGTGCATCTTGCTTGGAGACCCCTTTCTAGATTCTTCCCTCACCCAACTACCCAAGGTTTCATATCGCAAAGCAAAAAATATTAAAAGTAAGATATCACCCAGTAAAATCCGTAATGTTCCACCCACTCCAGCCTCACACATTCCCCTAATTCCACTGTCAAAGACAAAACATATACCATAAAAGATTTTTATAATTGCTCCAGTGAATACGTGGTGTACTGCCTGACCTGCCCATGTGGCCTCTTTTATGTGGGCAGGACCATTCGCCCCCTACGCCAACGTTTTGGCGAACACAGGCGTTTCATAGAAAAGGGCTGGGACAAACACAGTGTCCCTTTTCATTTTTTGAAGGAACACCATAAATCTACCATGCGCCTCAGAGTTTGGGTCATTGAGGCCATGCCCAGAGGTCTTCCTGCTGCAGAACGTTTTAAACGCTTGTGTCAGCAGGAGGCCTACTGGATATATTCATTGGGTACTCTCTCGCCAGGGGGACTCAATGAAGAATTAGAAACACATTCTTTGTTGTAGCTTACTTTCTCCCCCCCCCCTTCCCCTTCACTATACAAGCCATGTAGAAGCTTTTTACAACACAAGAATACCTCCGTGGTCCTTTGCTGTCGTATCACCCAGTCACCTGGGGGACCGCTGTCCCCTCACGGACCCAGATAGCAACTCCACCGTCCAATATAACAACCCCCCCACCCCTCCCCCCTTCCCTCATGTCCCTCCTGAGCTCATCCTCATAATGTGTATTCCAGTGCATTTTAATCCGATTTTTTCATTTTTTCCCACTTTTTATTTTTAATTTTATTTTCATTTTTATTTTTATTTCATTTTAATTTTTTCTTTCAATCTTTATTTCAATTTTTTTTTATTTTTATTATTTTTTTTTATTATTTTTATTTTTTCATCTTTTAAATAAATGTTTTATTCCAATTCCATTTACAATTATTATCCTTATATTTATTAAACTTACCCCCAGTTCATCATATTTTTAATTCTTCATACTTTTGCTTTAAATTTTTTTGTGCTTTTTGGAAAATTTGGGGTTCGCTGGGTGTTGTGGTTCCACAGCCACGGACCTCCAGCCCATACACTTAAACTTAATTGCCTCCACCATATATTCAAGCTGCTCTCCTCCTGAGAGCAAAAAGGCCAGTAGAAGGAGCTGTGAGCCCCGAGTGCGTAGCCTGTACTATCCCTGTACCATCCCCAACACCAGCCTGGACGCTTGCCGTGCATCAGTGACGTAATTTCCGCTTCCGTGCTCCAGAGTGGTCAGCGTTGAGCTTTCCATACACTGGATGCAGCGGGTCAGCCTGTAAACACACTCTACACCCAGACGGCTGAAGGAATGAGATCTGAGCCGGAAACAGGACAACAGCACATCCCAGGACACTGCCCATTTTAAAGAACACTTCCACCCTGCGAACCAGTAAGTGTAATCTTTACACTAACTTTCATTTTTGAATAAATAAGCTACTACAGTTGGCGCCTCCACACCCTCCCTTTCTCAACATTGATTATCAACAGAGGTAATGGACACCCTCTGAAGATGGCTGCCTCCTCATTCCAGAATTTACCTGCCTTATGTTAATGTGCTATTACAGCTACCATTGTACTATTTACTTTAGACACCACATTTTACGGAGCGCCGGAACCCCCCTTTTTTCTCTACTAACCCTCTGTCAGGGCTGGTCTCAGCCCTTCCTTCTCTGAGCTGGCCGCTCAGCTGTCTGCTAATTGACAGCTCCTATTTCTCCACAGTTACTTAGCTGTTGATGATATCCTGCTTGTCAGTCCTGCCTACTTTAGCCGTTCAGTCAAGAGGAGCTTTGACTTCGTCTTGGTCAACATCACAGAGACATTCTCCTGCGTTCCTGTTTAAAGACTTGCTTTGCTGACATCCCTTCTGGCTCCAGATCCTGCTTGCTGTTCCACTACATTGATCCCTGACTTCTGGCTTGGCTGACTATACGTTCCGGTTACTGAACTTTGGTTATGTATTGACTACATTTGTTCTTTTTACTTTTATTATTAAACAAGTGTGATTTAACTGTATTTCTGTCTCGGCCTGATTTCATGGTTTCTGACAGTAGGTGAAGGCCAAGAATTCAGAAGATGCAGTCAATCCACTTATTGGTAATATTTTTTCCAGATTGGATGAACTGGATCACCGCATGGATCAGTTTGCCATGGCGTTACAAACGCTCCTGAGTCGCACGGCCTACCTGGAATCTCCCACTGTGGCCACCCCGGTACAACCTATGTTGCAGGCCGACCCTGCTGCTGCTCCAATCTCTGTGCAGGCACCCACCTCAAGTATTACCTCTATAAGAGGTATGTCTGGTTCCGCTCCGCTTCCCCAGAGATTTAAGGGTGATCCAGTCCAATGCAGAGGATTTCTCAACCAGGTTGAGATATACTTTTAGATGCTGTGCCAGGCGTTTCCCACGGACAGAAGCAAAGTAGGTTTCGTGATATCTTTGCTTTCTGAGAGAGCCTTGGCCTGGGCAAACCCTCTATGGGAGACACAAAAACCTGTTGTCTTGAGTTACCCTGAGTTTGCGGCTTCGTTTAAAAGGGTATTTGACATTCCTGCATGCTCCGCTTCTACTGCCAAGTGCCTCATGTCCATCGAACAGAGTACGAGAACTGTTGCCGACTATGCCATTGAATTTCGTACTGTGGCAGCAGAGGTTGCGTGGAACAATGAGGCCCTCCTGGCTGATATTTCTCATGGTCTCTAGGATACCATCAAGGATGAGATAGCAGCCCGAGATATACCCACTGAGCTGGAGAAGTTGATCACGTTTGCCATATTTATTGACTCCAGACTCAGAGAAAGACTCTCTTTAAAGGAGCGTTTGCGAAAGCCTCCTGTACATTTGTCTCTGATCTTTCCTACCCATGCCTCCCTCACCTCCCATGCCTCCTGGTACCGAGTCATTCAGTGAAGGTGAACCCTTGCACTTGGGTTTCACGTGTCTCTCTGCGGATGAGAGAGCCTTTAGTGTGTCGGTTCTCATTCTTACTGACCATAAGAATCTCACATTTTTGTCTGAGGCTAAACGCCTCTCTCCCAGAAGGGCGCGATGGGCTCTTTGCTTGTCAAGTTTCAATTACATTGTCTCATTCTTACCTGGTACTAAGAATGTAAGGGCTGATGCCTTGTCACAACATTTTTCCTCCACTTCCAAGATGGAGTCGGTTCCAGTACCTGTGATTCCTCCTGATCGTATTCTGGCTACGGTTCACACCAGTCTCACTTCTCCTTTGGGTGACAAAATTCTTGCTGCTCAGGTCCATGCTCCTCCTGAGAAACCTTGTGACCACTGCTTTGTCCCAGAGAGTCTCCATACTACCATGCTCCAGACTTACCATTCTTCCAAGGCTGCTGGCCACCCTGGGAAGAATCAACTCTTTTGGGCCATTTCCCAACAATTCTGGTGGCCTAGTCTATGTGTTGATGCAACTGCCTTCGTAGCTGCCTGTTCCGTGTGTGCTCAGAGTAGGACTCTATGTCACCTTTCAGTAGGCCTCCTACAACCCATACCCAATGGAGAGAGCCCCTGGATCCACCTGTCTATGGATTTCATTGTGGAGTTACCCAACTCCCAGGGCAACACAGTTATCCTTATGGTGGTTGACCGGTTCTCAAAGATGTGTCATTGTATTCCACTTAAGAACTTGCCCACTTCTAAGGAGCTGGTTTCCTTTTTTGCTCAGGAGATCTTTCACTTACATTGGCTACCCAAGGTGATTGTCTCGGACAGGGGTGGTCAGTTTGTGTCCCGGTCCTGGCAATCCTTTTGTGCACAGTTGGGAATTCAGCTTGCTTTCTCCTCTGTGTATCACCCGCAGTCTAATGGGGCCGCAGAACGAGCCAATCAGTCCTTGGAGCAATTCTTACGTTGCTATATTTCTGACCATCATAACAACTGGTCAGACCTATTACCGTGGGTGAGTTTGCTCACAAGAGTGCCTTGAATTCTGCTTCCTGATTGTCCCCGTTTATGACGAATTATGATTTCCAACCTTCCATGTTGCCTGACTCGTTTGTTCCACAGTATAGTCCTGCATTAGAGGAGCATCTCCGTGGTCTTCGTTACACTTGGGCACAAGTGCAGGAGGCTTTGGAACATGCTAATGATAGGTACAGACTCCATGCTGACTGCAGATGCCTGCCTGCGCCTTCCTACCAGGTTGGGGACAGGGTCTGGCTGTCATCTCGCAACCTCCAACTTCCTGTTCCCTCACTGAAGTTTGCACCTCAGTTTATTGGGCCTTTCCGTATTCTTCGCAGGATTAACCCAGTGGCTTACGCATTAGACCTTCCTTCTAATATGCGTATATCAAATGTATTTCATGTCTCTCTATTAAAACCTTTGGTCTGCAACCGCTTTACCACCTCGGTGCCACATCCTCTCCCTGTACAGGTTGAGAACCATGAGGAGTATGAAGTACAGTCCACTGTTGACTCCCGTAGGATACAGTACATGGTGCATTGGAAAGGGTACAGGCCGGAGGAACGCTCTTGGGTCTCATCCTCGGATGTACATGCCCCTGTCCTCCTCCGTGATTTCCATAGACGTTTTCCCCTCAAGCCTGGTGGTCCTCCGAGGGGGAGGGGTCGTTGAGGAGGGGGTACTGTCAGGGCTGGGCTCCGCCCTTCCTTCTCTGAGCTGGCCACTCAGCTGCTCGGCTATTTGCGAGCTTCTATCTCACCACAGTTACTCAGCTGTTGATGATATCCTGCCCATCAGTCCTGCCTACTTAAGCCATCCAGTCCACAGGAGCTCTGCCTTTGCCTTGGTCAACATCACAGAGACATTCTCCTGCGTTCCTGTTTAAAGACTTGCTTTGCTGACATCCCTTCTGGCTCCAGATCCTGCTTGCTGTTCCACTACACTGATCCCTGACTTCTGGCTTGGCTGAATATCCGTTCTGGTTACTGAACTTTGGCTATGTTTTGACTGCATTTGTTTATTATTAAACAAGTGTGATTTAACTATACTTCTTTCTCGGCCTGATTTCATGGTTTCTGACACCCTCCCACTTACCCCAACAATCCAGGCCTCTGTTAATGTTTGGAAAATACTACACTTCTCTAAATGGTCCCATCTTGCAACCAAAGAACTCCCGATCCTCCCTGAAACACGACATCTGCTAACCCCAGACTTGGCCCTACGTAGATGGTTAACAAATCGAATAACCCTTACTTCTGACCTCCATGATAAAATAGCTAAAAAGTAATTTCTACAAATCCAAAAATTATACAATGCACCTTCCAAAGACTTCCTGATATACCACAGGATCCACCAATGTATCTTCTCCTACCCTCACCTGGAAGGAGCAATATCTACTGACATGTGGAACAACTACTTCTCCAATAGTCGGAATTGCAAAGGCATTTCCTTAATCTAATCAACGTTACATGAAAAGAAAACGTTTACCAAATCTTTGCCCTTCAGGTGATGGGAAGAGGACTTACAACAGACATTCACTGATCAACAATGACAATCAGCCATGTGCTCTATTTACAAATCCACAAACTGCGCGTCACTCTGGGAATTGACCCAGAAACTAACTCTATGGCGGTACTTAACACCACAGAAACTAGCAAAATTTCTCCTCCACTCCACCCCCACTTGTTGGAGATTGTGTGGCCAAAAGGGAACCCTCTGTCACATATTTTGGTCTTGCCCACACCTAAATAAGCTCTGGACAGACATATCTAACATGTTATCTGAAAATAAACAAACACAATGTATAATAACTACACAATTGGCCATCTTGAACATTACCATTGATTCCATTCTACCACACTTTAGGACAACAACTACCCATATACTATCAGCGACAAGACTATTGATCGCTAGACATTGGAAGACTGTTAAAGTTCCAACAATACTAGATGTGATTACTATGGTGCAGACACATTACACCTATGAGCGTCTAATGGCGAATGAGGCTCCTACATGCTCTAAAATTCTTAAACAATGGCTTCCCTGGAACAACTGGTACGAAAGACTAGTCAACCTCTGATTTAATGAATATATTCCACTTTTGTACTAACCCTTTCCTGCCTACCTTCCCCTCTAAAGCACTTGGGTGAGAGATGTTGTCTCCCTCCCCCAGACACAGTATGCACCCAGACGGGGTGTCTGGGGATGATAGACGGCACTCTTAACTATCCGCATAGCACTCATATTGGCTATCACTGTTGAAACTGTTTACAGATGTTCATATCATATTATGTCATATGTACCTGTATAGTGAACCTCTCACTACTGAATCCTGATGTATGACAAAGTTTACTACTTATTAATGTTATATGTAAAACTTCAATAAAAACTATTGAAACAAAAAATAATAAATTCTGTTTTTTTTACCTGCAAAAAGATGTGCATTTATTATTTTTTGTAGAAAGGTGAACTCTTCCTTTAAACAAATAAAATGTGTTACCAACCAAACCAAGTAAAAGTTGTTTTTTATGATAAGGATGTACTAACATTTATTAACTGTAGTTTTGGTGATTTATAGCTAATAAGACTAGCCACTAAATTATCAAAATATGTATCTACTATCACTAGTATTTCACTGGTGTTTCATCAAAACATGTCCATTGTTTCATATTACAAATATCAAAAAGCATTGCATTCAGTTAGTTGGCAGCACACGTTTACTATACCTTAGTGACAAAGTCAAACACCAATGTGACATTTTCTTTTGAGAATTCAGTCTGCATTCTTTGTTTCTGTAAATACCGCTTTGCATGAACCTCAATGGGTTTTCCTAATCTACAGTATGTATCAATGGCAATCCAATAATCTTATGTAATTTAATCCAATTCTGAAACAGATTTTCCACAAGTGACAGAATACTAAATCTACCCATCCTGGGTTTGTTTCTGTTTAATGTAATTCCCAGTAGCAACAAAAGAAAAATAAGTGTCTGAGAACTCCTAATATGACAGTTTTTTTTCAACCAATTAAGACAAAGGGATTTGTAGTGAACTTAATTGGTAGCTCTCCCTCAATTACCCTATATTTCTTAACACAATACCCTCCTTTTTCCTATTTATCTTTGTAATCATCAATTACTTTGTCTTCTCTTTAATCATCCACCGTATCTATCTATCTCCTTAATGCATAGTACATTATCTCAGCGTGTCTGAAATGCATAATACTTTATCTATTCAGGTGCCATTACAAACCATTGTTCATTACACATTCAGACCTGCTAAGATGTTTTTCTGAGCTTTTATACAGCGTATGCTTTTAATAAATTGTTATATTTTTTCTTGTATATTAACCCTATTATAGGAAGGACAGCAGTAGATAAAACATCTGTAATAATCAGAAGATAAAACAGCAGTTAAACTAGTTTAATAAACATTTTTTAATTGTTCTTATTTTAAGATCTGAAGATAGGCATCATACTGTGTGGGACATACAACATGCACAAGCAGAGATTGCACCTTGTGAGATATTATAGGAAACAAACTGTGAGCTTTTCTTTTTGCTACCAGCTAAAAAATTCCAACATAGCTGATAAAAGGCCAGCAAACTTTGTTTTTCTAACTGCTGACAGCAGTTCCAAACTCATCACCAGTAATGTCTAGTACGCTTCCTCAATCCAAAATTACTTACAGTATAAAACAATGGTCTTACTACAAAATTAAAAACCATATATACCAAAGATTTTAATCATGCATATCTTTCAGTTGTATTAATAATTCTGGTGTAAAACATTGCAGTTTTAGTTTTCCTGGTTCCTTGGGTGTTAGAATTTTTCCTACCCATGTCCTGCTGTCACCCAATCTTTTCCGATCTGCAGCTACTGATCAAGGAGCATGTAATGTGTATATATAATTTTACAGATGACTAAATTCCTTGAATTTTATTTCAAATTAAAATATTTTCAGAGATTGAAATTAAGCAATTGCTTGGCAATTTGTGCCATGGTCAATGTGATTTCCAAATGCCATAATAATTTTTTAATTGCAAGGATAAAATTACGTAAATAACATAGGATTAAGTCAAGACAATTCAAATAAAATGTTACATAATATTACATAAACAAAAACTCATTTGTCAGGGTCCAGATCTGAACTTGCAACCTCTGCGGTGTCTGGCTGTAACTCTTCCCACTGTGCCACCTGAGATGCTGGACAGCTTCTGTTTAATCCCTTGGACAATCTTGCCTTGTCCCTTGTTTCTGTTGAACCTTGAACTCTTTGCACCTCCCATGAACTTCCTAATTTAAGCCATGTCTCTGCACTTCCTGTTTGCCAGATTATTGTGCTCTCTCCAGCTAATATCTAGTTCCTTTGCATACCCGCCACTGTATACAACCACTCGTTATAGACCCTTGGCTTGTTACTTAACTATGCTTCTGCTTGATCCCAACCTACAACCATTTATCGACCTCTGGCTTGTTCCTCGACTACGCTTCTTCTTGATCCCAACCTGTAACCACTTGTTACAGATCTTTGGCATGTTTACTGCTACACTTCTGCTTGATTCCTACCTGCTATATCTGCTATTGGCCCCAGCTTGCTCACCTCCTAGTAGGTCAAAAGAGGAGCGGTGGAGAAGGGTGCCATTTCAGTGATGCATTTTAAAATTTTGTTAGTCCTCTGTGCCCAGGGCTGTCAGCTTCCACATCCCATCTGCAGCGTCTGCATCATATGGTGGGAGATTATCTAGGGGCGAAAACAAACATGGCGAGCTTTCCAGTTGACGATTCACTGGGTTACTAGGTCATGAGAATAGACCACTGGCCAGAACTTGCCCAGTATACAATTGAGCTGCTGGGCTGCCCTGCATCCAGCGTGCTTTCCAAAGTGGCATTTAGTGCTGCTGAAGGTTTTGTGACAGATAAGAGAGCGTGTCTGTCCACAGACCCTGTGGACTGGCTGATGTTTATCAAAATGAATCAGTCCTGGATGGGCAGCAGCTATCAAGCGCCTGATGTCGATTTTGCTGATAAAGTGCTTTCTGTATCTGGAATATCTAATATACTGTCTAGGCTGCCTAGCTTTGTGGGTAATTATTTTATCTGGACAAACTTTTTTGGTGTAGGTTTCATTGGTACAATTAACACCCAAGGACCAATTTTTCTGCACCTGTTTGACAGGTGCATATCATTAAAATTTTTGACAGCAAGGCAAATTCTTGCTTTCATCAAGAGTACCTCCATAGGGTTATGGTGTGAAGGCACCACCGACACCCAAAGACCAATTTTTCTGCACCTGTTACTTCTATCCAATGTCTGTGAAAGAGACACCATAATTTATCCAAAAAATCTCTAATCTTGTTCCAAGTGCACTAAATTGTGGCCTCATCATACAGACTGGCCCCCCAAGCCAATGTTTACAAAATAAAGAAAGCTTGTGGGGAAAATGTAATTTGTGTGGCTTTATAAATGTAATTATTGCTGCAGCAGGTTCTATACACAGTACAGATGTGCCACTTTACAAGCAAACTAAGGGGACCCCCCCCGGCGCTATATTTAAAGAAACATTTCATTTTTATTGTTATTTCTCATTTTTATGGTTTCACTTTAAGCCTCATTAAATCACTGCTCATTTAAAAATGATGCTTTTTACAAACTTTTTTTCATTAATACATGTCCCCCAGGGCAGTACCCGGACCCCCATAACAATTGTATGCCCAAATTATTTGCATATAAGCCTTCAAAATGGGATTTTTTTAAAAATTTTTCCAGTTCGGGTCTCATAGACTTAAATTGGGTTCATTATTCAGTTCTGAACTTTTGCAATGTTTCAAAGTTCTGCCGCAAACTGGCCTGGGCCCCCCCCGGTTCGGTTTGCACCAGAACTTGTGACCAGACAACAAATTTGTGCAAACATGCAAACACCGTGTCTATGGAACACGGACGTGAAAAATCAAAAGTGCACATTTTAAAGGCTTATCTGCATGTCATTGCCATAAAAAGTGTTTGGTAACACGGGTACTGCCCCAGGAGACATGTATCAATGCAAAAAAAAGTTTTTAAATCACCCGTTTTTCCAGGAGCAGTGATTTTAAGATTGCTTAAAGTGAAACAATAAAAATAAAATATTCCTTTAAATATCATGCCTGGGGGGTGTCTATAGTATGCCTGTAAAGTAGCACATTTTGCCCATGTTTAGAAAAGTACTGCAGCAAAATTACATTTCTAAAGGAAACAATGTCATTTAAAATTGCTCACGGCTGTAATGTATTGCCAGATCCCGCCAATATACAAAAAAAATAATTTAAAAAAACAGTGTGGGTTCCCCCCAGTCCATACCAGGCCCTTCGGGTCTGGTATTGATATTAAGGTGAATTCCATGCCAATTTAAAAAAAAAAAAAATGGCGTGGGGGTCCTCCCCCAAAATCCATACCAGACCCAAAGGGCCTGGTATGTACGAGGGGGAATCCATGCCGTTTTTTTTCTTAATTCTGTCATAGGGCTCCCCTTAACCATTTCAATGCACTATATTATATATTGTACACTGCACTATATACCCTGCACTGTATTATATATACTACACTGAGGGCACTATATACTCTGAACTGCAGTATATATACTATACGGACTGCACTATATACTCTGCTGAAAAATTGGCCCATAGGTGTTTGTTTTGCCAGAACACTGTAACCCCTCACAGTTACTCTTGTTGGGTGCAGGAATGGTATCTGCTGTTAAATATTATTTCAGAGGCTGCTTGCCCTCTTTTAGTGGCCTTTGAGCATCTGCCTCTCCTTGGAGGCCTTCCGGACATGATGGGTATTATATACTGTGTACACCGCCTGAAGTGTATTTGAAACTGTACACACTGTATTATATACTGTGTATACCGCCTGCACTGTATTATCTACTGTACACCGCCGAATGCCCTGTATATATAGGCTACGCTGAATGCAGAGTATACAGTGTATATATATATTAGTAGACTGTGTGTATATCTCTGTCCACTATAACACACTATACGGGCGCTGTGTAAGCAGCCTTATATAGTGTGGGGCGTGGACTTAGTCCCCCTGAGCCATGATTGGCCAAAGGTACCCTGCCTTCGGCTATTTGTTATTGGTTACGGCCCCTATTTAACATTTTCCACAACAGACATTATATATAGAGCTGACTGAGGGATAAACTGCCATCAACAAGCCGGTCAGGTTCAAACCTACACTGAAAAAGAATGGCACTGAAAAATAAATAATGATTTGGTCCGATTCGTTGCTGTGAGTCATCTGAGACAGATTTTTCCTTTGTTTTATAACATTTTTAAAGAAGGCCCAATTTTTGCCTTTAGCACAGTGAAATTTTAATATTATAGCTTGTGTCTCACTGAGCTGTACATAACAGAATATTGAGCTGTGGGACAATGAGAAAGAAGACAATTTTCTAAGGCTAAAGAGTATTTTATTTCTTTTTACATGCTGCACAGTTTTACAGGAAAAAGGCTTGTTCCCAGTTACGGCAAGCCATTGTAACAGGCCATCATGTGATATTCATGATTCATGCATCCAGTGTCCTTCCTGAACATTGTATTTCACAATTTTAAAGCTATGTTTCTAGTGACACAAATTCATTTTGCTCTCCAGTCATAGCTATTCAGGAGGGGCTCTTGATTAATGAATTCAAAAACTGGAACTGGACAGCTTTTCACTTTTCTAATGTTCTATTTTTACGGCAGATATTAACTGACTGCATGATCATATGGCTTAAGTGCTGGAGGCTTTGAACGTGTATAAATTTAATTTATATTTTATATCTCTAATCATTATTTAAAAAAAAAAAAAATCCATGAGCACAAACGAAAAGATTTTTTGAAAGTCTCTTTTTAATCTTGTCTCTCAAGTTCCTGAAAAGATTAGCCTTTCCTGAGTTAGAGTATATAGATAATGTGCATTGCTGGCTGAATGCTCATTGATGAAGCCAAGAAGATGATGGTCTGTCTGAGAAATTAACCATTTTATGCTTCTCAAGAGACTGATAAATTTCAAAGCCAATCGTAATTGAAGAGATGCGTAAATCAGTCACAACACAAACTGATTTGCTAGATCTAGTAAAGATGAAAGTTAACTAAAACAACTTACAATTTACAATGACAGAAATCCCTGAGTTTTTCTTTTTGTGTGAATACTTTAAAATTGTAATTCCTTCTGGCAGTTTTATAAAATAAAATATTTAAATAAACTCCATAGATTGCATTTTGCTAAGTTATTTGTAAAAACATCATTATTCAAGGATCATGTAAGCAAAATAGCATGATCACGAACATGAACTTCATTAAATTAGCTAAATACACCATTGAAATATAATACTGTTTTGTACTTTCATGCTCTTTTTGATAACTTTAATAAAAATTATTGTAAAGAGATATAAATATGTATACCTGTAAAAGAATAGTGATGAGCCGAATGTGTCTAGATTTAGTTCAGGGCGAATTCAGCATGCTTTACTGATGTTCAGATGCTGAATCCAAACCTCATTGAAGCCACTCAGAGCTGAATGTTAGAAATCAGAAATAGCCATTTTCTACGCTAATAGGCAAGGGATTGCCAAGCAAATGGCATGGGGGCTGTACCAAAGCAAAAGGTGGGTTACCTTGCCAGCAGTGGCGTATCCAGGGTATGGCAGATATGGCAAGTGCCATGGGCGCCATATGAAGGGGGCGCTCCTGAGTGGCTGGGCAGCAAGGCACTTGCAGAGATCTCTTCTTAAAATGGCCCTGATATCACCACTGTTACTCACTGCCAGCCTGGGGTGGGATCCTGGCCAGCAGAGAGTGCTTTAGGTCGTTCACCACTGGCCCCTGGCTCACTGCCCAAACTGGTTGCTATGCACGGCCCGCCTGGCGTCTAACAACCAGTGACTTCACTGAGGAGAGAAGCAGAGATCGGCATTCAGAGCGCCCACTGCTTAGCTCCTCCCACCTCCTCCCTGCTTCTTCTCCGACATGCACAATAATCATGTGAGGCACTGACTGCAGTGCACAAGGGGAGAGAGGAGTTTAGGCAGTGGTGTCCCCCTAGGTTCATTGCAAAATAAGCTGCAGTGCAGGAGAGGGGAAGGAGCCAGGAGGTGCACTGTGCTCTCCCTCTTCTCCATATTCACAGTCCTGACACTGCAGCTCTTCTCTTCCAGTGGCTCTGTGTATGTATAGGAGCGCCCTGCAGCTTCCCCCCTCCTGTTCTGTCATTGAAGCAGCAGAAAGGAACCAGCAGCCTCATATTATAGGAACGGCTGCCACAGGACAAGAAAGAGTTAACAGCAGGAGCTGATCCACCTCCTGCTGCTTACTGAGCCAATGGGCACTGCTGTAACACGCCCCTTTCTCAAGCCACCCCCTTTGATTAACCACTTCCCGCCCGCCCTATAGCGGATTGACGTCCGGGAAGTGGTTGTGTTATCCTGACTGGACGTCATATGACGTCCAGCAGGATAACATGCCGCAGCGCGCCCCCGGGGGCGCGCATCGCGGCGATCGGTGGAGCGGTGTGTCAGTCTGACACACCGCTACACTGATCTTGGTAAAAAGCCTCCGGCGGGAGCCACCATTTATGGCACAGGGTTCTGGTCTTCTTCGAAGCGCATGCGCCAGTGATGTCACTGGCTCCATGTAATGTAAATATCTTCTAAACTGTACATGTTTAGGAGATACAGTATTTACTGTACCTATAGGTAAGCCTTATTATAGACTTACCTATATGTAAAAGGCAGTAAAGGAAGTTTACTTCCACTTTAAGTGACGGTGGAGCCCTCCCTCTGAATACCATATACTGTATATGTGGTGTCCTGTAAACCAAATATACAACTTGATATCTTTCCAACAAATAACAATATCAAAATATAAAATTGCAGCATATTAGTGACATTGACACCCCCTCAAAAGATATTTGATAACAATATATAAGTGATGGTAACACCCCCTCAAGAAATAAAATAACTCCACTTACAATAGGGGGTGTCACCATCACTAATATACTACAATGTTATATTTTGAAATTTTGCCTTGTTAGGTGTTTTTTTGTTAAGGTTATCTGAAAGATGGGTTTTTAAATGTTTTGACAGGGGCGCAGTTTCAGTGCTTGCCATAGGCGCCATTTTCACTAGATACGCCTCTGCTTGCCAGAAAGGGTCCCCCCTTTTCTCCATAATCCTGGCTGAGTGGTTGTGGGGGTCTGGGCAGGGGACTTATTGGAAATTAAAAGCCCCCTTTAAACATAATAGGGCCTTAAGATACTGTCCTCCATACAGTATCTCTACTAACTGACACCTCCAATCCCGTGGCTTACTAGCAGCTAAAAATGGGCGAATGGTTCGGCCAGAGCGTGAATATTGGCTGAACATTGGCTGCTCGCCCAATCAACGAACATCCGAATTATCGGAGCATTCGACCGTTTGTACGGCCCACCAAATGACCACAATGCACTGCGCCGCTGCACAGTGCATTGGAAGCCCTAATTGGCTGAAGCAATTAAAGCTTTGCCCAATCAGAGCACAGAGCACTGTCAGAGCCATGATTGGAGAAAGTAATGCTGACTCTATACAATCATGGCTCATTGCGTTAGTCCCGCCCTACACTATAAAAGTATTATTTCAATAGCGACCATTTGTAGTGTGGAATCAGCGTGGAGAGAGATAGAACAGGGCTCTGTTCAGTGCTACTAGAGAGTTAGTGTGCTATAGTGTGCTGTTCTGATTCTATTGTTAGTGTAGAATATCAGTTTAGTGTGACTCTAGTGATAGTTCAGTCAGTGTGAGTGCAGTGCGACCATTCATTTTTACTTTAGTGTCACTTTAGTGTGAATCTAGTGATAGTTCAGTAAGTGTGAGTGCAGTGACCATTCATTTTTACATTAGTGTCAGTTTATTTTGTCAGGGCAGGTTTACTGCAGTATAGTTCAGTGCGTTAGTGCACGTTTAATGCAGTATAGTTCTGTTGGTTACTGCATGTTTAATGTAGTATATTTCAGTGAGTTACATGCCATTTAATGCAGTATATTTCAGTGCGTTAGTGCACGTGTAACGCAGTATATTTCCGTGCATTACATGCCAGTTAACACAGTATATTTTAGCGTGTTAGTGCACCTTTAACGCAGTATATTTCTGTGTGTTAGTGCACATTTAATGCAGTATATTTCTGTGCGTTAGTGCAGTTTAACGCAGTATATTTCTGTGCGTTACTGTTCATTTAGCACAGCATATTGCAGTGAGTCAGTGCAGTTTTTACTGCAGTATATTGTGGTTTATCAGTGGAGTATGTCTGTGTAGTGAGTACTCTAATGCTGCATACACGCGATCAGATTTTCCGACAACAAAACCATGGATTTTTGTTAGAAGCTTGTTGGCTCAAACTTGTCCTGCATACACACGGTCACACAAATGTTGGTCAACAATTCCGACCGTGAGAACGCGATGACGTACATTTCATTCGACGAGCAGATAAAAAAGAAGTTCAATAGCCAGTGCGTCACCCTTTGGGCTCCTTCTGCTAATCTCGTGTTTAGCTCATGTTAGTAGAAGTTTGGTGAGAGACGATTCGCGCTTATCAGCCTCGTGCTTTTCAGTTTGTTTCTGCTTTTCAGTTTGTGCTTGTGGGTTCGTATCTGTTCTTCAGTGTGTGTTTTCAGTTGGTTCCTGTCTAAAAAGTGTTTGGGGACCTGGGTCCTGCCCCAGGGGACATGTATCAATGCAAAAAAAGTTTTAAAAATGGCCGTTTTTTCGGGAGCAGTGATTTTAATAAGGCTTAAAGTGAAACAATAAAAGTGAAATATTCCTTTAAATTTCGTACAAGGGGGTATCTATAGTATGCCTGTAAAGTGGCGCATTTTTCCCGTGTTTAGAATAGTCCCTGCACAAAATGACATTTCTAACGGAACAAAAGTCATTTAAAAGTTCCTCGCGGCTATAATGAATTGTCAGTCCTGGCAATACTGATAAAAGAAGTCATTGAAAAAAATGGCATGGAATCCCTGCAGTCCATTACCAGGCCGTTTGGGTCTGGTATGAATATTAAGGGGAACCCCGAACCAAAATTTTTTAAAAAATTGCGTGGGGGTCCCCCCAAATTCTATACCAGGCCCTTCAGATCTGGTATGGATATTAAGGGGAACCCCGCACCAAAATTAAAGAAAAAATGGCGTGGAGGTCCCTCTCAAAATCCATACCAGACCCTTCAGGTCTGGTATGGATTTTATGGGGAACCCCGTGCCAAAATTTAAAAAAAAATGGCGTGGGGAATCCCCAAAAATCTATACCAGACCCTTATCTGAGCACACAACCTGGCAGGCTGCAGGAAAAGAGGGGGGATGAGAGAGCGCCCCTCCTCCTGAACCATACCAGGCCACATGCCCTCAACATGGGGAGGGTGCTTTGGGGTAGCCCCCGCCTGCAGATCCCCACAACCACTGGGCAAGGGTTGTGGGGATGAGGCCTTTGTCCCCATCAACATGGGGACAAGGTGCTTTGGGGGCTACCCCAAAGCACCCTCCCCATGTTGAGGGCATGTGGCCTGGTATGGTTCAGGAGGGGGGTGCTCTCTCTTCCCCCCCTCTTTTCCTGCAGCCTGCCAGGTTGCATGCTCGGATAAGGGTCTGGTATGGATTTTGAGGGGGACCCCCATGCCTTTTTAAAAAAAAATTTGGGCGCAGGGTTCCCCTTAAAAAACAACAACAGGTGACAATGCGCTACTGTATCTCTCCAGCAAATGTGCTTGGTGATAATGGGGTCAAGGTGGACAATGGTACCAATTGCCAAAAATGTATATAAATATAAAAGAGAAAAGAAGAAAAGAAAAGAAGGAATTGCTGCCTCTACATATTGCTACCACTAAGTGGAGCAAAAAATGGGGTTAGAAAAGGTAGAAGTGGCACTATTCCTCTCTAATTTCAGTATAGTGGAAAAAATTTGCCTTGCAGTTTATAAAACCTTTAATCTATCCCAAATCAAACCAAATAAAAACAAGAAGAAACAAATAAAAAACTATAAAAGACCGATGTTATACCCTCTGCCTTTTAAACCATAAACAAATGAGATGGTTTGGTCTTCCTTAGAAGATGTTAAGGGACCCAAATCCCAAAAAAGCCCTATGGTGTCAAAAATGCCACAGAAGTGTTAGACCCCCTGTATGTCTCAAACAGGGTGAGGGTAATAAATAATCCCAGTAGTGTGGACTTTAAGCAATGCCTAATGCAAGAACCAACAGGGTAAATGAGGTGTGTAACACCCTCTGGTAGGTGTTTAGGATGGTTAATGTGTAAAAAGCTTGAAAGATCTAAATCTGAAATAAAATAAAAAAAAATAAAAAAAATGTGAATGGAGCAGTGAACTAATGTGTTACCACCTCTGGGATAGGAAGTGTTAAATAAATACAACTTATTATGTTCAAGAAAAAATAAAAATAGTAATAAAAATAAAGTAAAAACATATGTGTTTGACCCTCTGTATCAGAGCCCAAACTCCAGAGTGATATGCCTTATTAAATGAATATACAGGTAAAAGCCAGTAAATTAGAATATTTTGAAAAACTTGATTTATTTCAGTAATTGCATTCAAAAGGTGTAACTTGTACATTATATTTATTCATTGCACACAGACTGATGCATTCAAATGTTTATTTCATTTAATTTTGATGATTTGAAGTGGCAACAAATGAAAATCCAAAATTCCGTGTGTCACAAAATTCGAATATTACTTAAGGCTAATACAAAAAAGGGATTTTTTAGAAATGTTGGCCAACTGAAAAGTATGAAAATGAAAAATATGAGCATGTACAATACTCAATACTTGGTTGGAGCTCCTTTTGCCTCAATTACTGCATTAATGCGGCGTGGCATGGAGTCGATGAGTTTCTGGCACTGCTCAGGTGTTATGAGAGCCCAGGTTGCTCTGATAGTGGCCTTCAACTCTTCTGCGTTGTTGGGTCTGGCATTCTGCATCTTCCTTTTCACAATACCCCACAGATTTTCTATGGGGCTAAGGTCAAGGGAGTTGGCTGGCCAATTTAGAACAGAAATACCATGGTCCGTAAACCAGGCAGGGGTAGATTTTGCGCTGTGTGCAGGCGCCAAGTCCTGTTGGAACCTGAAATCTCCATCTCCATAGAGCAGGTCAGCAGCAGGAAGCATGAAGTGCTCTAAAACTTGCTGGTAGACGGCTGCGTTGACCCTGGATCTCAGGAAACAGAGTGGACCGACACCAGCAGATGACATGGCACCCCAAACCATCACTGATGGTGGAAACTTTACACTAGACTTCAGGCAACGTGGATCCTGTGCCTCTCCTGTCTTCCTCCAGACTCTGGGACCTCGATTTCCAAAGGAAATGCAAAATTTGCTTTCGTCAGAAAACATGACTTTGGACCACTCAGCAGCAGTCCAGCTCTTTTTTTCCTTAGCCCAGGTGAGACGGTTTTCGCGCTGTTTCTTGGTCAACAGTGGCTTGACACGAGGTATGCGGCAGTTGAAACCCATGTCTTTCAAGCGTCTCTTGGTGGTGGATCTTGAAGCACTGACTCCAGCAGCTGTCCACTCCTTGTGAATCTCCCCCACATTTTTGAATGGTTTTTTTTTCACAATCTTGACTAGGGCGCGGTGATCCCTATCGCTTGTACACTTTTTCTGACCACAGTTTTTCCTTCCCTTTGCCTCTCTATTAATGTGTTTGGACACAGAGCTCTGAGAACAGCCAGCCTCTTCAGCAATAACCTTTTGTGTCTTTCCCTCCTTGTGCAATGTGTCGATGGTCGCCTTTTGGACAGCTGTCAAATCTGAAGTCTTCCCCATGTTTGTGTAGGCTTCAGAACTGGACTGAGAGACCATTTAAAGCCCTTTGCAGGTGTTTTGAGTTAATCAGCTGATTAGTTTGTGGCACCAGGTGTCTTCAAAATTTAACCCTTACACAATATTCGAATTTTGTGACACACGGAATTTTGGATTTTCATTTGTTGCCACTTCAAATCATCAAAATTAAATGAAATAAACATTTGAATGCATCAGTCTGTGTGCAATGAATAAATATAATGTACAAGTTACACCTTTTGAATGCAATTACTGAAATAAATCAAGTTTTTCAAAATATTCTAATTTACTGGCTTTTACCTGTACTTGGTATTAGGTAATATGTCTGTTGTGGAAAGCAGCGAAGGTGAAAATAAAATAATAATAAAAATAAAATAAAAACATATGTGTTTGACCCTCTGTATCAGAGCCCAAACCTCAGAGTGATATGCGGGTAGACAGTATAACACACTAGCTTACCTTGCCTCATATATATTTTATTTGGATCCAACTAGTTTGGCTCTTGACACTAATTACTTTCACAATCACCTGAGGGTGTAACACACCATCTCCACTTTCGCTGCTTTTCACAACAGACACATTACATAATATTAAGTATATTCATTTAATAATTGAATGCATATCACTCTGAGGTTTGGGCTCTGATACAGAGGGTCAAACACATATGTTTTTATTTTATTTTTATTATTATTTTTATTTTCACATTTGCTGCTTTCCACAACAGACATATTACCTAATACCAAGTATATTAATTTAATAAGGTATATCACTCTGAAGTTTGGGCTCTGATACAAAGGGTCAAACATGTATGTTTTTACTTTATTTTTATTACTATTTTTATTTTTATTTTATCTTTATTTTTATTTTTATTTTTTCTTGAACATAAGTTGTATATATTTAACACTTCCTATCCCAGAGGTGGTAACACATTAGTTCACTTTGCTTCATTCACATTTTTTTGATTTTTTTGTTATTTTATTTTAGATTTAGATCTTTCAAGCTTTTTACACATTAACCATCCTAAACACATACCAGAGGGTGTTACACACCTCATTTACCCTGTTGGTTCTTGCATTAGGCATTGCTTAAAGTCCACACTACTGGGATTATTTATTACCCTTACCCTGTCTGAGACATACAGGGGTCTAACACTTCTGTGGCATTTTTGACACCATAGGGCTTTTTTGGGATTTGGGTCCTATAACATCTTCTAAGGAAGACCAAACCATCTCATTTGTAGTGGGGTTCCCCTTAATATCCATACCAGACCTGAAAGGCCTGGTATGGAATCTGGGGGGACCCACACGCAAATTTTTTAAAAATTTTAGTTTGGGGGTTCCCCTTAATATTCATACCAAACCCAAAGGGCCTGGTAATGGACTGGGGGATCCCATGCCTTTTTTTATGACTTCTTTTATCTGTATTGCCAGGACCGACAATTCATTATAGCTGTGAGTACTTTTTCTTTCATGCATATTTGCCTTCACTAACCCCCCCAGCATGCTATCCTGGGCCCATATACACCCAGCCTAGTCACTTAACAATGTAGTTTGTCAGCTCCATTGTAGTGCTTACCCTAAACACCCCCTAAAATGTGTACAAATGTTATTGCTGTCCTTAAGTTCAGGCAGAGTGCAAGAGGCTTTTTTTGGTGTCCCAAAATCATTTGGAACCCTACCTCCCCCCAACTGCTAACTCAGCTGATACCAATACTCTATCTGCTGACTTTGCCAAACCCATACACTCTATACCTACCTTTTTTGTGGTCATATTTATGGATCAATTCACCAAAGCATGTAGTGCAAGTGCCTGTCTGAATACTTTCAAATTGTACTGTTTAAAGTTTTGTTCTCCTATTATCTTGATAGTTAATTGCAGAATGTTAAAAATGTGCTTCAATTTGGACAGTGTGTATTCATAATTTTGGATTATGACACTTCTTACTTGTCAGGTGGGCTGCCACATTATTTATGTATTCAGCTCTCAATGAAGTATAGAGGGTTACCTGTCCAAAAATCTCCCCCCCGAAATTTTTTTAAATGGGCCATCAGAGGAGGTGAGGAATCTGATAAGTGGACCTTATACTTTTGTCTTTAAATACTCATTTCAATAAATATTATACTTATATTGGCCAAGAATGTTTGTGTCTAATCTGCTTGCAATGTTATGTGCAAAAGTACTATTTTTTTTTCTTGTTTGACTCCACAGTTTCCTTCCAACCCACAGAAATGGCAGACTGTGGCCTCCCAATTCGCCAGCAGTGGGACTTTATAACTGCGGTGATGCGATAGATGGGAAGCACGTCCGCATCATCCCACCCCCCAACTCGGGGTCATACTACTACAACTACAAGGGGTATAGTAGTACTGTGTTGTTCGCAGTGGTGTCGTGGACTTTCATAGTTTCTCTATGTGGACGTGGGGAAGAATGGCAATATGTCGGACGGTGGAGTCATCGCACAGACCAGAATGGCAGCTTGGGCTTGCCACCTCCAGCAGATAACGTGGTGGGCCTTCCATTTGTGTTTGTGGCAGATGAGGCATTTGCACTGGGGACCATAGGATACGGCCGTTCCCCATGAGGACCCTCACCCCGGAGAAGAGGGTTTTTAACTACCGGCTGGCCAGAGTCAGAAGAGTGGTGGAGAATGCCTTTGGGATAATGGCCAGCCGATTCTGGCTATTCCTAATGTCCATATATATGGCCAAGTACAAACTGAACTATATTATTCTGTGCTGCTGTATTCTACATAATTTTCTGTGAAAGAATGCAGCCAAATATGTGGCCTCAGTTGCGACTGAGACCGACTCACCAGCAGAAACCTTGACAGCGCTTGAACCTGGTCGCCCTGGCTTTCCCCCCCAAAGCGCCCGCGAAGTACAGCAAAGCTATGTGGAGTACTTCGCGGGTAGGGGGGCAATTGATATGCCAGAGAATGTTTGAAAGCTCTTTAAAATAATTTTTTTGCTAAAAACTGAACTCATATTTCATTTGATTTACTGCTTGTGTTTCTTAACTGGCTCCTAGGTTCTCCAATGGCCTTTTATTTTTTGCCATTTTCATCAATAGTGCAAACGTAACTTATTTGATACATGAGGTGACAATCTCTTCTTCAGCTAACTCTTATATTGTGCTGTGGGTCTGCTACACACACACAATTTTTTGTTGTTAATGTATGTAATGTATTAATGATAAAAATAATCATCCTTTTCAACGCCATGAATTGATTGCTTGGAGTCCCTAAAATGGCCTGATTGGGGGAAATTTTAGAGCACAGTGGCGGTTATTTTCTAAAGGCAAATCCACTTTCCACTCCAAGTGCACTGCAAGTGCACTTGAAAGTGCACTTGCAGTGCACTTGGAGTGGAAAGTGGATTTGCCTTTAGTAAATAACGCCCAAACGTGCACCCCCATAAACAGGCATATTTTAAAACATAACATCCACATCCCCAACTCAGGAATAGGGATGAGCTTCGAGTTCGAGTCGAACTCATGTTCGGACTGAAAATTTGCACGAATGTTAGAACCCCATTGACGTCTATGGGACTGGAACGTTTGAAATCAAAAGTGCTAATTTTAAAGGCTAATTTGCATGGTATTGTCCTAAAAAGGGTTTGGGGACCCGGGTCCTGCCCCAGGGGACATGTATCAATGCAAAAAAAAGTTTTACGGCCGTTTTTTCAGGAGCAGGATTTTAATGATGCTTAAAATAAAAAAAAAACTGAAATATTCCTTTAAATATCATACCTGGGGGGTGTCTATAGTATGCCTGTAAAGTGGTGCGTGTTTTCAGTGCTTAGAACAGTCCCTGCACAAAATGTAATTTTTAAAGGAAAAAAAGTCATTTAAAACTGCTTGCAGCTTTAATGTAATGCCAGGTCCTGGCAATATGGATGAAAATCAGAGAGACAAATGGCATGGGTACCCCCAAGTCCATTACCAGGCCCTTTGGGTCTTGTATAGATATTAAGGAGAACCCCACACCCAAATTAAAAAAGGAAAGGTGTGGGGCCCCCAGGCCCTATATACTCTGAACAGCAGTATACAGGCAGTGCAAACAAGACAGGGACTGTAGGTTTGTTGTTAAGTAGAATCTGTTTGTAATTTTGAACTGGTACATTTTTTTATGTGTTTAGCTCCAGCCAAAAAATCTATTTTAAGCTTTTTGGAAAACCTAGGGAAGGGTTATCACCCCTATGACATTTGTTTTGCTGTCTGTGCTCCTCTTCAGAATATTTCACCTCACTTTTTGTCCCAATGACAAATGTTTTTTAAAAATGTGGGTTTTTTTGTGTAACAAGGATTGGTGATAAAGCATCAGTGTAAAGGAGAAAAGTTTTTCCCATATTAACTCTTACAGGAGAGAATTTCCCTTCCTAGGGGTAGATTTCATCTCACTTCCTGTTGTCTCCTTCCGTTTGCAAGTAGGAGTCGTTTGTAAGTTGGATGTTTGAAAGTAGGGGCCTGCCCTATATACTTAGCAGAAATTTGGGCCTTGGGCGTTGTTGTGGCCACAACACTGTAAGCCCTCACAGGGCCCTGCTGTGAAATATTAGATCAAGAATTGTAATTACAAAAAAAGTGGGCCTTTGGTGGTGGTGGTGCCACAACACTGTAAGTCCTCACAGTTACTCTTGGTGGGTGCTGGAACGGGCCCTGCTGTGAAATATTATATCAAGAATTGTAATTACATGCACCTGTTGACCAGGGGCAGAAAAATTGGGCCTTTGGTGGTGGTGTTGGTGGTGGTGTTGCCACAACACTGGAACCCCTCACAGATGCTCTAGTTGGAGCGCAGGAACTAGCCCTGCTGCAAAGAATTGTATCAAAAATTGTAATTACACACCCCTGTTAAACAGGGGCTGAAAAATTGGGCCTTAGGCACTGGTGCTGGTGCCACAACACTGCAACACCTCACAGATACTCTAGTTGGAGGGCAGGAACTAGCCCTGCTGCAAAGAATTGCATCAAAAATTGTAATTACACACCCCTGTTAAACAGTGGCTGAAAAATTGGGCCTTAGGCACTGGTGCCACAACACTGCAACCCCTCACAGATACTCTAGTTGGAGCGCAGGAACGAGCCCTGCTGCAAAGTATTGCATCAAAAATTGTAATTACACACCCCTGTTAAACAGGGGCTGAAAAATTGGGCCTTAGGCACTGGTGCCACAACACTGCAACCCCTCACAGATACTCTAGTTGGAGCGCAGGAACGAGCCCTGCTGCAAAGTATTGCATCAAAAATTGTAATTACACGCCCCTGTTAAACAGGGGCTGAAAAATTGGCCCTTAGGCACTGGTGGCGGGACTGGCGGCGCCCAGAACCAAAAATGTTCTTACAAGCTATCATCATAATCATTGAGGAGGAAGAGGATAATTACTCAGTATAACAGGATAGTCACTCAGCATCAGCATAGGCAGTCTTTGAAGGATCTGACACTTCAAAAAAATTTATTCGGTTACATCAGCATCAGGTGCTTGGTAGCTGGTGGTGATCCAAGACTGATTAATTTTTATGATGGTCAGTCGATCGACCGAGTCAGTGGACAGACGCACCCTGTGATCAGTTACAAAGCCTCCAGCAGCACTGAATGTGCGTTCCGAAAGACCCCTGGATGCAGGACAGGCCAGAGCTCAATTGTGCAAGCTCTGGCCAGTGATCTATCCTTAAGACCCAGTAACCCAGAGGATTTTCGGTGGGAAAGGTGTCCAAGTCAGATCTTGCCCCTAGGTATTCCTGCACCATGTAAAACAGACGCTGGCGATGGTTTCTGGAACCAATCATACCTTGGGGCTGCGGACTTAAAAATTGTCAGAACGCATCAGTCAGACGACCACCTTCACCACTGCTCCTTCTTTGACTGACCGAAGCCTCAGCAACACGTTGTCCAGAAACAGGAGTTTGTAACCTCCCAGTCTCTGGGAACGCATTGCACAGACATTTCTGCAAGGCCTCCCGAAGATGTTTCATCCTCTGCTCCCTCTGCGACGGCAAGATAAGATCCGCAACCTTAATACCTGTTGTTCCTTCTTCTTAATACCACAAATACGAGGATCCTTCCGCAGGCTTTGCAGGATCAGGGAGGCCATGCAGCGTAGGTTTTCTGAGGCATTCGGTCCGGAGTCCTCTGGATCACTAAGGACGACATGATCTGCAGCCACCTCCTCCCAGCCACGTACAAGTCCATGGGTTTCTTGGGACTGTAAATGATCCCTTAAAGACTGCTGCTGATGCTGAGCGCCAGGCTCCACCTCCATACTGACACAATCCTCTTCCTCCTCCTCGTCCTCTTCTTGTGTGATCGGCGGGCACGCAGGAACACTGTCTGGATAAAGGGGGCCTTGAGAGCTAAGGAAGGCCTCCTCTTCTTGCCTCTGTTCTGCCTCAAGTGCCCTGTCCATTATTCCACGCAGCGTGTACTCCAACAGGTGGACAAGGGGGACAGTGTCACTGATGCATGCACTGTCACTGCTCACCATCCTCGTGGCCTCCTCAAATGGTGACAGGACAGTGCATGCATCCCTGATCATGGCCCACTGGCGTGGGGAAAAAAACCAAGCTCCCCTGACCCTGTCCTGGTGCCTTAGTCGCACAGGTACTCATTGATGGCCCTCTGCTGCATGTGCAGCCGCTGCAGCATGGCCAAGGTTGAGTTCCACCTGGTGGGCATGTCACAGATTAGGCGGTTCTTGGGCAGGTTAAATTCCTTTTGGAGGTCTGCCAGCCGAGCACTGGCATTATATGACCGGCAGAAATGCACACAGACCTTCCTGGCCTGCCTCAGGACATCCTGTAAGCCCAGGTACCTGCCCAAGAACCGCTGCACCACCAAGTTAAGGACGTGAGCCAAACAGGGCACATGGGTCAGTTGTCCCTGTCAGGGGCGGAGAGGAGGTTGGTGCCTGACAGAACCTCTGCCCCAGAGTGGCTCCTGTCCCCCAAGCACACCAGCTCAAGCACCGCATGGCATCTTTTGGCCTGCGTACTTGCGTAGTGAAGAACACCTACAGAGCACTGCTGGTTCCGAGGACAAATCACAGGAAGAGGCCATGGAGGAAGAAGAAGAGGAGGGGGTGGAGGAGAGAGGTGTGTCAGAATCATTAGTAGTGGCATTTTGGAGGCGTGGTGGTGGAACAACCTCCAACACTATTGCACCTTGTCCTGCATCCTTCCCAGCTGCCAGCAGAGTTACCCAATGCGCGGTGAAACTTAGGTAACGTCCCTGTCCATGCCTGCTGGACCATGAGTCAGCGTTAATATGCACCTTACCACTGACCGCCCTGTCCAGCGAGGCATGGACATTGCCTTCCACATGCCAGTAGAGAGCCGGAATCGCCTTCCCTGAGAAAAAGTGGCGTTTGGGTACCTGCCACTGAGGAACCGCACATTCCACAAACTCACGGAAGGGGGCAGAGTCTACCAACTGAAAAGGTAGCAGTTGAAGTGCTAGAAATTTTGCCAAGCTAGAATTCAACCGCTGGGCATGTGGATGGCTGGGAGAGAACTTCTTTCGGCGGTGCAGCGGCTGGGTCAGGGAAATTTGCCTGGTACAATCTGACGTTGGTGTACCGAAAGCAGATTGCCCACAAGTATTTGGCTGTGACACACCTAATTCTACACCTTCATTCCTCTCAGTGCAGGTCTCAGAGAGGACTGAAGGTATAGTGGGGTTGGAGATATCAGCTGATGATTAGCAAGGAGAGGTCCTCTTTGTTCTTTGGTGTGGGTCTTTTAGATACGCTTGCCAACGAACTGCATGGCAGGTCAACATATGTCTGGTCAAGCATATGGTTCCCAAGCGGGAGATATTTTGGCCACGCGAGATACGCTTGAGACATATGTTGCATATAGCAGCGGTGCGATCTGATGCACTCGTCTTAAAAAAGGCCCACACCGAAAAACTTTTGGAATAACGTGCAGAGACAGCAGCGCCCTGCACATGCTGAGCTTTGTGGTGTGATGTAGTCAGTGTGCTGCCCTTAGGCTGGCCCCTGGAGGGCATCCTGCCTCGTTGGTGATGTGCCTCCTCCTCCTCCTCTCTCCTATCAGGCACCCACGTTGAGTCAGTGACCTCATCATCCCCTCCCTCCTCATCACTGGAGCAAACCTGGAAGTATGCTGCAGCAGGGGGAGCATGACTGCCAGATTGCTGTCCTTCTTGGGCACAACCGCTGTCCGTGCTCACGTTACTGCCTTCATCTAGCTCAGTATTATCATCAGAGCCTTCTAAACGCTGGGCATCCTCTTGGAGCATGTACCCAACACTGTGGTCAAACAGTTCGAGAGACTCCTCAGGAGGACATGGTGGGGCTAGGGAAGGAATCACTGATGCCATTGGGCCGAGGGAAGAGGCCGCATTGGTAGCTGCTTTGCCAGACAAAGTACCCTGAGCATGGGTGAGAGAGGATGAGGAGGCTGAGGAGGATGAGGACGGCTTGGTCATCCACTCGACCAAGTCTTCCGCATGTTGCGGCTCAACGCGGCCAGCTGCCGAAAAAAAGGCCAAGCATGTCCCACGGCCACGTGCTGATGAGGATGCACCGTCTCCACGACCAGCACTGTTGCCTCTAGACACAGCCTGCTTGCCCTCTTTTATTGGCTTGTGACTGTCTGCCTCTCCTTGTTGGCCTTCCAGACATACTATGGCCTGCAGTGAGATGTAGCTGCACTAAGCTGGGATATATATATATATATATATATATATATATATATATATATATATATATATATATATATATAATGATACTGCAGCTAGCAAAATCAACTGCCTGCCTGTAGTATGAGAACACCACCAATCTTCTACAGGTAGCTTTAGATGAACACTATGCAGAGGTTGCACTACACTAACTTGTAGCTTTAGCTGAACACTGTGCAGAGGACGCACTACACCAGCGTTAAAATAATGTAGCTGCCTGCGGTAGTGATAGGATCAGGAAAACACTGCCAACCTTCTACAGGTAGGTTTAGCTGAACACTGTGCAGAGGACGCACTACACCAACGTTAAAATAATGTAGCTGCCTGCGGTAGTGATAGGGTCAGGAAAACACCACCAACCTTCTACAGGTAGCTTTAGCTGAACACTGTGCAGAGGTCGCACTACACTAACTTGTAGCTTTAGCTGAACACTGTTCAGAGGACGCATTACACTGACTTGTAGCTTTAGCTGAACACTGTGCAGAGGTTGCACTACACTAACTTGTAGCTTTAGCTGAACACTATGAGGAGGATGCACTACACTAACTTGTAGCTTTAGCTGAACACTGTGAGGAGGACACACTACACTAATTTGTAGCTTTAACTGAACACTGTGAGGAGGACGCACTACACTAACTTGTAGCTTTAGCTGAACACTGTGAGGAGGACACACTACACTTACTGGTAGCTTTAGCTGAACACTGTGAGGAGGACGCACTACACTAACTTGTAGCTTTAGCTGAACACTGTGCACTACACTAACTTGTAGCTTTAGCTGAACACTGTGCACTACACTAACTTGTAGCTTTAGCTGAACACTGTTCAGAGGACGCACTACACTAACTTGTAGCTTTAGCTGAACACTGTGCAGAGGTCACACTACACTAACTTGTAGCTTTAGCTGAACACTGTGAGGAGGACGCACTACACTAACTTGTAGCTTTAGCTGAACACTGTGCACTACACTAACTTGTAGCTTTAGCTAAACACTGTTCAGAGGATGCCCTACACTAACTTGTAGCTTTAGCTGAACACTGTGCAGAGGTCGCACTACACTAATTTGTAGCTTTAACTGAACACTGTTCAGAGGACGCACTACACTAACTTGTAGCTTTAGCTATACACTGTGCAGAGGTCACACTAATCTAACTTGTAGCATTAGCTGAACACTGTGAGGAGGATGCACTACACTAAGTGTAAATAGTCTAGCTGCCTGACTGTGGTACTAATAGGATCAGAAGAACACCAGCAATTTTCTTCAGGTAGCTGTAAATACTCTAACAACACAAACCTGCCTATCAGTAGGAAGATAATAACAGGAACGGATCTAGCTAAACTGAATACAGTCTGTAAGTGCAGCTAACTCACTGACTGCCCTGCCTGATCTATCTAACGTAAATCAAATGACACTGTCTCTCTGTCTCTCAACGCCGGAACACACACTACACAGGGCCACCGTGCAGGCGGCCTTATGTAGTGTGGGGCGTGTACTAAACCCTCTGAGCTATAATTGGCCAAAGCCACCCTGGCTTTGGCCAATTACAGCTCTCTCTACAGATGGCGCTGTGATTGGCCAAGCATGCGGGTCATAGTGCATGCTTGGCCAATCATCAGCCAGCAATGCACTGCGATGCCGCAGTGAATTATGGGGCCGTGACGCGCCACACGAATTTGGCGCGAACGGCCCATATTGTTCGCAATTCAACTAACGGGCGAACAGGCGATGTTCGAGTCGAACATGGGTTTGACTCGAACACGAGGCTCATCCCCATTTGTGGCAAATTCAAAATCCGCAGAACACCCTTTAAAAGTCTATGGTAGAAATCAAAAGTGCTAATTTTAAAGGCTTATATGCATGGTATTGTCATAAAAATTTTTTGGGGACCTGGGTTCTACCCCAGGGGACAAGGATCGATGTAAAAAAAAGTTTTAAAAACGGTAGTTTTTTCGGGAGTAGTGATTTTAATAATGCTTAAAGTGAAACAATAAAAGTGTAATATTCCTTTAAATTTCGTACCTGGGGGTGTCTATAGTATGCCTGTAAAGAGGCGCATGTTTCCCGTGTTTACAACAGTCTGACAGCAAAATGACATTTCAAAGGAAAAAAAGTCATTTAAAACTACTCGCGGGTATTAATGAATTGCCGGTCCGACAATACACATAAAAGTTAATTGATAAAAACGGCATGGGAATTCCTCACAGGGGAACCCCAAACCATAATTAAAAAAAAAAAATGACGTGGGGGTCCTCCTAAATTCCATTCCAGGCCCTTCAGGCCTGATATGGATATTAAGGGGAACCCCGGCCAAAATTTAAAAAAAAATGGTGTGGGGTCCCCCTCAAAATCTATACAAGACCCTTATCCATTTAATAACGCTTAAAGTGAAACAATAAAGGTGTAATATCCCTTTAAATTTCGTACCTGGGGGGTGTCTATAGTATGCCTGTAAATGGGCTCATGTTTCCCATGTTTAGAACAGTCTGACAGCAAAATGACATTTCAAAGGAAAAAAGTAATTTAAAACTAAGTAATTTAAACCCTTGGTTCGAGGGGTGCGGGGTCACCGGGTGGCCCCGCCCCCCATTATTTAAGAAGGATGTGGAGCGGCCCGAGGAGAAGAAGGGAAGAAGACGCCATGGAGGAAGATTCCGGACGAGAACACCGGAGGAAGAACCAGAAGAACCAAAAGAAGAAGAAGATGGAGGAAGAAACCGAAGGAAGATAGAAGATAGAAGAAAGAAGAAGCATTTAAATAAAGGAATTGTCAAAAACTCTCTTGTCATTTTTAACATTTTTGACAGTTTTTTTGTGAAATGGTAGGGGTACTTTTGTAACCCCTTACCATTTCACACAGGGGGAGGGACAGGATCTGTGGGTCCCCTTGTTAAAGGGGGCTTCCAGATTCCGATAAGCCCCCCACCCGCAGACCCCCACAACCACCGGGCAAGGGTTGTGGGGATGAGGCCTTTGTCCCCATCAACATGGGGACAAGGTGTTTTGGGGGGCTACCCCAAAGCACCCTCCCAATGTTGAGGGCACGTAGCCTGGTACGGTTCAGGAGGGGGGCGCTCTTTCGTCCCCCCTCTTTTCCTGCAGCCTGCCAGGTTGCATGCTCGGATAAGGGTCTGGTATGGATTTTTGGGGGGACCCCACACCATTTTTTTTTAAATTTTGGTGTGGGGTTCCCCTTAAAATCCATACCTGACCTGAAGGGTCTGGCATAGAGTTTGAGGGGGACCCCACGCCATTTTTTTTTATTTTGGCCGGGTTTCCCCTTAATATTCATCCCAGGCCTGAAAGACCTGGTATAGAATTTAGGGGGACCCCCACGTCATTTTTTTAAAATTTTGGTTCAGGGTTCCCCTGTGGGGAATTCCCATGCCGTTTTTATCAATTAACATTTATGTGTATTGTCGGATCGGCAATTCATTAATAGCCGCGAGTAGTTTTAAATCACTTTTTCCTTTGAAATGTCATTTTGCTGTCAGAATGTTCTAAACACGGGAAACATGAGCCCCTTTACAGGCATACTATAGACACCCCCCAGGTACGAAATTTAAAGGGATATTACACTTTTATTGTTTCACTTTAAGCATTATTAAAATCACTGCTCCTGAAAAAACGGCCATTTTTAAAACTTTTTTTTGCATTGACCCATGTCCCCTGGGGCAGGACCCAGGTCCCCAAACACTTTTTATGACAATAACTTGCATATAAGCCTTTAAAATTAGCACTTTTGGTTAATCATGTTCGTGTCCCATAGACTTTAATGGTGTTCGCGTGTTTGAACAAATTTTTTGCCTGTTCGCAAGTTCTGGTGCGAACCGAACAGGGGGGTATTCGGCTCATCCCTACTCAGGAACTTACAAATTTCAACTATGATAAAGTGAAGGCTATATGAGACATTAGTATGTCTAAACTGTGTTGATTTTGCCTTCATCCGATGGGGTGATCTCATCCCTGTAAAAGCCAAATTTTGAAGATGCACACAATTGGGACTCAAAATGTGGATTTCCATCATGATCCCATGCCTAAAATGTGTGTATTTTCCCTACATCTATTTTGATAAAGCCACAAAACACACAGTGTGTCAACATGTGCTATCTGCCATCATGGAATATCAATGTACGCATTTTGTGGGTGCAACCCCTTCCTCGCAACTAAAATAGGTGAGAGGAAGGGGTTGAACCCCTGAAACATGTCCATTGATCCCCCATGATGTGTGCTAGCACATGTTGACACACTGGGCCTTATTTCAGAAAGGACAATCCACTTTGCCCTACAAGTGCATTTGCATTGCACTTGTAGTGCAAAGTGGTTTGGCTTTTTTGAAATAAGCCCCCCATTTTCATACACAAGAATGTCTCAGCCAGGACGAGGCCGTGGAAAGCAGCCTGATGGAATCTCAGGTTCCTCCCCTCCGTCCTCCAACCAAAAGGATCAGGAAGGGGAGGAACCAGGAGGAGTCCGCGACTGCTTTAATTCACCAGGCTACTGCGGTACTTACAACGACCCCTGGTGGCCCTGAGTCATTTGGAGGTGTGACAGCAAGTAAACTCAAACACATTGAGGAGGGCCAGTGCCTGGTCTGTGAGGAAATTATTCTTCAGGCCCTAAACAAGGGGACGAGGGGCCAACTCACATTATTCTGGAGATAACGAAAAAAAGCCCAAAAAAATATGGAGATCACTAGAAAAAAAAAATAAAATAAGATTATTCTGGAGATCATGAGAAAAAAACCCCCAAAAAACTGATTATTTAGGAGATCACGAGAAATAATAAAAAATCCGTTTGTCAGAACTAGGGATGAGTTCGACTCGAACATCGGCTGTTCACAAGTTCACCGAACAGTGAACAATTTGGGGTGTTCGCAGCAAATTTGAATGCCGCAGAACACCCTTTAAAAGTCTATGGGAGAAATCAAAAGTGCTAATTTTAAAGGCTTATATTCATGATATTGTCATAAAAAGTGTTTGGGGATCTGAGTCCTGCCCCAGGGAACATGGATCAATGCAAAAAAAAAGTTTTAAAAAACGGCCATTTTTTCGGGAGCAGTGATTTTAATAATGCTTAAAGTGAAACAATAAAAGTGTAATATCCCTTTAAATTTCATACCTGGGGGGTGTCTATAGTATGCCTGTAAAGGGGCGCATGCTTAGAACAGTCTGACAGCAAAATTACATTTCAAAGGAAAAAAAGTCATTTAAACTACTCGCGGCTATTAATGAATTGCCGGTCCGACAATACACATAAAAGTTCATTGATAAAAACGGCATGGGAATTCCCCACAGGGGAACCCTGAACCAAAATAAAAAAAAAAAATGACATGGGGGGTCCTCCTAAATTCCATACCAGGCCCTTCAGGTCTGGTATGGATATTAAGGGGCACCCTGGCCAAAATTAAAAAAAAAAAAATGGCGTGGGGTCCCCCTCAAAATCTATACCAGACCCTGCAGGTCTGGTATGGATTTTAAGGGGAACCCCGCGCCAAAATTTAAAAAATAAACGGTGTGGGGTCCCCCCAAGAATCCATACCAGACTCTTATCCGAGCACGCAACCTGGCAGGCCGCAGGAAAAAAGGGGGGACGAGAGAGCGCCCCCCTCCTGAACTGTACCAGGCCACATGCCCTCAACATTGGAAGGGTGCTTTGGGGTAGCTCCCCAAAACACCTTGTCCCCATGTTGATGAGGACAAGGGCCTCATCCCCACAACCCTGGCCGGTGGTTGTGGGGGTCAGCTGGTGGGGGGATTATCAGAATCTGGAAGCCCCCTTTAACAAGGGGACCCCCAGATCCCGGCCCTCCCCCCTATGTGAAATGGTAAGGGGGTACTTACCATTTCACTAAAAAAGTATCAAAAATGTTAAAAATGACAAGAGACAGTTTTTGACAATTCCTTTATTTAAATGCTTCTTCTTTCTTCTATCTTCTACCTTCCTTCGGTTTCTTCCTCTATCTTCTTCTTCTTCTGGTTCTTCTGGTTCTTCTGGTTCTTCCTCCGGTGTTCTCGTCCGGCATCTTCCTCCACGGCGTCGGCATCTTCTTCCCTTCTTCTCCGGGCTGCTCCGCATCCATGATGGCATTGAGGGAGGCTCCCGCTGTGTGATGCTTCTCTCTTCATCTTCTTCTCTTCATCTTCTTCTCTTCATCACAGGGAAGTCCCATCAAGTCACCGTGCGTCAGAGGGGGGCGGGGTCACGGTGTGGCCCCGCCCCCGTTATTTAATAACCGTCAGAAAAGAGAAGCGTCACACAGCGGGAGCCTCCCTCCATGCCATCATGGATGCGGAGCGGCCCGAGGAGAAGAAGGGAAGAAGATCCTGACGCCGCGGAGGAAGATGCCGGACGAGAACACCGGAGGAAGAACCAGAAGAACCAGAAGAAGAAGAAGATAGAGGAAGAAACCGAAGGAAGGTAGAAGAGAGAACACCGGAGGAAGAACCAGAAGAACCAGAAGAACCAGAAAAAGAAGAAGATGGAGGAAGAAACTGAAGGAAGATAGAAAAAAGAAGAAGCATTTAAATAAAGGAATTGTCAAAAACTGTCTCTTGTCATTTTTAACATTTTTGACACTTTTTTAGTGAAATGGTAGGGTACCCCCTTACCATTTCACACAGGGGGGAGGGCCGGGATCTGGGGGTCCCCTTGTTAAAGGGGGCTTCCAGATTCCGATAAGCCCCCCACCCGCAGACCTCCACAACCATCGACCAGGGTTGTGGGGATGAGGCCCTTGTCCTCATCAACATGGGGACAAGGTGTTTTGGGGGGCTACCCCAAAGCAAGCTCCCAATGTTGAGGGCCTGGTACGGGAGGAGGGGGGGCAGCTCTCTCATCCCCCCTCTTTTCCTGTGGCCTGCCAGGTTGCGTGTTCAGATAAGGGTCTGGTATGGATTTTTAGGGGGACCCCACGCCATTTTTTTTATTTTGGTACGGGGTTCCCCTTAAAATCCATACCAGACCTAAAGGGTCTGGTATAGATTTTGAGGGGGACCCCACTCCATTTTTAAAAAATTTTTTGGCCAGAGTTCCCCTTAATATCCATACCAGACCTGAAGGGCCTGGTATGGAATTCAGGGGGACCCCCCACGTCATTTTTTTTTTTTTTAATTTTGGTTCGGGGTTCCCCTGTGGGGAATCCCCATGCCATTTTTATCAATGAACTTTTATGTGTATTGTCGGACCGGCAATTCATTAATAGCCGCAAGGAGTTTTAAATTACTTTTTTTCCTTTGAAATGTCATTTTGCTGTCAGACTGTTCTAAACATGGGAAACATGCACCCCTTTACAGGCATACTATAGACAACCCCCAGGTATGAAATTTAAAGGGATATTACACTTTTATTGTTTCACTTTAAGCATTATTAAAATCACTGCTCCCGAAAAAACTGCAGTTTTTAAAACTTTTTTTGCATTGATCCATGTCCCCTGGGGCAGGACCCAGGTCCCCAAACACTTTTTATGACAATAACTTGCATATAAGCCTTTAAAAGTAGCAATTTTGATTATTCATGTTCGTGTCCCATAGACTTTAACGGTGTTCACGTGTTCAAACAAATTTTTTGGCTGTTCGCAAGTTCTGGTGTGAACCGAACAGGGGGGTGTTCGGCTCATCCCTAGTTAGAACTCTGTGAATATCAGCAGAAAAGCAACTTCATTATTCTAGCATTATAAAGAAGAGAATGCACTGCATTGAGAGTTTTCAAAATTTGCTGCGTGACGAATGTGCTATCTCCGTTATGAACGCTAGTTTTACAAGACTGAGTGCTTCTGGCTCGTACTTGATTCCGAGCATGCGTGAACTTTTGTGCGCGGACTTGTGTACACACGATCGGACTTTCCAACAATGAAGTTTTGTTGGCGGAAAATTTGAGAACCTGCTATCAAACATTTGTTGGCGGAAAGTCCGACTGCAAATGTTCAATGGAGCATACACACGGTCAGTCTTTCTGACAACAAGCTCATATCCAACATTTCACATCGGAAAACCAGATCGCGTGTACGCGGCATTAGTCCCACCCCACACTATAAAAGTATTCTTTCAATAGCGGTTATTTGTAATGTGATATCAGCGTGGAGAGAGATATGACAGGGCTCTGTTCAGTTCTACTAGAGAGTTATGCTGTGTACACACAGTCGGACAAAATTTGAGATCTGAATCACATTTAACGCAGTATATTTCTGTGCGTTAGTGCATGTTAATGCAGTATATTTCTGTGCTTTAGTGCACGTTTAACGCAGCATATATTTCTGTGCATTGGTGCAGGTTTAATGCAGTATAATGCACGTTTAACGCAGTATATTTCTGTGTGTTAGTGCTCGTTTAACGCAGTATATTTCAGTGCATTACTGCATGTTTAACACAGTATATTTCTGTGCGTTACTGCATGTTTAACGTAGCATATTGCAGTGTGTCAGTGCAGTCTTACTGCAGTATATTCTGGTGTATCAGTGGCGTGTGTCTGTGTAATGAGTACTCAGGTTAAAGTGCACCAAACACCACTTCCTATTGATTAAAATGCATCCACGTACACATTTTCACATCTTTTAACATTTTGTTGTAACCATGTGCCTGGCATATGTCCACAATTTGGTGGTGCAGCGTTTCTTAAATAGGTACCCAGGGTTGGAAGATCTGCTAAAGCAGGCCAAAAGAGTCTGTAGCTATTTCAGGCGGTCATACACAGCCAGTGCTTGGTTGGCTGAAATTCAATGGGAATTCTACCTGCCCATAAACCACCTGATTTTTTACATGCCCACCAGGTGGAACAAGACTTTGGCAATGCTATAGCAGCTTCACATGCAGCAGAGGGCCGTCAACAAGTACCTGTGTGAGTATGGCACAACAACATGCTCAGGCCGGCTTGGCTTTTTTTCACCATGCCAATGGCTGCTGAAAAGGATGCATGCACTGTACTGTCAACATTTGAGATGTATCAGTGACACAATCCCTGTTGTATTCCTACTGGAGCAGAGTTTGAGTGGCATTATGGACAGGGCACTCGAGGCAGAGCAGCGGAATGAAGAGGAGGACTGCCTTTCCTCTCAATGCCTGCTTTATGCAGACACCATTCTTCCTATGCAACAGAACAAACAAGAGGAGAGGGAGGAGGAGGATTTTGGCAGTTTTGGAGGCACTGAAGCTGAGGAAGACATATGTCAAACCTTAAGAGTTGATTTTCCATCCCCAGGACCCTTGGGAGTAGTATGTGTCTGGGAGGAGGCATTTCCAGATACTGTAATCCTCAGTGACCCCAAGGAGTCTGCTTCTCATGCCAACTTGCGGTGCATGGGCTCCCTCATGCTTCAAAGCCTGCGAAGGGACCCGAGAATACGTGGCATCAAGGAGAAAGATCACTATTGGTTGGCAACCCTCATATAGTTACATAGTTAGTCAGGTTGAAAAAAGACCATCTTGTTCAACCATAAAAATAAATAAATAAATAAATAAAAATTAATATCAAACAATCCCATATACCCAATCCTATACCCACAGTTTATCCAGAGGAAGGCAAAAAACCCCAGCAAAGCATGATCCAATTTGCTACAGCAAGGGAAAAAATTCCTTCCTGACCCCCAAGAGGCAAACCCTCCTTGACCACTGTTACAAGGGGAAGGTCTCAGAACTCATCCTGTCCCCACAGAGGGAGCAGAAGATGAAATCTCTTTAACCACTTGCCGACCGCCTAACGTATATATACGTCGGCAGAATGGCACGGGCAGGCAGAATCACGTACCTGTACGTGATCTGCCTCCCGCGGGCGGGGGGTCCGATCGGACCCCCCCCCGGTGCCATCGGCGGTCGGCATCTGACTGGGAGCGTCGGGAGGCGAGGGGGAGACCATCCGATCGTGGCCCCCCCCTCGCGATCGCTCCCAGCCAATGGGAATCCTCCTCTGCCTGTGTATAGTTTCACACAGGCAGAGGATGTGATGTCATCTCTCCTCGGTCTGGCAGTTTCCGTCCAGCGCCGAGGAGAGAAGACATGTAAGTGCACAACACACAAACACACACAGTAGAACATGCCAGGCATACCTTACACCCCCGATCCCCCCCCGATCGCCCCCCGACCCCCCCCCCCGTCACAAACTGACATTAGCAGTATTTTTTTTTTTTTTTTCCTGATTACTGCATAGTGTCAGTTTGTGACAGTTACAGTGTTAGGGCAGTGAGTGGTAGCCCCCTTTAGGTCTAGGATACCCCCCTAACCCCCCCTAATAAAGTTTTAACCCCTTGATCACCCCCTGTCACCAGTGTCACTAAGCGATCATTTTTCTGATCGCTGTATTAGTGTCGCTGGTGACGATAGTTAGAGACGTAAATATTTAGGTTCGCCGTCAGCGTTTTATAGCGTCAGGGACCCCCATATACTATCTAATAAAGGTTTTAACCCCTTGATTGCCCCCTAGTTAACCCTTTCACCACTGATCACCGTATAACTGTTACGAGTGACGCTGGTTAGTTTGTTTATTTTTTATAGTGTCAGGGCACCCGCCGTTTATTACCGAATAAAGGTTTAGCCCCCTGATCGCCCGGCGGTGATATGCGTCGCCCCAGGCAGCGTCAGATTAGCGCCAGTACCGCTAACACCCACGCACGCAGCATACGCCTCCCTTAGTGGTATAGTATCTGATCGGATCAATATCTGATCCAATCAGATCTATACTAGCGTCCCCAGCAGTTTAGGGTTCCCGAAAACGCAGTGTTAGCGGGATCAGCCCAGATACTCGCTAGCACCTGCGTTTTGCCCCTCTGCCCGGCCCACCCAAGTGCAGTATCGATCGATCACTGTCACTTACAAAACACTAAACGCATAACTGCAGCGTTCGCATAGTCAGGCCTGATCCCTGCGATCGCTAACAGTTTTTTTGGTAGCGTTTTGGTGAACTGGCAAGCACCAGCCCCAGGCAGCGTCAGATTAGCGCCAGTACCGCTAACACCCACGCACGCACCGTACACCTCCCTTAGTGGTATAGTATCTGATCGGATCAATATCTGATCTGATCAGATCTATACTAGCATCCCCAGCAGTTTAGGGTTCCCACAAACGCAGTGTTAGCGGGATCAGCCCAGATACCTGCTAGCACCTGCGTTTTGCCCCTCCGCCCGGCCCACCCAAGTGCAGTATCGATCGATCACTGACACTTACAAAACACTAAACACATAACTGCAGCGTTCGCAGAGTCAGGCCTGATCACTGCGATCGCTAACAGTTTTTCTGGTAGCGTTTTGGTGAACTGGCAAGCACCAGCCCCAGGCAGCGTCAGGTTAGCGCCAGTACCGCTAACACCCACGCACGCAGCATACGCCTCCCTTAGTGGTATAGTATCTGAACGGATCAATATCTGATCTGATCAGATCTATACTAGCGTCCCCAGCAGTTTAGGGTTCCCACAAACGCAGTGTTAGCGGGATCAGCCCAGATACCTGCTAGCACCTGCGTTTTGCCCCTCCGCCCGGCCCAGCCCAGCCCACCCAAGTGCAGTATCGATCGATCACTGTCACTTACAAAACACTAAACGCATAACTGCAGCGTTCGCAGAGTCAGGCCTGATCCTTGCGATCGCTAACAGTTTTTTTGGTAGCGTTTTGGTGAACTGGCAAGCACCAGCGGCCTAGTACACCCCGGTCGTAGTCAAACCAGCACTGCAGTAACACTTGGTGACGTGGCGAGTCCCATAAGTGCAGTTCAAGCTGGTGAGGTGGCAAGCACAAGTAGTGTCCCGCTGCCACCAAGAAGACGAACACAGGCCCGTCGTGCCCATAATGCCCTTCCTGCTGCATTCGCCAATCCTAATTGGGAACCCACCGCTTCTGCGGCGCCCGTACTTCCCCCATTCACATCCCCAACCAAATGCAGTCGGCTGCATGAGAGGCATTTTCTTTATGTCCTCCCGAGTACCCCTACCCAACGAACCCCCCCCCAAAAAAGATGTCGTGTCTGCAGCAAGCGCGGATATAGGCGTGACACCCGCTATTATTGTCCCTCCTGTCCTGACAATCCTGGTCTTTGCATTGGTGAATATTTTGAACGCTACCATGCACTAGTTGAGTATTAGCGTAGGGTACAGCATTGCACAGACTAGGCACACTTTCACAGGGTCTCCCAAGATGCCATCGCATTTTGAGAGACCCGAACCTGGAACCGTTTACAGTTATAAAAGTTAGTTACAAAAAAAAGTGTAAAAAAAAAAAAAAACACATACAAAAATATAAAATAAAAAAAAAATAGTTGTCGTTTTATTGTTCTTTCTCTCTCTATTCTCTCTCTATTGTTCTGCTCTTTTTTACTGTATTCTATTCTGCAATGTTTTATTGTTATTATGTTTTATCATGTTTGCTTTTCAGGTATGCAATTTTTTATACCTTACCGTTTACTGTGCTTTATTGTTAACCATTTTTTTGTCTTCAGGTACGCCATTCACGACTTTGAGTGGTTATACCAGAATGATGCCTGCAGGTTTAGGTATCATCTTGGTATCATTCTTTTCAGCCAGCGGTCGGCTTTCATGTAAAAGCAATCCTAGCGGCTAATTAGCCTCTAGACTGCTTTTACAAGCAGTGGGAGGGAATGCCCCTCCCCCCCCAACGTCTTCCGTGTTTTTCTCTGGCTCTCCTGTCTCAACAGGGAACCTGAAAATGCAGCCGGTGATTCAGCCAGCTGACCATAGAGCTGATCAGAGACCAGAGTGGCTCCAAACATCTCTATGGCCTAAGAAACCGGAAGCTACGAGCATTTTAGGACTTAGATTTCGCCGGATGTAAACAGCGCCATTGGGAAATTGGGAAAGCATTTTATCACACCGATCTTGGTGTGGTCAGATGCTTTGAGGGCAGAGGAGAAATCTAGGGTCTAATAGACCCCAATTTTTGCAAAAAAGAGTACCTGTCACTACCTATTGCTATGATAGGGGATATTTACATTCCCTGAGATAACAATAAAAATGATTAAAAAAAAAAAAAAAATGAAAGGAACAGTTTAAAAATAAGATAAAAAAATAATAATAATAAAGAAAAAAAAAAAAAAAAAAAAAAAGCACCCCTGTCCCCCCTGCTCTCGCGCTAAGGCGAACGCAAGCGTCGGTCTGGCGTCAAATGTAAACAGCAATTGCACCATGCATGTGAGGTATCGCCGCGAAGGTCAGATCGAGGGCAGTAAGTTTAGCAGTAGACCTCCTCTGTAAATCTAAAGTGGTAACCTGTAAAGGCTTTTAAAGGCTTTTAAAAATGTATTTAGTTTGTCGCCACTGCACGTTTGTGCGCAATTTTAAAGCATGTCATGTTTGGTATCCATGTACTCGGCCTAAGATCATCTTTTTTATTTCATCAAACATTTGGGCAATATAGTGTGTTTTAGTGCATTAAAATGTAAAAAAGTGTGTTTTTTCCCCAAAAAATGCGTTTGAAAAATCGCTGCGCAAATACTGTGTGAAAAAAAAAAATGAAACACCCACCATTTTAATCTGTAGGGCATTTGCTTTAAAAAAAATATATAATGTTTGGGGGTTCAAAGTAATTTTCTTGCAAAAAAAAATTATTTTTTTATGTAAACAATAAGTGTCAGAAAGGGCTTTGTCTTCAAGTGGTTAGAAGTGTGGGTGATGTGTGACATAAGCTTCTAGATGTTGTGCATAAAATGCCAGGACAGTTCAAAACCCCCCCAAATGACCCCATTTTGGAAAGTAGACACCCCAAGCTATTTGCTGAGAGTCATGTTGAGTCCATGGAATAATTTATATTGTGACACAAGTTGCGGGAAAGAGACAATTTTTTATTTTTTTTATTTTTTTTTGCGCAAAGTTGTCACTAAATGATATATTGCTCAAACATGCCATGGGAATATGTGAAATTACACCCCAAAATACATTCTGCTGCTTCTCCTGAGTACGGGGATACCACATGTGTGGGACTTTTTGGGAGCCTAGCCGCGTACGGGACCCCGAAAACCAAGCACCGCCTTCAGGCTTTCTTAGGCCGTAAATTTTTGATTTCACTCTTCACTGCCTATCACAGTTTCGGAGGCCATGGAATGCCCAGGTGGCAAAAAAACCCCCCAAATGACCCCATTTTGGAAAGTAGACACCCCAAGCTATTTGATGAGAGGTATAGTGAGTATTTTGCAGACCTCACTTTTTGTCACAAAGTTTTGAAAATTGAAAAAAGAAAAAAAAAAATTTTTTTTCTCGTCTTTCTTTATTTTCAAAAACAAATGAGAGCTGCAAAATACTCACCATGCCTCTCAGCAAATAGCTTGGGGTGTCTACTTTCCAAAATGGGGTCATTTGGGGGGGGTTTGTGCCACCTGGGCATTCCATGGCCTCCGAAACTGTGATAGGCAGTGAGGAGTAAAATCAAAAATGTACGCCCTTAGAAATCCTGAAGGCAGTGATTGGTTTTCGGGGTCCCGTACGCGGCTAGGCTCCCAAAAAGTCCCACACATGTGGTATCCCCATACTCGGGAGAAGCAGCTAAATGTATTTTGGGGTGCAATTCCACATATGCCCATGGCCTGTGTGAGCAATATATCATTTAGTGACAACTTTGTGCAAAAAAAAAAAAAAAAAAAAAAAATTTGTCACTTTCCCGCAACTTGTGTCAAAATATAAAACATTCCATGGACTCAACATGCCTCAAAGCAAATAGCTTGGGGTGTCTACTTTCCAAAATGGGGTCATTTGGGGGGGTTTTATGTCATCTGGGCATTTTATGGCCTTCAAAACTGTGATAGGTAGTGAGGAGTAAAATCAAAAATGTACGCCCTTAGAAATCCTGAAGGCAGTGATTGGTTTTCGGGGCCCCGTACGCGGCTAGGCTCCCAAAAAGTCTCACACATGTGGTATCCCCATACTCAGGAGAAGCAGCTAAATGTATTTTGGGGTGCAATTCCACATATGCCCATGGCCTGTGTGAGCAATATATCATTTAGTGACAAATTTTTGTAATTTTTTTTTTTTTTTTTTTTTTTTGTCATTGTTCAATCACTTGGGACAAAAAAAATGAATATTCAATGGGCTCAACATGCCTCTCAGCAAATTCCTTGGGGTGTCTACTTTCCAAAATGGGGTCATTTGTGGGGGTTTTGTACTGCCCTGCCATTTTAGCACCTCAAGAAACGACATAGGCAGTCATAAATTAAAGGCTGTGTAAATTCCAGAAAATGTACCCTAGTTTGTAGACGCTATAACTTTTGCGCAAACCAATAAATATACACTTATTGACATTTTTTTTACCAAAGACATGTGGCCGAATACATTTTGGCCTAGATGTATGACTAAAATTGAGTTTATTGGATTTTTTTTATAACAAAAAGTAGAAAATATCATTTTTTTTCAAAATTTTCGGTCTTTTTCCGTGTATAGCGCAAAAAATAAAAACGGCAGAGGTGATCAAATACTATCAAAAGAAAGCTCTATTTGTGGGAAGAAAAGGACGCAAATTTCGTTTGGGTACAGCATTGCATGACCGCGCAATTAGCAGTTAAAGCGACGCAGTGCCGAATTGTAAAAAGTGCTCTGGTCAGGAAGGGGGTAAAACCTTCCGGGGCTGAAGTGGTTAAAGAGGAGTTTATCTAGTGTTTTTCCTGACTCTGATAGGTTACAGTGTCGTGGAAAATGTAGTTTTGAGGCATGGTGGAGAAGGGGAAAGTGATGCATTTCACTATTTTTTTAGTCCTCTGCGCCCAGGGCTGTCAGCTTCCACATGCCATTGGCAGCATCTGCATCATATGGTGGACGATTATCTAGGAGTAAAAACAGAGATGGAGAGCTTTTCAGTTGATCCACTGGGTTACTGGGTCATGAGAATAGACCACTGGCCAAAACTTTCCCAGTGTGCAATCAAGTTGCTGAGCTGCCCTGCATCCAGCGTGCTTTCCGAATGAGTATTTTTACTGATAATAGAGCGCATCTGTCCACAGACTCCGTGGACAAGCTGACATTTATTAAAATGAATCAGTCCTGGATTACCAGCAACTATGAACCCCCTGATGCTGATGTTGCTGATTAAGTGTTTTTGGGATGTGGCAAAACTTCTAGGCTGCCTAGAGTTGTGAGTGTTGATCTCATCTGGAAGAAATTTTTTGTGTAGGTTTCATGGGCGCAACTAACACCCAAAGACCAATTTTTCCACACCTGTTTGACGGGTGCATAGCATTTCCATTTTTATAGCAAGGCCAATCCTTTTATTTTCATTAAGAGTACCTCTATAGGGCTACGGTGTGAAGGCACAACTGACACCCAAATACTAATTTTTCCGCACCTGTTTGACAGGTGCATATCATTTCAATTTTTGACAGCAAGGCAATTCTTGCTTTCATCAAGAGTACCTCTATAGGTTTATGGTGTGAAGGCACCTCTGACACCCAGTTTTTTTTTTCTGCTGGCAAATCGATCTTAAAAATGCAAAAAAGGCATTTTTTCCTGCTCCTAGAAGCAAAAGCTTGAAAAACGCGTCCAGCCGACAATAGTGTGCATGGACACATATAATAACGCTATTTGTTTCTAAGGCAAAAAAAAATGCTCAAAGTAGCTGCTAGGAGCTTAAAAATAAGCTAGTGTTCATGGAGCCTGTTGCGTGAAATAAAAGTACAGCTTATTCAGTAAATAAACTAAACTTGCTTTTTTAAATGTTGTTTTCTATTACAAATGGAATAACAAGGACCTTTCACCGTTTCAACTTTACATGAGAACAGGTAACCACCCCCCTTTCCTTCCAAAACTTCCGGTCAATATGCATTTTCAGTTATTGACAATGTCGATCCAAGAGCATACTGTAGTTTGCTCTTGCAAATGCTTGATACATTTTCTTCTGATTTTCAGGTGTCATTTTATCTCTAAATAAAGGTATTGTGTATTTTTGGGAGGCAGTGGTTTGCAACATTTCCTTAGTTGAAGATGCAGCTGATCAAGAAACACTTTGTGATGATCCAGAAGCAGCAGAAGGAGTGTTTCTGTAATGACCACTGTAGAGGGAAAATCTACTTGCACTTTCATTATGATTCTCAACATTTAATTCCATAAAATATTTTTAATGTATTTTGGGCACCTCTGTAATGCAAGGGTATGCATTGTCATTCTTGCAGCTTTGCTCTCGGCACTGTGGAAGTGTTTCCAAACTCTAAATGTTGATCTCATCATTTTACTGAGATTAGGAAAAGAAAAAAACTATTTACTGGCCAGACTGTAGGTAAACATTTAGCAGTAATGGTGGAGAAGATTAATAGGAATATTTTAAAGGTTAAAAAAAGTAATTTGCCAGACAAATGTATCCTCTTACTTGTCAAAGGCCAGAGAGGACAGAAACTATTATTTACTGTATCCCAACAATCACCCACCTGTAGGAGGTATAAGATGGAGCTCACAAGCAAACTAAACTGGTGCCTTTCCACTGCAGTTCCCCCTAATGACAGAAATGCACATTTCTCTTATTTGAGAACTGCATTGAAAAGTACAGTGTTGCTTGAAATGTATTCCAGGATTTGCTTGTCTTAAGCTGGGAGAACTTGCAATGATTTAAGACTTTACATAAAGTCTCAGAAATCTTTCATTAAGATCTTCTTGTTATATAGTTTGAATAGCATGTCATAGGGGACTGGATGAAGTTATATGACCTATGATGTAACTGGTAGGGTGGAGCCTGGGTGACTCAGACTGGAAAGCATGCAATCTGAATGCACAGTGTTATTTCTATGTGTTTTAAAGATATGCAAGTGGTTTTATATGCATTGTAAATACGGTTTTAACAAATAAAATGCCTTGATCTATATACTACACCACTGGAGTGGTATCAGCCATAGGCTCCCATGGCTCAGCCTTTGTTGTCTCTCCCTTCTCTGCCCTGCAGCAGCAGCTGCTTACTAACACAGGGAGCTGGAGCTGTGGGATCATGTGGCTGAAATAGTTTAAAAATTAGTAAGTACATATCTTTTTTATACAGGTTGGGTAGGATAGGTAGGAGGAGGTGGGCGGGGACATTTTTAAGAATAGTTATAGTTAGGCTTGCATTCATTTTAAGCCTCTGTTCATACCTATAAAGGTGCAAAGGAGTGAGCACACGTTAATTTCAATGGTCTGCCCTATGTGTTTAAAATGCACTAAAGAAGTGCATGGGCCTTTTGAAAAATCACATTGCAGCAAAACACATGGTACTTTATTACCATGCGCATGCTAGAAAGATGTGTGGGGGTGCCATTAGGAATTAGGGCTGTGCATTTTTTTAAAATATGAACCTAGCCTAAAGATAGCTTGTCAAAGCTAGCTGGTTTAGAGTTAGCTTTGACCCATACTCCCTGCATATAAATATCAAGATAGTATTTTTAGTATATCATTGCTGTGTGATACTAAATTGCACATAATATTGTTTGCCAACCAATTTTTCTCATAGAAGATAGGGCTCTTTTCTTTATTAACACTGCACCCCTAATTCTGTACAAAACTATCAATCTTCACGAGCTGTTTGGCAGTGAACAGTTTCCTTTTTTACTCAAAGTATTTTTCTATTTTCAAGTTAAATACATACAGTATGTATCTCTGTGTGCTTCTGCGTGAGTTCTACAGCTTTTACTAGTAATATTCAGGAAATTGCAGTAAAGGATTTGTGAATAATAAACAGTATGGCCCCTGAGGGACATTTTACGATTGAAAATTTAAATGTATGTGTAAACAAACGCAAACACATTCATTATGTAATGTTTTGGGGAAAAAAAAGTAATTTGATTCTGTCTCAAACCACAGGTACCTTACATTATAAAATGCTAAGCAAATAATGATGACAGAACATTTTCATAATGATTGTATTTTGTTACCACAACGGTCCTTACCTAGAAATCTGTCCAAGTGTCTGCAAGACAATCCCAGTTGAATTCAATAAAGCTCTAAGGACGCTTTTCTGGATCCAGTTCCTTTTAGAACTACCTGCCCCTAATTCAGCATCTGCTCCAGTTTTGGTAACATTACCATCACGGGTGACAAACTCAGGTAGTTCTTACTACCACCATGGTAGCAACAGATTCTTAAAGAAATACCCCCAGTTCAAAGATTAGGAATCTAGCGGGAATTAAGATCAGCTCTGAGTTGTAGTACAGTCAGGGAGATGCCAGAGCTCAGAACGGGCAATGTCTGTGCTGGGAAGCTGTGGTGAATGTGACGGCTTTCTGCGCGGAACTCTATCCCTGACCCCATTCAGCTTTTAGCTGGGAGATTCACTTCCTGAAAGCTAAATATAAGCAAATGGTCAGGGGATAGTGGCAATGTCATTATTCAAATATAGCAATGCTCACACGTGGGAAATTATTTGTGTCACTAGACGAAACAAGTTTTGTAGTAGGGATGGGTGGAGCCTAAAGGGGAACTGAAAGACTAGTTCCCCACTAGGTTTGCCTTGCTCTTGATTGGCAGTGCATGACAATGGGCAGATTTAAAAGCCACTATTGGACTGAATAGTGGTTATGGATCTGCCAACTGCCGTGTCAATCAACATCAAGGTGGACTTGAGGGGGAACAATTCTTTCAGTTCCTCGTAAGGCTCTACCCACCACTACTACAAAACTCCTTGGCCATTTGCCTGTCACTACTTTAGAAATACCTATCCCTATTTCAGGCAAGCATTCTAACCTCAGTGCCTAGCAAGGACAAATTCCTATCTGTGATTTGCACATGAATGTGCAAGCACCGACACTTTTGGTGCAAAGCCGGTAGGTGTGTAATACATCCATTATGAATTCCCTCTTTGATTACAGTGCCAGGCACTGACAGATTCATGTACTTGCCTGTGACAGGTGCATGAATTGTCCACAAACACAGGCAATATCAATCTATGACACCCTTTATGAATTCCCCCTTTCCTCTTCTGTTGTGTAGTGCTAAGCCTTAAGCTGGCCATAGATGGATTGAAATTGAACCGGCCGAATTTCAATCCATGTATGGGCAGGATGGTTGTACTGATGCGGATTTATCGATCAACCTCAGTACAACCAGCCTGTCAAGTTTTTTTCATATGATCATTGCTGGCTTCTATAGCATTCTGCTGGTGGGGAAACCTGTCAGAATACAATAGTGCTGTGGAAGGGATTCTTCCATTAACACATTTATTGAATCTAGCAATTTTCTTTCCTTCAACCTGTGGTTGAAGGAAAGAAAATTGCATAATTTATGGAAAGCCTAATGCACTGTACACACGGTCGGACTTTCCGACGGAATATGTGCGATCGGAGCTTGTTGTCGGAAATTCCAACTGTGTGTGGGCTCTATCGGACTTTTTCCATCGGAATTTCCGACACACAAAGTTTGAGAGCATGCTATAAAATTTTCCGACAACAAAATCTGATCCTTTAAATTCCGATCGTGTATAGACAAATCCGACGGACAAAGTGTCACGCATGCTCAGAATAAATTAAGAGACGAAAGCTATTGGCTATTGCCCCGTTTATAGTCCCGACGTACGTGTTTTACGTCACAGCGTTCAGAACGATCGGATATTCCGACAACTTTGTGTGACCATGTGTATGCAAGACAAGTTCGAGCCAACATCCGTCAGAAAAAATCCATGGATTTTGTTGTCGGAATGTCCGATCAATGTCCGACCGTGTGTATGGGGCATTAGACCATTTTCTAATGCTCAGCCTTCAGCCATAGGTTTCAGCCATAGGCTTTTTGAGTGCCTATCGATATTACTGGAAGATGTGTTGTAAACCAAAACAAATTGCGATGCTTTTTTGAGCATCAGAAAAAAAGATATTTAGCAAATTAACGTTTTAGACACTGATGACCTTTTCAATATAGCAGACAAGTAATGGCCAGGTTGGGTTTTTTCAGACTTTCAACACACAGGGTTTTAGTTGAACAAAACGCTGTTGATTTGGTCACTGCTAGCTAATCTAATCAACTTTAAAGCAGAATTAAAGCTTTCTTTCCTTTACAGAATTACAGAAAACAATAAAGAACTGACACTGGTTCTAGCATTCCAGGCTGAATCCCAGAGCCCAGTGCCAGTTCTGACACTGGGCTCCACTAAACCTAAACCCCCTGCTCCAATAACACATAGATAGTCTGGCTGAAAAAAAGACCATCTAGTTCAACCAATAAATTATTTAATAATTTATTATAAACATATATATCTATATCTATATCTATATCTATATCTATGTAGCGCTGGGATTTTTGCCATCTAATTATAGGCAGTAAGTAATGCTATTAGATTAGTGGTTGGCTCCCTCTAGTGGTCAGCTCATCTCTGTGAGAAAGACTATTGTTCCTCACATAAGAGCATGGACAAAACATAAACAGGAAGTGACTTCAAAGTTTTGTTTTACAAAGAACTTGCCCCACAGTGCCCACTTACCTACCCAGAAAGCCAAGTTGCAGAATTGCCTGGTGGGTAGGGCTTTATAAAGGACATGCGTGGCGCATGAGGGTTTTTCTCCTCTTCTTCAACAGACCTGAGACCTGCCTGAAGGGACCTGTGTGGGAGTGTTCAGGAGAGCACGGCCTGTTTGGCGTGGAACGGAGTTGATGCCACCGGAGAGGTCTTTGAACACAGTGTGGTGAGAGGGCTGTGGCCCAAGATTTATATAAAGCACTTAACACGGTATAGACTGGTTGCAGAGTGTTGCTGAGACCTGCAGTTCTACGGAATGGTCTCATTAAAATAGACATGTCAGAGGAATAGTAGAAACCATACCTGCCAGTATCGGCACTTCCCTGTGCGCCTGCGTGGTAGAGTAGCGCAGCGGCACATACGGGTGCGCAATTCAACAGGCCAGCGCATACGGGTGCATGATACTACGGGCCAGCGCACGCAGGTGTACGCTGCGGCGCATCTACATGGGCACGTGCGCACCATAGCGCGCACAACGTGAGATCCCCTGGCGGGCCTATAAAAGGCAGCTCTGCCCATTGCTTATTGCTGGTTTGTCTCTTCAGCTCCCAGTGTTCCTGTTCCTAAGCTCTGTATACTTGTGCCTGCCTGCTGTGACCCGGATCGTCTTGACCACCTCTGAATCTCTCCTACACTTGACCCTCGGCTTGCCTAAAGGACTTCTCTACTTGCCTGATCTCCGTGTTTGACCCTCGGCTACTCTAAGGACTTTGCTATTGCTTGATCCCTGTGTTTGACCCTCGGCCTGCTCTAAGGACTTCTCTATTGCTTGACCACTGTGTATGACCCCGGCTTGCCTTAAGGACTTCTCCTCTGCCCGGACCACTGTGTTTGACCCTCGGCCTCCTCATCAGACCCTGCTCCAGTCACCTTCTCCGGATCAAGGTGTTTGAGCCTCAGCCAGGCTTCTCATTGGTCCAGTGTCAAGTCTGCTCTGCACGGCTCTTCTCTCTGCCAGAAGATCTCCATGCAAGCCTCTCCTACCTGCTGGCGACCCATGCCTCTCCGTGCCCAATACCCTCTGTGCCACCTTCAGGGGTATAGCGCACTCAGCTGCAAGGTGAGCCGCTCTCAGCATTTCAGACCTGGTGAGCCCCTGACAGTACAAACCAGCCATATCAGAGGCCGACAGAGCTGGTTCCCCCCTCGAGGCCCTCTGCCAGCACGTCACAGCTCTTACACAGGCTGTCCAGAGACTTTAAGGTGGCTACTTCCAAATTGAAGGCCGCCTCAAACACCTGACAACTTCTCCAGCCCCTTTGGATGCAGCTTCAGCCAGTGGGCATCCTCCGCAGTGGTAATGACTCTTCCTGAACCCAGGGTCCCCACTCCGGAACGATTTTCCGGGAACCGAAAGAAATTCAGGGCTTTAAAATTGCTTGCCTGTTGTCCCTAGCTCTCCAACCCAGGACTTTTCATTCAGAATCCATAAAAGTGGGATTCGTTATCTCTTTACTATCTGAAGAACCTCAATCTTGGGCCCATAACCTCCTTGAGCAGAAGAGTCCCCTTCTCAACTCCGTTGAAACGTTCTTTGCATCTATGGCTCAGCTATATGACGACCCAGAACGCACAGCCGAGTCCATTTTGCACACCCTGACCCAGGGAAAAAGACCAGTGGAGGACTACATCGTAGAATTCCAAAAATAGTCTGGAGATACCAACTGGAATGAGGCCGCCCTCAAATAGCAGTACCGTCTTTCTAAAGTACTAAAAGATGAACTGGCGCGGGTGGACACTCCTAACTCTCTGATTCAGCTAGCCACTAAACTTGACAGACTCCTGCGGGAGCGCCGCTCTGAACGTTTCCAGTCTTCACGGCCTATCTGGATGCTATCTTGGATCCCTCCTGCTCCTGCACCTTCCACTGTCCCTTCCTCTTCCTCTGACAGTGAGCCCATGCAACTGGCTTTAGTTTGGTCTCACCCCTGATGAGAGACTGCACCGGCCCCAAGCCAATCTTAGCCTGTACTGTGGGGGAGCAGGCCATTTCTAACGCAACTGTCCTGTGAGACCCAGTAAGTGCCACTCGCAGTACGCTATGAACTTTCAAGTTGCTGGTTCAACTCAATCTCACCTTGTCCTCCCGGTCTCATTACAGGTGGCGGAAGAAGAGGTTCGGCTGCTGGCCATCATTGACTCCAGAGCATGCAGCTGATTTCTGGATGCATCTCTAGCCCAAAGTCTGCACATTCCCCTCCAAGACAAGAAACAGTACCTTCAAATACATCTGGCAGATGGGTCCCTACCTAGTTCGGGACCTGTTACTCAAGAAACCAAACCCATTCTCACCTCTACAGACTCTGGCCACGAAGAATTTCTTTGCTTTGACATCATAAGTTCACCCGTGTTCCCTATCATCTTGGGATTCCCATGGTTGCAGGCTCATGACCCTCAGATCAATTGGAATAAAAAATAAATCCTCTTCTCCTCTGCATATTGCTCCCAACATTGCTTTGTACCAACCTCCAATAAAACTGTCTCCTGTTTGACCATACAACCAGTACCAGACAATCTCCAGCATGTCCCCTCAGTATACCATGAATTCCTGAACATTTTTGATAAGAAGAAGGCCGACAGTTTACCATCTCATCGGCCTTATGACTGCCCTATTGATCTCTTGCCTGGTTCCGAGATCCCTTTCAGCCACATATTCCCACTGTTTGAATCCGAGTTGGAAGCCCTCTGCTCCTATATCGATGAAAATCTTGAAAAGGGATTCATCCGTCCTTCCTCTTCCCCAGCTGGAGCGGATATCTTCTTCGTTGAAAAAAAAGATGGATCTCTAAGACCTAGTGTGGACTATATGGAACTCAATAAAATTACTATTAAAAACTGATACCCGCTCCCTCTCATCCCGGAACTTTTTCAACGTTTCCGAACCGCTCAAATATTCACCAAACTGGATTTACGAGGGGCATACAACCTTGTTCGGATATGTGCCAGAGACGAGTAGAAGAAAGCTTTCAGATCCAGGTTTGGTCACTTTGAATATTTAGTGATGCTCTTTGGGCTTTACAACGCCCAGGCTACATTTCAGCAACTAGTCAATGACATCTTCAGTGAGTACCTAGAAAAATTTGTGATTGTCTATCTTGATGACATTTTGATCTTTTCCACCACAGTAGAATCTCCCTTTGATTACAGTAGAATTACATCGAACTCATGTAAAGAAGGTATTCGTTCCTCCTCCTGTAAGACTTCAAATTTTACAGACCTTCCATGACCATAAGATGGCAGGCACTTCGGAGTACGGAAAACCTCTGAATTAATCCATCGTTCTTTCTGGTGGTCGGGTTGAAGACAGGACTGTAAAAATGACGTTCGATCCTGCATTACCTGCCAACACAGCAAGGTAGCAAACACAAGACCTGGGGGCTTCTAAGACCTTTACCTATCCCTGAACGACCCTGGAGGAAGGTCTCTATGGACTTCATCATCGACCTACCTCCCTCTGAGAAATCTACCACCATTTTAGTAGTAGTTGACCGCCTCTCAAAGATAGCGCACTTTCTGCCCATGATGGGCACTCCTTCCACTCTGTCTACAGCAAAAACATTTATTAAGGAAGTAATAAGACTTCATGGTGTTCCTCACAACATCGTGTCCGATAGGGGAATCCAATTTACCTCAAAGTTCTGGAGGGACCTCTGTAAATCCCTAGAAATCAAAACTTCCCTCTCTTCAGCATACCATCCGCAAAGCAACGGCCAAACAGAAAGGACTAATCAGACCTTAGAACAATATCTCCGTTGTTTTTGCCCTTGCTCCCAAGATAACTGGTCAACCCTTCTCCCCTGTGCGAAGTTTGCTTACAACAATGCCACACATTCTGCCATCAACCAAACGCCTTTTTCTGTCAATTATGATTTCCATTCCTCGTTTCTGCCGGACTCCATTCCTGAAATCTCAACTCCTGCAGTACAAGATCGAATAAACCTTATCCAAACTAATTTTTTACAGATCCAAGAAGCCATGAAGAAGCCTCAAAACAGTTACAAGGAATATTATAACAGGGGAAGAAGGAGTAACCCGAACTTCAAGATTGGAGACAAGGTATGGCTATCTGCTATCAATCTCAAACTACCCTGTCCATCACGTAAACTAGGCCCAAAGTTAATTGGCCCTTTTGAAATTAAGAGGGTGGTTAACCCTGTGGCCTTCGAACTAGCCCTACCCAGTTCTTATAAGATTCATCCGGTGTTTCATGCATCCTTACTGAAGCCAGTGGTCCCCAACTCTTTTTCTGGAAGAGAAGAACTACCACCTCCACAAGTTGAAATTGAAGGTGAAGAAGAGTTTGAAGTGGAGGCAATAATTGACTGTAGAAAAAGGGGGGGACAGATCCAGTACCTAGTTAAATGGAAGGGGTACCCCCCAGAAGATAACTCCTGGGAACCTTCCAGCAATGTACATGCTCCTCGTTTGGTACAAGATTTCCACAGGAGACACCCAGGAATGCTAGCTAGGTAGGGCAGCCGGAGGCTGCCCCTGGGGGGGCACTGTCAGAGAAATAGTAGAAACCATACCTGCCAGTATCTGCGCTTCCCTGTGCAGCTGCATGGTAGAGTAGCGCAGCGGCACATACGGGTGCGCGATTCAACAGGCCAGTGCATATGGGTGCACAATACTATGGGCCAGCGCACACGGATGCACGATGTGGTGCATCTACGTGGGCACATGCGCTCTGCCCCTTGCTTATTGCTGGTTTGTCTCTTCAGCTCCCAGTGTTCCTAAGCTCTGTATACCTGTGCCTGCCTGCTGTGACCCAGATCGTCTTGACCACCTCTGAATCTCTCCTGCACTTGACCCTCGGCTTGCCTAAAGGACTTCTCTACTTACCTGATCTCCAAGTTTGACCCTCGGCTACTCTAAGGACTTTGCTATTGCCTCATCCCTGTGTTTGACCCTCGGCCTGCTCTAAGGACTTCTCTATTGCTTGACCATTGTGTATGACCCCGGCTTGCCTTAAGGACTTCTCCTCTGCCCGGTTCTCTGTGTTTGACCCTCGGCCACCTCATCAGACCCTGCTCCAGTCACCTTCTCTGGATCAAGGTGTTTGAGCCTCGGCCAGGCTTCTCATCGGTCCAGTGTCTAGTCCATTCTGCACGGTCCTTCTCTCTGCCAGAAGATCTCCACGCAAGCCTCTCCTACCTGCTGGCAACCCATACCTCTCTGTGCCCGATACCCTCTGTGCCACCTTCAGGGGTATAGCACTCAGTTGCAAGGGGAGCTGCTCTCAGCATTTCTGCCCTGGTGAGTACCTGACAAGACGATGTCTAACCAGGCCTCAAAGCCTGTACTCCACCAGGCATTGACTGACGGTCCGGCCGCATTCTCCCAAGAGGAAGGTTACAAGTATGTTGCATAATTGAGTTTACCATTACCTACTACTTTATATTACTTTGCCATCTGCTCACTCACCAGAATACAAATACTGCAGTATAATATGGCTAGCTGAAGAAAGAAGATAAGAGACTATACTATTCATTGTAAGGCCTTCTAGTCCTGTTACATACTCTAATGCCGCGTACACACGGTCGGACTTTTCGTCTACAAAAGTCCAACGGACGCTGACGGACTAAAGCTGGCTGGTAATCCGATCGTGTGTGGGCTTCTCCGGACTTTCAACGGACTTTTTTAGCCTCAAATCCGACGGACTTTAGATTTGAAGCATGCTTCAAATCTTTACGTCGTAACTACGACGGACCTCGAAGTCCGCTCGTCTGTATGCTAGTCCGACGGACAAAAAAACGACGCATGCTCATAAGCAAAAACTAAACGGAAGCACTCGGTCTAGTAAAACTAGTGTTCGTATTGTAGGTAGCACATTCATCACGCTGCAAAATCTGTGATCGTTGAATGCAGCGCATTTTATTTCTTCTTTACGAAGGCTCTATAAAGAACGAAGGTGTTTTGCTGTTCATAATCAGAGTTCTCCCAAACTGATTTCTGGATTCTTTTTCTCTTTGATCTCATGAATGATATAGTATGCATTTTAAAAACAATGTTTCCATACTAATAATACTTTTTCCCCTTTTTTTTTTTTAGGTTTGTAAAGTTACCACAAAGAACCCATTATTCTGTTTTTTTTTTTTATAGTGATTATTTTTTAGTTTTTAGATAAAGTTAACCCAAAGCACCGTTTTTGGTTACGTAAATTTTTTGATTTTCAAGACTTACCACTTGAACATTATTAACATTAGTAATGTATTTTTGGTGTGTTTTTTTTCAAACTCAATGAGATTGTTGTCCCTTGTTAATTTAACATTGTGTGTAAAATCAATGATTTCAAAGAAAAAACATAAAGTCTTTTGCTAAACTCAAAAAATGATCCATTTATTCATGGTCAAAATAAAATAAAGAGGAAGTCAACGCTGGAAAAAGTCGGTGTACCAGAAAATTGGGATCTTGCGGAGTCCATATAAGAGGGAGCACAATCTGGTCCAAGAATCCCAGAGATCAACAGCACCAGCAGATGATCTAGATGTCCCCAGACTGTGGTCCTACAACAGCCTGCGTCTTCTGTCAGACCAGACTGAACCCAGGTCATCATTTTCTTCTCTTCCCTGCAGCCTTTCCTCCACGCTGCCCTGCAGCCTTCCCTGTAGCCTTCTTTTGAGGCTGTGGCTCTGGTGTTTCAGTTGTGGCAGGAGGAGGAGGAGGAGGAGGAGGAGGAGGAGGAGGAGGGGGGCTGCCTCATGTAGTTGGGTGTTTTGTGTTAGCGTGCCCTGCAGCCCCTTATGGATTGTTTCCCCAAATAGGCGCTCACAAATGAGGCGCTGCTCCCTATTCATCTGAAGAAGCCTGCTGGCTAAGTAGCAGCCATAGGATTCTTCCGCTTCGGGGGGGCTCCTTAAAAAACGGGTGGCCTCTTGCATGAGGCGCAGGGATGCGTCCTGTGTGACCATCCCCTTCCTGGCCCTTTTTTTGGGAAGGTGGAGGGGAGGCACTTGGGATTCGGTCAGGCTCCTACTGGGCCCAGCCACCTCACTTGGCCCAGCCACCTCACTTGGCCCAGCCACCTCACTGGGAGCAGCCACCTCACTGGGAGCAGCCACCTCACTGGGAGCAGCCACCTCCTGCCTGACACTGGGCCCAGCCTCCTCCAGGATGATGGTGAATCCGGCCTCCTCCAGGCTGTCCATGGGCCTGGTCTCCTCCTGCCTGCCACTTTCCCCACATTCCTCCTGGATGGACTCATCCTGTGTATAAAAAAAGGACAATAGTTTGAGTATATTTTTTTGGGTTCATCAATGACACACAGTTTGCTTCTCATGAATAGCAAATTCAATGTGAATACTTCTCTTTAATAAAAGAGTCTAATCAGACACCCTAATTATTTCAAGCAGGTGCCAAACATATTTAGCCACTACTGTCAATTGATATGTATACACAATTTTGAGTGCCAAATTATTTTAGACAATTATAACATCCAGTTAACATCATTAATATTAGTACAGTAAATATTTGTTAAAATAATTTACCTGACTCCAGATGGTCATATCTGGTTCATCCAGGATGGAAGACCCAGCTTGCTCCTCATCAGCCTCTGCTGGGGTGGAGGGAAGGGTGGAGGGAAGGGTTGAAAGTGATGGCCTGGCTTCATTCTGGTCATCCAGAAAACGTAGTTGATTATAGTACCACAGCCTGGGTACATAAACATCATCTGCTGATGCTCCTGATCTCCTTGATTCCTGGATCTTCTTATGCTCCCTCTTATACATGTTCCTCAAGCCCCCAATTTTCTTGAGCAATGTCTCCATTGTTGCTTCCGGGATGGTCGCCTGGACAAAGGCCAGAAGTCTCTCCAGCGTTGACTTCCTCACATGCTTAGCATAATACTGAGGGTGTTTCACCTCCCACAAATTCCTCATCTCTCGATATTTGGAAATAAAAGATGTAAGGAACTCTGGATCCTTAAATAGGGGATTCATTATATCTGGAAAAGATGAAGTCACAAGACAAAAAACACTTTTATTATAGGTTTCGGCTAACCCCTCATCATCTTCTCCCTATGTAGGCCTCATCAATCTATCAAGCCATATAGGCCGCTTGCTACAAAGTCATGACCATAAAACCCAAAAAAAAATATATTTAAAATTACCTTCGTTTTGTAACGTCCTGGTCCACTATCACCTACGCACAGAACGTACGTACGACACGTGCGCAAGGGCCCTCTTCATACACTACGCATGTGTGAAACTCCGCCTGCGTCGCCCGCCCCTGACGTTCGAAATTAACTCATGTTCTCCGCCCCCTAATTCGACGCACAGAACGTACGTACGACACGTGCGCAAGGCCCCTCTTTATACACTACGCATGTGTGAAACTCCGCCTGCGTCGCCCGCCCCTGACGTTCGATTTTAACTCATGTTCTCCGCCCATTTTTTGTTACGGCGCGTAGTGGAGTTAAAGAATGGCGGAGACACCTGAAATGTTGACGACCTCAGGTAGTGGAGACAGCCCGGAGGCTGGAACGTCAGCGAAATCTATGAGGCCTAGATTTAAGGCCTCTAATATGAGTTTTAAAGAGATGGTGGAGATGGTGGCCATTCTTCACAAAGACGACTATGATGGCAATTATGGGCCGTACGCACGGCCAAATTTGCGCAAGGCCAAAATAATGGCGAAGGTCGTGGAGACTTTGCAGGCATCTTTTGGGGTCCAGCGCTCCAAAGATCAACTGCGAAAAAGATGGTCTGACCTGAAACTCAGGGAGCCGGATCAATACCGACGTATCCGGAAAGTTCTTAAAAAAAGTAAGTACTTGTCGTGTTTTTCTCTTGTGTTTATTACCTTGTATACTGCTCCATGTGCTTTTCCTTCCTATCCGATTTTTTGTTCATCGTTTTAAACGATCTTTTAATAAGCCTCGTTACATATCTATAGATATATATCTATATATACATATACACATATATATACATACATATATATATATACATATACATATATATATACATATACATATACATATACATATATATATATACATATATATATATATACATATATATACACATACATATATATATATATACATATATATATATACATATATATACACATATATATATAGACATATATATATATATATATATATATATATATATAACTATATATATAACTATATATATATATAACTATATATATAACTATATATATATATAACTATATATATATATATATATATATATATATATATATATATATATATATGTATGTGTATATATATGTATATATATATATATGTATATATATATATGTATATGTATATGTATATGTATATATATATGTATATGTATATATATATATATATGTATGTATATATATGTGTATATGTATATATAGATATATATCTATAGATATGTAACGAGGTTTATTAAAAGATCGTTTAAAACGATGAACAAAAAATCGGATAGGAAGGAAAAGCACATGGAGCAGTATACAAGGTAATAAACACAAGAGAAAAACACGACAAGTACTTACTTTTTTTAAGAACTTTCCGGATACGTCGGTATTGATAGAGAGAGAGAGAGATATATATATATATATATTATATATATATATATATATTGAGAGATAGATATAGATATAGATATAGAGATATAGAGAGAGAGAGAGAGAGAGAGAAATATATAGAGAGAGAGAAATATAGAGATAGGTAGATAGATAGATATAGAAATGTAAAACATTCTTTTTGAAGATTTGAAGTTATCTTAATTTTTTGGCTTTACATTTAGTTAGATATTTAGAGATTTTGTTCCAGATATAGAGAGAGATCAAAAGATTATTAACTATATTTTGAGATATTGATATCTATCTATCCGATATGTCTTTCTAATTTTAAATATTGAGGTAAAATAGGAACTCTACACAAACCACTTCATTACAAATGTTGGAAAATTACTATGTACTAAAATATCTGTGTGCTAATTAGATTAATAATTTTTTGTTTCACATAGGGGAAAAATCACTCAGCCAACAACCAGAAGACAGTCCACCCCAAGCAAAACATGATTGGGAAATAAGCCCAAGTCCCATTGAGGATGTGGAGGAAGGAGAGGTGGGCGACATGGGCACCCCACCAGGTGAGTGTCTGACACACCAGCTTACGGTAATCTATGCATGGCTGCCTTTTATTTTATGTAATTTTTTTACTCTATTTTAGGTGATCTGGTTGTGCTTGAGTCAAGCAACAGCGCCACCCCCGAGGATGTTCATGAAGTATGCGACATGGGCACCCCACCAGGTCAGTGTTTGAGACACCAGCTTTATGGTAAGGTAAACTTATGTGTGCATATTTCTAAACATATTTTTTTTTTCATTCCACTTTAGGTCCAAGTGACTATTTCACCACAGACAGTGCCCAACGGCTAATTGCTCAAATAATGGCCTGGAATGGGGAGATCGATCAAATGCGGAATCGGCTGGATCGTATGCAGCAGGAAATGAAGGACATGATTGATGTTTTGGGTCGAATCTAAATGCCCTTTTTTAAACCCCAAAACATCAATCATGTCCTTTATTTCCTGTTTTGCTGACCCCATTCTGGGCCTTCTCTTTTTTTTTTTGGCAGAACATAAATGGCTGTTTAACCTAATGTAAAAAAGGAGGGCTGTTTCTCGTAAATACCTCAAAAATCCACAAAAAAATAAAACTTGATTTTCAAAAAAACACAAAAAAAAAAAAAAAAAAACTTGATTTTAAAAAACCAAAAAAATTAAAAAACTTGATTTTAAAAAACCAAAAAAATTAAAAAACTTGATTTTAAAAAACCAAAAAAATTAAAAAACTTGATTTTAAAAAACCAAAAAAATTAAAAAACTTGATTTTAAAAAACCAAAAAAATTAAAAAACTTGATATTAAAAAACCAAAAAAATTAAAAAACTTGATTTTAAAAAACCAAAAAAAAATAATATACAAACTTTATTACAAAAAAATAATAAAAACAAAAATAACTTGATAAAAAAAAAAACATAAACAAAAAAATTGCTTTAAAAAAAAAAAAACAAAACAAAACTTGATTTTCCCAAAACAAAAAAATAAGCCTGTTTGTGAAAATCAAAAAGCCAAAAATATTTTTTTGTGGATTAGGTATAAATATTTAGATATAATTATATTTTGCTACATTATTAAGATATCATTCTATTTTTGTCTATGAACATTTTATACTAAATGCAGAACTGAATGCATAACAACCATTAATAAAAACATCTCCTTATAGGAATTAAATAAATGTGTGGTTTGTTATTTCAAGGCTCAGTATCATTTTAGTTATAATTGTAAAAAAGTTGTTTACAGTGGCAATGGAGCTTATTTAGACATTTAAAATTACAATACAGTTGGCACTACAACTGCTCGACCATAACCTAGGAGACAGCCCAAAAGAAAGGCAAGCAATAAATATAATGCAAGATTTCATCAATAATTTTTTTATTGTCAAAAATTATATATCCTGGCCCATTGCAATGGCCCCCCTACCCATAAAATAATTAACATATTGCTGTCTAACTTGACGGGCACTTTGGGGGGCCAAGCCAGTACGGACAGTATCCAGGCCTGTAAGGTTGGCTTCTATTTGTCCGGCCTCAGGCCCAACTGTGCCTATATAATTTGTAGAATGCTTATTTAAAAAGTTGTGCAGAATGCAGCACGATAAAATGATAAAATTAAGTTTGTATTCCGCCAAATTAATGGCTGTTTGAAACAGGCGGAACCGGCTGGCCAGAATTCCAAACGCATTCTCAACCACTCTTCTAGCTCTGGCCAGCCGGTAATTAAAAACCCTCCTCTCCGGGGTGAGGGTTCTTTGGGGGAATGGCCTCATGAGGTGCTTGCTGAGAGCGAAGGCTTCATCGGCAATGAAGACAAAGGGGAGTCCTTCCACGTTATCCTCATCAGGTGGCAATCCCAGGCCACCACTCTGGAGACGCTGGCAGAACTCCGTCTGGGCAAATACTCCTCCATCCGACATCCGGCCATTCTTCCCCACGTCCACATATAAAAAATCATAGTGTGCCGACACCACCGCCATTAAAACAATACTGTGGAACCCCTTATAATTAAAATAATATGACCCCGAATGGGGTGGTGGCACAATGTGGACATGTTTCCCATCTATAGCCCCTCCACAATTGGGAAAGTCCCAACGGCTGGCAAAATGGGATGCCACAGTCTGTCATTCCTGTGGCGTTGAAGGAAACTGGGAAATCAAACAAGAAAACCAAAATCAATTAATTTGGAAGCTAACATTGCAAGAAAATTAGACAATTAAAAACATTATTCCCCAGCATCAGTATAACATTCAATAATTTAATTGTTCTGGAATAACTAATATGGAAAGGCACACTTATCAGATTGCTCACCCCCTCTGATGGAACATTGATTACATTTTAGGGGGTTGTGAAATCCCTAAAAAAATTACTTTTAGGACACGCAGGAATTTAGGGACTAAAAAGGCTACAAGACTGCAGTTGTCGCATTCTGCAGGTGCAGTTGCTAACCAGCTTACAGTAAATGAGGTAATGTAAAAAGGCATTCATGTTGCAAGGAGTACACAATCACATGCAAGGGCAATTAATGAAAACACTTTGAGGCTTGCATATGATTTGATGATGGAAATCAGCAGAGCTTCTGCTCATTTACTAAAGCACTGGAACAAATGCACTTGTAGAGTGCACATGCATTTTGCAAAGTGCAACATATATTTGCTTTAGACAAATCAACACCACAGAACATTCCAGCAAATTTTAACGAGGGTGGGGGTGGGGGGGTTGTGAAATCTAGATAATTGCTCATTAGCAGCACACTATTTGGAGTGAGTTTAGGTGGGGGGGGTGGGGGGGTTGTGAAATCTAGATAATTGCTCATTAGCAGCACACTATTTGGAGTGAGTTTAGGTGGGGGGGGGGGGTGGGGGGGTTGTGAAATCTAGATAATTGCTCATTAGCAGCACACTATTTGGAGTGAGTTTAGGTGGGGGGGGGGTGGGGGGGTTGTGAAATCTAGATAATTGCTCATTAGCAGCACACTATTTGGAGTGAGTTTAGGTGGGGGGGGGGTGGGGGGGTTGTGAAATCTAGATAATTGCTCATTAGCAGCACACTAAATACACTCAAACAAAATACATTCCAAATGAGTAGACTAGGTGGATATGTTCCCATCACTTCATGCTGGGAAGGTTATTGAAGGAAAATATACATGCATGACAAAAAATAACAGTAAAAAATTCCAGCATGTGTGAGGATAAAAAGGGGACATTCACACTATATTGCAATGATGGTAAGTAGTGTTTGAAGCAAGAAATACATCACATTATCAAAGATTACATAAAAGAACATGTGATGCTAATAAAAGAAAAATATCTTACCTTAATATAGTCCTTCTGCAGGACCTGTATGATGGCAGAACAGGTCTCTGGGATAATGATCCCCAGAGCCTGGGGGGAGATGCCTGTCGAGAACTTAAGGTCCTGCAGGCTTCTCCCTGTGGCCAAATACCGCAAGGTAGCGACCAGCCTCTGCTCCGGAGTGATGGCTTGCCTCATGCAGGTATCCTGCCTGCTGATATAGGGGGTCAGCAAAGCCAACAAACGGTCAAAAACGGGGTCCGTCATCTGGAGAAAGTTCCTGAAATCCTCAGGATTATTCTCACGGATCTCACGGAGCAAAGGCATGTGACAGAACTGGTCACGCTGAAGCAACCAATTCTTGGTCCATGAACTCCTCCTCGCCCTGTTCATGGACTGGTCTTGGGCTGAAGAATAAACTACAGCACCAAGCACATACAATGCACGAGCTCTACGACGAGTACGTACAGGTAACATGGCTTCAAAACGGTCGGCTGGTCAGAACGCACTAAACAGAACGCACTGAAGAACAGCAAGGCCTGTGAAGAACGACCTGAAAATCAGGAACGAGCGGCCAATAAAACAAAGATTTCTCAATGCCAACTGACCAAACGCACTGAAAAGCAGATACAAACCTCACAAGCACAGACTGAACAACAGTTAAAACGAACTGAAAAATACGAGTCTCACAAGCGCGAATCGTCTCTCACCAAACTTCTACTAACACGAGATAAACACGAGATTAGCAGAAGGAGCCCAAAGGGTGTCGTACGGGCTATTGAACTTCCGTTTTATAGTCTCGTCGGACTTGGTGTACGTCACCGCGTACTAGGCTGTCGTACTTTTGTGTGGTCGTGTGTGTGCAAGTCCGTTCGTAAGAAAGTCTGCCGCAAGTCCGCCGAAGGTACGTCGGAAGTCTGTCGGACAGGCTGTCGGACTTTTGTAGACGAAAAGTCCGACCGTGTGTACGCGGCATAAGAACTGCATTGCAAAGCAGGGGGAGCTCTTGAGCATCTATACTGTATTGTATCATTCCTTAGTACTAGATGGTGTGTTTGTGTGGTTGGGCTGGAAGTGGGAAAGTTCCCAGTGTCAAGGGAAGCATGAGCATCAGTCCCACTTGGAGACGCACCTGCCTACATCATACTGGTAATGTCTGAGTGATATTCTTTTATATGCATTTGGTTTATTATTTTTCCGAATTTGTGCACCAGGATTGTTATTAGAATCGCTGTCTTGAACCTGCCTTCAGTAAACTCAAAGTCTGGTTAATGTATAAATTGGCGTGAAGTTTGTTCATTCTCTAAACAAGTGGAACAACGGATACCCAGGTAATAGAGGTACAATATATGGTTATTCTTTCTTATTGGGTTTGAAACTAGCCCTGTTACACAGCTGTGTCAAGTGGGATGAGCCAATTCATTGGAGGTGGCAAAGCAGAGCACAGGCCCGATTAATTACCAGCAGCTCCTTAGGGGGTAAGTGCTATATATATACAGCCCTCAAAAAACCCACTCGCCTGCTTGCATTTTGCAAATGGATTTTGAGGGCTGGCAAACTATATGGCTGCCTGGGAGCGGGGGCGACCACCACCGGCAGCCTGGGTGGAATGGGAGTCCTTCTCCCAGCGATCGCGAACGGGAAGAGAGAGAGCTGCCCAGGTGATCAGAGTGCAGCGCAGGGAACACAGCGATAACAGTTTTCATTTAAATTGCTGTGTTCCCCACCACTCGCTGTCAGATACAGCCCCTCCTCCTGGTCCCGGGACTTTGATAGACAGATCACCCGTCCAATCCCGGTGACAAGTGATCTGTCAATCAAAGTTCCCCGGCCAGGGGGTGGGGCTGTATATGACGTTGAGTGGCGGGAACACGGCAATTGAAATGAAAACTGTTATCGCTGTGTTCCCTGTGCTGGGTGGCTCTCCTGTTCCTCTCCTCCCCTGCACAGGTAGGCTGCATAGTGGAAACAGGCTGAATGGTGGGCACAAGGCTGCATGGTGGGCAGAAGGCTGCATGGTGGGCACAAGGCTGCATGGTGGGGACAAGGCTGCATGGTGGGCACACAACAGCATGATGGGCACAAGGCTGCATTGGTGGGCACAAGGCTGTAATGGTGGACACACAGCTGCATATTGGACACACGGCTGCATGGTGGGCACAAGGCTGCATCGGTGGACACAAGGCTGCATGGTGAGCACAAGGCTTAATTGGTGGACACAAGGCTGCATTGGTGGGCACACAACTCCATTGGTGGACACAAGGCTGCATTGGTGGACACAAGGCTGCATTGGTGGGCACACAACTCCATTGGTGGACACAAGGCTGCATTGGTGGACACAAGGCTGCATTGGTGGACACAAGGCTGCACTGGTGGACACAAGGCTGCATTGGTGGACACAAGGCTGCATTGGTGGGCACATGGCTAAATGGTGGACACACGGCTAAATGGTGGACACACGGCTGCATTGGTGGACACAAGGCTGCATTGGTGGACACAAGGCTGCATAGTGGGCACATGGCTGCATTGGTGGGCACAGGCAGCCTGCATTGGTGGGCATGGATAAAGTTGTTGTTGTCAATATTTATTTTTATAACTTACTTCTGCATAAAACATTTAAGCGCCATTTCATGAGAATTTGAGAATTTATGAGGGCGTGTTTAGTGGCGGAATTAGGGGCGGGGCGGGGCGGGGAGGGCTGGGGCAACTGGTGGAGAGTAACCCTTGAGCCCTGGATAGTAGCTCAGGACTTGAAATTTTGAGCCCTGATGAGCCCTATATATATATATACACACACACAGGTATATATACACTATCACTATATTACCAAATGTATTGGGATGCCTGCCTTTACACACACACACATGAACTTTAATGGCATCCCAGTCTTAGTCCATAGGGTTCACTATTGAGTTGGCCCACCCTTTGCAGCTGTAACAGCTTGAACCTTTCTTGGAAGGCTGTCCACAAGGTTTAGGAGTGTGTCTATTTGAATGTTTGACCATTCTTCCAGAAGTGCATTTGTAAGGTCAGGAACTGATGTGGACAAGAAGGTCTGGCTCACAGTTACCGGTGAGACTATGAGCATTCTATCAGGATGAGGTCAGGACTCTGGGCAGGCCAGTCAAGTTCCTCCACCCCAAACTCATTCATCCTTGTCTTTATGGACCTTGCTTTGTGCACTGGTCCAAATCATTTGGTGGAGGGGAATTATGGTGTGGGGTTGTTTTTCAGGGGTTGGGCTTGGCCCCTTAGTTCCAGTGAAGAGAACTCTTAAAGCGTCAGCATACCAAGACATTTTGGACAATTTCATGTTCCCAACTTTGTGGGAACAGTTTGGGGATGGCCCCTTTCTGTTCCAGCATGACTGCGCACCAGTCCCAAAAGCATGGTCCATAAAGACATGGATGAGTGGAGGAACTTGACTGGCCTGCACAGAGTCTTTACCTCAAGCCGATAGAACACCTTTGGGATGAATTAAAGCGGAGACTGTAAGCCAGGCCTTTTATTTCCACATCAGTGCCTAACTTCACAAATGTGCTTCTAGAAGAATGGTCAAATTTTCCCATAGACCCGCTTCTAAACCTTGTGGACAGCCTTCCCATAAGAGTTGAAGCTGTTATAGCTGCAAAGGGTGAGCCAACTCAATATTGAATCCTACAGACTATTGCCGTGTACACACGATCGGACATTCCGACAAAAAAATCCATGGATTTTTTCCGACGGATGTTGGCTCAAACTTGTCTTGCATACACACGGTCACACAAATCTTGTCGGAAATTTTGAACCTCAAGAACACAGTGACATACAACACGTACGACGAGCCGAGAAAAATTAAGTTCAATATCCAGTGCAGCTCTTCTGCTTGATTCCGAGCATGCGTGGAACTTTGTGTGTCGGAATTGTGTACACACGATCGGAATTTGTGACAATGGATTTTGTTGTCAGAAAATTTGAGATCCAGATCTCAAATTTTGTGTGACAGAAATTCCGATGGAAAATGTCTGATGGAGCCTACACAAGGTCAGAATTTCCAACAACAGCCTCCCATCGAACATTTTCCATCGGAAAATCTGACCGTGTGTACGGGGTATTCGTTTTTTGCCACACATAGCGTTTTGCTTTTAGGCCAAAAAGTTGAATTTTGGTCTCATTTGACCAGAGCACCTTCTTCCACGTGTTTGCTGTGTCCCCCACATGGCTTCTCACAAACTGCAAACTGGACTTTTTATTACTTTCTTTCAACAATAGCTTTCTTCTTGCCACTCTTCCATAAAGGCCAGATTTGTGGAGTGCATGACTAATAGTTGTCCTGTGGATCGATTATTACACCTGAGCTGTGGATCTCTGCAGCTTCTCCAGAGTTACCATGGGCCTCTTTGCTGCTTCTCTGTTTAATGCTCTCCTTGCCCAGCCTTTCAGTTTAGGTGGACAGCCATGTCTTGGTAGGTATGCAGTTGTGTCATACTCTTTCTATTTTTGGATGATGGATTGAACAGTGCTCAGTGAGATGTTCAAAGCTTGGGATATTTTTTTTATAACCGAACCCTGCTTTAAACGTCTCCACAACTTTATCCCTGACCTGGTGTGTTTCTTGGCCCTTATGATGCTGTTTGTTCACTAAGGTTCTCTAACAAACCTCTGAGGGCTTCACAGAACAGCTGTATTTATGCTGAAAATAAAGTACACACAGATGGACTCTGTTTACCAATTAGGTGACTTTTGAAGGCAATTGGTTCCACTAGATTTTATAGTTAGGGGTATCAGTGTAAAGGGGGCTGAATACAAATGCACACCACCCTTTTTATAAATATATTTGTGAAAAAAATTTGGAAAATCATTTATCATTTTCCTTCCACTTCACAATTATGTGCCACTTTGTGTTGGTCTATCACATAAAATCCCAATAAACACATTTACGTTTTTGGTTGTAATATGACAAAATGTGGAAAACTTCAAGGGGTATGAATACTTTTTCAAGGCACTGTATATACAATCCTATATACACAATCCTATACCCATAGCTAATCCAGAGGAAGGCAAAACAAACCCCAATAAAATATGATCCAACTTGCTCCAGCAGGGGAAAAAATCCTTTCTGATCCCCTGAGAGGCAATCGGATATTCACTGAATCAACTTTACCTATAAATATTTGTATCCAGTTATATTACATATAGAAAAATAATCCATGCCTTTCTTAAAAAAATCTACTGAGCTGGCCAGAACCAGCTCTTGAGGGAGTCTATTCCACATTTTCACAGCTCTTACTGTGAAGAAGCCTTTCCATATTTGGAGATGAAATCCCTTTTCCTCCAGACACAAAAAGTGCCCCCTTGTCCTCTGTGATGACCTTAAAGTGAATAACGCACCACCAAGTTCACTATCTGGACCACTTATGTATTTATACATACTGATCTTATTCCTACCCACCCCCATAATCATCTCTGCTCAAGAGAGAATAAAAACAGTTCAGCTTATCAGTTTGGTTGCTCTTTTCTGCACTTTGTTCAGTTCCCCGATATCCTTTTTATGAACTGGTGCCCAAAACTGAACTGCATATTCCAGTTCCAGTTCATTCCATACCTCTCTTAATACAAGAAAGGATTTTGCTTGCTTTGGAAACCGCCGCTTGACATTGCATGCTATTATTAAGATCTACCAAAACACCCAGATCCTTCTCCACCATTGACTCCCCCAGCTGTTCTCCTCCTAGTATGTGTTATACATGCGTGTTTTTAGCCCCCAGTTGCATAACTTTACATTTATAAACATTAAACCTAATTTGCCACACGGTTGCCCAATTAAACAGAGCATTGTTGGCAAGTTGGAGACATTCTGTAATGATGTTATTCCACTGCATAGCTTGGTGTCATCAGCAAACACTGACATGGTACTTTTAATCCCAGACCCTATATCATTTATAAATATATTAAAAAGTAAGGGTCCCAACCAGGGGTGTTGCTAAGTGGCAAAAAGACCAGGGGCTTCAGCCCGAAGTCCAAAAACCGGGTGTGGGGGGGGTGGCGCGGCTTTTTTTTGGGGCTGGGTGGTGGGGTTGTGTGACTTACCAGTGCCCATCAATGCTGACCAGTAAGCACACCTGCCTGACACTGACCATTACACTGACCTGTCTGACCTACATACACTGACCTACATACACTGACCTGCCTGACCTACGTGCACTGACCACTGACCTGCCTGACCTACATGCACTGACCACTGACCTGCCTGACCTACATGCACTGACCACTGACCTTCCTGAAGTACATGCACTGACCACTGACCTGCCTGACCTACATACACTGACCAGTGACCTGCCTGACCTACATACACTGACCAGTGACCTGCCTGACCTACATACACTGACCACTGACCTGCCTGACCTACATACACTGACCTGCCTGACCTACATGCACTGATCACTAACCTTCCTGACCTACATGCATTGACCACTGACCTGGCATTGGCGCTGCAGGCTCCAGAAGGCGGGACCTGCGGCACTCCTCGGCTACTTTCGGCCGCACTTGGCCACTTTCGGCTGCACTCACAATCAGATCGGTCCCAGCGGCCGGCGCTCGGGGCTAACAATAGAATGCAGCATTCCATTGACTCTGGGCTTTTCGGGGTCACATTTGGGGCTTCAGCCCCCCCAGCCACCCCCTCCCTATGCCCCTGGTCCCAACACTGAACCTTGGGGTACTCCACTGATAACATTAGACCATTCAGAGTATGAATCATTAACCACTACTCTCTGAATTTGGTCTATTTACAAGCCTGTAGACTTTACCTTACATATTAGCCAGGTGTGGGGAACTGTGTCAATAGTTTGGCAAAATCTAAATATACAGTCAGGTCCATAAATATTGGGACATCGACACAATTCTAATCTTTTTGGCTCTATACACTACCACAATGGATTTGAAATGAAACAAACAAAATGTGCTTTAACTGCAGACTTTCAGCTTTAATTTGAAGGTATTGACATCCAAATCAGGTGAATGGTGTAGGAATTACAACAGTTTGTATATGTGTCTCCCACTTTTTTAAGAGACCAAAAGTAATGGGACAATTGGCTGCTCAGCTGTTCCATGGCCAGGTGTGTGTTATTCCCTCATTATCCCATTTACAAGGAGCAGATAAAAGGTCCAGAGTTCATTTCAAGTGTGCTATTTGCATTTGGAATCTGTTGCTGTCAACTCTCAATATGAGATCCAAAGAGCTGTCACTATCAGTGAAGCAAGCCATCATTAGGCTGAAAAAACAAAACAAACCCATCAGAGAGATAGCAAAAACATTAGGTGTGGCCAAGTCAACTGTTTGGAACATCCTTAAAAAGAAAGAATGCACCGGTGGGCTCAGCAACATCAAAAGACCCGGAAGACCACAGGGAGAGGTGACAAGATCGGAGTTGCGTAGGAGTAGCGATGGAGGAATAACAGGAAAGGATACATGGACTATATTGATAGCGCCTGTACCAGAAATCTACAACCCCCTAATGCTTCTTTATCACAATTTGAAGGTGAGAGTTCTGTGAGACCATATATAGGAGACACCATCAGGAGCGTCACACATCACATTATATTGAACACCAGCCAGTTATTGATCAGAAGATCAGAGAGTCCCCATCAACCCTATTCTTTACCTAAAAGACTCTTGCTGTATCTCTATTTTTATTTGTATTTATTTCTCCAGTGGACCTTATTTATTTATTTTTATTTTTATTTTTATTTATTTCTCCAGTGGACTTTATCACATTGAAAACCTTTTCACTGAGTTTTAGCACTAGTGTGCATTATTTATTCAGTTTATTTTTTATTGTGGTTTTGTGACACTATTCTTATACTGCACGATTTGCACATATTATCACCAATTAGGTGCTAGTGGCTGGAGCAATAAACTGCAGTGCAGAGACAATTGGTCCTTGCAGTGTAAGCCGTATATGCCACTACCACCATTATCAATGGTTTATTTATTTCTATACATTTTTTATTATTTCTAGATACATATTATGCTCACTTTGATGCACTTTATTCTATCTATACCATTACCAATTAGGTGCTAGTGGCAGCAGAAACAAACTGTAGTGTAGAGACAATTGGTCCTTGCAGTAAAGGCTGTATATGCCACTAACACCATCAATAATTACTAATTTATTTTCGATACACTTTTCATCATTATAGATATATATTGTGTTCACTTTGATGCACTTAATCATACTTATTCTATATTTCTTCCACTCACAAGAATATTGCACAAAATTCTAATACATTATTTACTCTACTAAGTGTTGGTGTGAACGTCCTAATTTTGCTGCAATATAATTATTTCTATATGTGATTTCTACACTTTCACTATACACTATTTTTGAGATTTCTCACCCATTTTTCATTTCTACCATCTGACAAGCGCGAAGGACACTTTTTATCGATAACTAAGCAAATAACCCTTTAAACTGGCGCCATCTACCGAGAAGTAGGAAACGTTTCCAATGTTTACGATAGAAACTGATTTTTGTATAAACGTTTGTAACACACAGTGGAGTTGATTTACTAAAATTGGAGATTGCAAAATCTGGTGCAGCTGTGCATGGTAGCCAATCAGCTAACTTCAGCTTGTTCAATTAAGCTTTGACATAAAAAAAATGGAAGCTGATTGTTTTCTATGCAGAGCTCCACCAGATTTTACACTCTCCAGTTTTAGTAAATAAACCCCACTGTCACCACAGACAGGTATATCCAGAGATTTACTCTACACTAGCACTCTTCAAGAAACAGTTATTTTTTATGTTTGCGTTCCTGTGCATTAGAGACAGTTTTAACACTTTTCAAAATATGGTTTAATAATGAAAAGGTCAAAATGGTGGAAATAAAATATTTACAGAAAAAGATATTACAAAGAAACAAAAAGACAACAATGCAACAGCAAAACAAAAATGTGAAAATGAAAGTACTTGCAAGTCCTGGTTTGCAGAGTCTAATGAAAAAGCAAAATGGTACAGTGGCTCTCTCAAGACCTCTTAGGTGTTCCTTGGTTTGGTGTTAAAGTGGTAGTAAACCACTAGAAAAATAAAAAGTATTTGGCCCCCTGCAGGTTTAATTACTTAAGGACCACCCAACGCAGATATACTGTGGCAGGGCGGCCCTCCTGTGTGAAACACTTACCTGTACGTGATTTCATGCACGGGGTCTGGCGCGCCACTGGTGACCTGCTCCCGCTGTGATTGGACAGAGTGGGAGCCAATCAGTGACTGCTGACAGGAGAGGCAGGTGGTCTGCTTATGTAAAGGCCGATCGCCATTCTGTCAGAGAGGAAGATGGAGATCTTGTGTTTCTGCTAAGCAGAAACATGGATCTCTGTTTTCCTCCAGTTAAGCCATCCCCCGCACAGTTAGAGAGCACTCCCTAGGAGCACACTAACCAATGTCGTAGTCCCGCTAACAATCGCTGATCCCCAGCATTACTAGTAAGATAAAAAATTACATAAATCTGTCCCATAGTTTGTAGACACTATAACTTTTGCGCAAACCGATCAATATACGCTTATTGGGATTTTTTTACCAAAAATATGTAGCAGTATACATATTGGCCTAAATTGATAAATAAATTAGATTTTTTTATTGGGTATGTTTTATAGCAGAAAGTAAAACATTTTGTTTTTTTTTCAAAATTGTTGAGTTTTTTTGTTTATAGCACAAAAAATAAAAATCGCAAAGGTGATCATATACCACCAAAAGAAAGCTCTATTTGTGGGTAGAAAAATAGGACGTAAATTGTGTTTGGGTACAGCATCGCATGATTGTCAGTTAAAATAGTGCAGTGCTGTATCATAAAAAATGGCGTGGTCAAGAAGGGGGTAAACCTTGCGGGGCTGAAGTGGTTAAGTCATAATGTACTAGTATGCACCGCATACTAGCACGTTATGTCAGACTTACCTGGACACGGGACCCTCCAGCGCAGCGCTGTCACAGCTCCCCAACGCTTCTATCCTCATCCGGTCTTCCTTCTGGGTTTGCAGACACCGGCTCTGTGAATGACCGGGGCTGCGATGATGTCACTCCCGCACGTGCGCACGGGAGCTCCAGTACTGGCATAAAGCTCTGAAGGTAAGGCATGGTTAGACCGACCCTTCAGAATGCATGCACCAGTGAGGTCACCGACTGCATTCTGTGTGAATATCTCTTAAACAGTGCGCGTTTAGGAACTATTCACTGTACCTACAGGTAAGCATTATTATAGACTTATCTGTAAGTACAAGTTAAAAAGTGGACTTTACTTGCATTTTAAAAGAGAGTTGTTCCTTGGAGGTGTTTTGCTGGGATGTCATTGGGTTTACAATCAGGTCCCAGATACAGTTTTCTATAGATATTAATATCGTTAAATATCTACTAGGGTTGCACCGATACTAAGCATTTGCACGAGTACTTGTGCAAATGCTCTGATACCTGCAACCAATACATTTACTATGTGATTTGAGCCCATACAAAATGAATAGGCTCAAATCACACTGCAAAGAATCACATGCAGTGTCCCCCACGGCTCCTGTGTGAACTTCAGCCTGGGTTCACACAGGAGCTGAATTTGCACAGGAATCACACTGCATTCCTGTTCAAATCACATGCAATTCTTTGCAGTCCATTAATTTTATATGGGCTCAAATCTAATGCCATGTACACACAGGTGGACTTTTCGACCAGACTGGTCCGACGGAACGAATCCGTTGGACAATCCGACCATGTGTGGGCTTCATCAGACCTTCAGCGGACTTTTTTTGTTGAAAATCAGATGGGCTTTAGATTTGAAACATGTTTCAAATCTTTCCGACGGACTCGAGTCTGGTCAAAAAATCAGTTCGTCTGTATGCTAGTCCGGCGGACAAAAAAGGACGCAAGGGCAGCTATTGGCTACTGGCTATGAACTTCCTTATTTTAGTCCCTTCATATATCATCACGTTCAAACCAACAGACTTTAGTCCGTTCGTGTGTGGGCAAGTCCGGTCATCCGAAAGTCCGCTGTAACTCCGTCAAAAGTCCGTCGGAAAGACCGTCGGACGTTTGGTGCTGAAAAGTCTGCCCGTGTGTACACTTTACTGCAAAGGTATCGGTACTTGGCATCGGCGAGTACTCGACTGAAAGTACTCACCAGCAAAAAAATGGTATCGGTACAACCCTAATACCTACATGTTAAGTCTGCTAACATGCATATTATTGTCAAACATGGAATTAGCTTTGAAATGGATATAAATATAACAGGTTTCGTATGTCTACTTTACCTAGCAGGGTTAACGTATCTTGTTGGCTCGCCATATTGTCCCATATAGGGGTGTTTGCACATAAAACCTTACTAATTAACTGATGGAGGTAAATATGTCCTTATTCTGGCTTCACTGTCATTATGTCAGAAGTTATGAAATATGCTAAAGTTTTAGAGTATTTGCTAATAACCAGTTAATCAATAATGTGTATTGGCAATTTCCCTAGCTGAGCTATTTACGGCTGGGTATTTGTTAAAAGTTTGGTTACTTGTGATGACATTTTATTGGGTTCGTAGACTAAAGTGTAGATTCAGGCTAATAGGCATGAGAGGGTCTGCATCTGTCCCCTTAAGGATCTGATAAGGAGGTTCTAGCACCGGCTAACAGTTTGTGTATTGTATGAACTGAAGGAGGAGGGAGGGGGAAGGTCATTGCAGCTATGTTTTCTTATGATAAAATGGCATGGGAGGCTTGCGACCTAAACAAAATGGCTGCCAAACACACAGCTTTTCCTGTGCCCAGTACACACAACCATTGCACCGATCACTTCTGTGTTCATTCATAACTGAAGCATAACAATCTGTGCTTACTCTGCTTTAGTTTATAAATGAACAGGAAACAGCTCTGTACAGAGTTCTTTCTGTTTAATCACTGTCCAGTGCTGCTGAAGCTGCAAAGAAAGGAACTGAGGAATCCATGTCCTCACTCTCTTTCTCTGTCTCTAACGTGAGACATTAGGAGTCTGTTTAGACCCCTGGTATTTCACCAAAGCCCCACAACAGAGCCATTAAAAATGTAAAAAAATAAATAAATAAAATTAAGGATTTATTCACAGGTGCTTTGGCCTCTGAAGAGCAAATAGCATTCCGATTGCTCTTCAGAGAGCATTTGACAGGCAGTGAGGAGGCTTTGTATGGCCGCCTCATGGCCTGCTTTAACACCTTCAACCAGTTGCAGGATGCTTGCAGAGCAGCGTTATTCACTTGAATGGGTCACGTTTGACAGGGGGTATAATTGATGTTGCACCTGTCCAGCAAAGCATCATGACCACAGCATGTGTACACCTCCAGACGCTGCCTCTGCAGTTAAAGGGGGTAGTGGTTGAGGGTAGACATGTGCAGTTTGTTTCGTTCCGAATTGAAATTCTGACTAATTTTAATTTTTCGGAAATTTGGATGTATTTAAATTTCCGAATTACAATAGTACCGAATTTCAACGAGCCTGAAATAATGAAAAAAAAAATTCAGACAGAATTTGAATCGATTTACATAGTTTTCAAATCGATTTGAATAGTTTTCGAATTTGAAGTTTTCGAATTCGAATAGTTTTCAAATTCAAATTTGAATAGTTTTCGAATTTGAATAATTTTCTAATTCAAATAGTTTTCCAATTTCCAAAGAGATTAAAATAGAATAGAAAATAAAGGAATAGAATAGAAAACAATAGAATAGAATAGAAAAGAATATAACAAAAAAATAAAAGAATAGAATATAATAGAGTAAAACAGAACAAATTAGAAAATAAAAGAACAGAATAGAATAGAATAGAAATGACTAGAGTAGAATAGAATATAAAAATAAATTATAAAATAAAAAGAATATAACCATCTTCTGAAATTCGAATTTCAAATAGAATAAATTAGAATTTGAATACATAAGAAAAGAATAGAATAAAAAAGATTAGAATAGACTATAATAGAATAGAAAAGAATATAATTAGATAAACAATTGAATAGAATAGAAAGAATATAACCATTTCCCAAAATGCAAATAGACTCAATTCAAATTTGAATAGAATAGAAAAGAATAGATTCAAATTGAATAGAAAATAACAGAATAGTATAGAAAAAACAACAGCATAGAATAGTAAGAATATAACCATCTGCTGAAATTCAAATTTTGAATAGAATAAAATGAAATTTGAATAGAAAACAATATAATAGAAAAGGATAGGATAGAATAGAATAGAAAATAAAAAATAGAATAGAAAAGAATAGAATAAACAAATAGAAAAATAATAGAATAAAAAAAAACAATAGAATAGTACAGAAAGAAAATAACCATTTCCCAAAATTCAAATAAAATCAATTTGTTTTGAATATAATAGAAACAAATAGATTAGAATAGGAAGGTTATATTCTTTCTATTCTATTCTGTTGTTTTTTTTTCCCATACTATTCTGTTGTTTTTTTCCATACTATTCTGTTGTTTTCTATTTCAATTTGAATTTCTATTCTATTGTTTTTTTTAATTCTATTCTTTTCTATTCTATTCTTTTCTATTTGAATTTCAGAAGATGGTTATATGCTTTCGATTTTATTCTATTCTTTTTTATTCTATTCTATTGTGTTTGTTTCTATTCTATTCCATTCCATTCTGTTCTTTTATTTACTACTCTATTTTGTTTTGTTTTACTCTATTATATTATATTCTTTTTTATTTTCTGTTATATTATTTTCTATTCTATTATAGTTTTTTCTATTCCATTTCTTTATTTTCTATTCTATTTTATTCTCTTTGGAAATTGGAAAACTATTTGAATTTGAAAACTTTTCGAATTTGAAAACTATTCGAATTTGAAAACTTTTAAAATTTGAATACTATTCTACATTAATTGGAAAACTATTGGAAAATTAATTGGAAAACTATTGGAAAGCTATTCGAATTGTTCCTAAAATGAATTAAAAGGGTTAAACAAATTTAACTAAACAAATTAATGTAAGTAACAAATCAAAACTAAACAAAACAAAACAATTTTTTTTGTTCTGCACAAGTCTAGTTGAGGGGTGGTAAAAAAAAAATACAACTGTGGGGTTTTACCACCTCCCAACCTCATGTGTGAATAAGAACCCAAACGATCATTTACACAGATACTCTGGCCCTGTGAATGAATGGTTGCTCATGCAGCTGGAGCTGCATGGTACTCTATAGCGGCTGTATAAACACAACTACAGGTCCTAATTTCACAGGTGTGGGTGAGTGGCCTTGAATTTACACTGTACAGGTAGGCTGTACAAGGTCTGTCACAAAAAACAGAGCAGAGGGAACCTTCCTTTAGACTCCTTTGCTGTTCTGACATTATCTTGCACACCAGTAGGAGGAGGAAGAGGGACTAAAACTGAGTCACGCTAATCTGAGGTCTGTAAGTTCTTTGGTGGAGAATGTCGCTGTGACCTGGGGAGTGAGGGGTGCTAGGTACCAAAGGTTTATGCTGTGAAGAGTGATTTGGGGGAGCTGAGTATATGTGCTAAGGGGAGATTTGGGAGGGGAGAAGACTTGTGTTAGAAGGGAACATTGGGCAGGGGATTTGTAGGGAGAATTTGTACTAGAAGGAAGTTTTGGAGGGGTTGTGCTGAGGGGGTTGTGCTAGAAGTGGGGAGAGGATTTGTGTGGGAGGAGGGTTGGGGGGATTGATGCTGAGAATGGGATTTTTGCTGGGTGGGAATTGGAGGGGGGGGGGGGGATTTGTGCTGGGAGAAGGAATTTGAAGGGGGAGGATTTGTGCTAGAAGTGGGACGAGGATTCTGGGAGAGAATTGTGCTTGAAAGGGAGGAGAAGTTTTGCAGGGAGGAGGAATTTAGGGAGAATTTGTGATGGGAGGGGGATTGTTGGGAAGGAGGATTTGTGATAGGGGAAAATTGGGGGGAGGGGTGGGGGGTTTCTGCCAGGATGGGGGATTTGTGCTGGGAGGCGATTTGAGGGAAAAAGTATTTGTGCTGGGAAGGGATTTGGTAGGGAAAATGGCAGTGTGGGGATTTTTACCAAATGTGGGGGAGAGTAACTCTTGATAGGGGAGATTTGTATTCGCCTGATCCTTAAACTGTAAATTACACACTCCTAGCTTCTGCACTTTTTTGTTTTGTACTCTTAACCTCTACTGTGCATTACATACTCCTGTCCCCTGCATTCTGAAAAACCATATACACCATATTATAAATTACAGACTTCTGCACTATATACACTATATTGTACATTATAGATGCCTGCACTATATACACTATAGTGTATATTACAAACCCCTGCACTGCATACACTATATTTGACATTATACTCCTGCACAATATACACTATATTGTACATTACACACTCCTCCTTTTTTACAACCACTTGCCGACCACAATACGTATATATAAGCTGGGGCTTGCAAGTGGTTTACTGGGGATAACCCCGGTATTCCGTTATTTTTTTTTTCAGCCAGCAATTCTTTCTCATGAAAGGGGCTCGAGCTGCTAATTATCCCCCTGTTTCTGCTGATCTCCGACACGCCCAGGAAACGATTTGATGGTTTTCATTGGCTGGCCATAGAGAAAAACAGGGACCAGATCGTCTCTGATCACCTCTATGATCTTGGAGTGCTGGAGCAACGTCATGGCGTCACTTCTGGTCTTGGGCGGAAGTAAAACATATTTTTTTTAATTTAAAGCAAAAGATTAAAAAAAAATGATCTGCTTTTAAAGATAGTGGAGAGATTTTCCATCTTATAGACCCCAGATCTCTCCATAAAGAGGACCTTTCATTCCCTATTTCTATTATAAGGGATGTTTACATTTCTTGTAATAGGAATAATAGTGATAAAAAAAATTAAAGGGACAGTTTAAACAAATAATAATAAAATTAAATGAATAAGAGAAAAAACAAAAACAAAATTGAAAGCGCCCCCATCTCTCTGTGCTCGCGCGCAGAAGGAACACATATGTAAGTCACACATGCATATGTAAACGGTGTTCACACCACACATGTGAAATATCACTGCGAACGTTAGAGCAATAATTCTAGTGGTAGACCTCCCCTGTAATTTCTACAGGTAACCTGTAAAAAAATGTACAGCCTATGGAGATTTTTAAGTATCGTAGTTTGTCACCATTCCAATTTTACAGCGTGACATATTTACTCTCTCCCCTCCTGCTCTCTCTTCCTCAGTGTAACATCATCTTTTATACCTTACCAAGAAATTGGGTTATATATTGTGTTATTTTGCATTAAAATTTATCAAAGTGTATTTAAAAAAAAAAAAAAAAATTGCATTTAAAAAACCGCTGCATAAATACTGTGTGACATAAAAAAATTGCCAAGAAACCCCATTTTATTCTCTAGGATCTCTGCTAATATATATATATATATATATATATATATATATAAATAAATATATAAATATATAAATAAATATATATATATATATATATATATATATATATATATATATATATATATATATATATATATATATATATATATATATTAGGATGAGTTTCGTGTTCGAATCGAACCCATGTTCGACTCGAACATCGGCTGTTTGATCGTTTGTCGAATTGCGACCGATATGGGCCGTTCACGCCAAATTCGTGTGGCGCGTCACGGCCCATAATTCACTGCGGCATCTCAGTGCATTGCTGGCTGATGATTGGCCAAGCATGCACTATGACCCGCATGCTTGGCCAATCATAGCGCCGTCGGTAGAGAGAGCTGTAATTATGGCTCAGGGGGTTTAGAACACACCCCACACTATATAAGGCCGCCTGCATGGCGGGCCTGTGTAATGTGTTTTCCGGCGTGCTTAGAGAGAGAGAGAGACAGTGTCACTTCATTTGAGTTAGCTAGATTAGGCAGGACAGTCAGTGAGTTAGCTGCACTTACAGTGTATTGTGTATATATATATGCATCCCAGGTGTTGCATATATGTATATATATATATATATATATATATATATATATACACTGTATTCAGTTTAGCTAGATCCGTTCCTGTTATCTTCCTACTGACAGGCAGGCTTGTCTTGTTACAGTATTTACAGCTACCTGAAGAAAATTGCTGGTGTTCTTTTGATCCTATTAGTACCACAGTCAGGCAGCTAGACTATTTACAGTTAGTGTAGTGCGTCCTCCTCACAGTGTTCAGTTAAAGCTACAAGTTAGTTTAGTGTGACCTCTGCACAGTGTTCAGCTAAAGCTACAAGTTAGTGTATTGTGTCCTGCTCACAGTGTTAAGCTAAAACTACAAGTTAGTGTAGTGCACAGTGTTCAGCTAAAGCTACAAGTTAGGGTAGTGCGTCCTGCTCACAGTGTTAAGCTAAAACTACAAGTTAGTGTAGTGCGACCTCTGCACAGTGTTCAGCTAAAGCTACAAGTTAGTGTAGTGCGTCCTCCTCAGTGTTCAGCTAAAACTACAAGTTGGTGTAGTCAGACCTCTGCACAGTGTTCAGCTAAAGCTACAAGTTAGTGTAGTGCATCCTGCTCACAGTGTTCAGCTAAAACTACAAGTTAGTGTAGTGCAACCTCTGCACAGTGTTCAGCTAAAGCTACAAGTTAGTGTAGTGCGTCCTCCTCACAGTGTTCAGCTAAAACTACAAGTTAGTGTAGTGTGACCTCTGCACAGTGTTCAGCTAAAGCTACAAGTTAGGGTAGTGCGTCCTCTGAACAGTGTTCAGCTAAAGCTACAAGTTAGTGTAGTGCATCCTGCTCACAGTGTTCAGCTAAAACTACAAGTTAGTGTAGTGTGACCTCTGCACAGTGTTCAGCTAAAGCTACAAGTTAGGGTAGTGCGTCCTCCTCTAAAGCTACAAGTTAGGGTAGTGCGTCCTCCTCACAGTGTTCAGCTAAAGCTACAAGTTGGTGTAGTGTGTCCTCCTCACAGTGTTCAGCGAAAACTACAAGTTAGTGTAGTGCGACCTCTGCACAGTGTTCACCTAAAGCTACAAGTTAGTGTAGTGCGTCCTCCTTACAGTGTTCAGCTAAACCTACAAGTTATTTTTTTGCGAGCTCTGCACAGTGTTCAGCTAAAGCTACCTGTAGAAGGTTGGTGGTGTTTCCCTGATCCTATCACTACCGCAGGCAGCTAAATAAGCTACAAGTTTGTTCACTGCACAGTGTTCACCTAAAGCTACCTGTAGAAGGTTGGTGGTGTTTTCCTGATCCTATCACTACCGCAGGCAGCTAAATAAGCTACAAGTTAGTGTAGTGTGAGCTCTGCACAGTGTTCACCTAAAGCTACCTGTAGAAAGTTGGTGGTGTTTTCCAGATCCTATTACTACCGCAGGTAGCTAAATAAGCTACAAGTTAGTGTAGTGTGAGCTCTGCACAGTGTTCACCTAAAGCTACCTGTAGAAGGTTGGTGGTGTTTTCCTGATCCTATCACTACCGCAGGCAGCTAAATAATCTACAAGTTATTTTTTGGCGAGCTCTGCACAGTGTTCAGCTAAAGCTACCTGTAGAAGGTTGGTGGTGTTTTCCTGATCCTATCACTACCGCAGGCAGCTAAATAAGCTACAAGTTAGTGTAGTGTGACCTCTGCACAGTGTTCAGCTAAAGCTACCTGTAGAAGGTTGGTAGTGTTCTCCTACTACTGGCAGGCAGTTGATTTTGCTAGCTGATATATATATATATTCCTGCTTAGTGCAGCTCATCTACAAGCCATTAGTATGTCTGGAAGGCCAACAAGGAGAGGCAGACAGTCACAAGCCAATAAAAGAGGGCAAGCAGGCTCTGTGTCTAGAGGCAACAGTGCTGGTCGTGGAGACGGTGCATCTTCATCAGCACGTGGCCGTGGGACATGCTTGGCCTTTTTTTCGGCAGCTGGCCATATTGAGCCGCAACATGCGGAAGACTTGGTCGAGTGGATGACCAAGCCGTCCTCATCCTCCTCATCCTCTCTCACCCATGCTCAGGGTACTTTGTCTGGCAAAGCAGCGGTCTCTTCCCTCGGCTCAATGTCATCAGTGACTCCTTCCCTAGCCCCACCATGTCCTCCTGAGGAGTCCCTCGAACTGTTTGATCACAGTGTTGGGTACATGCTCCAGGAGGATGCCCAGCGTTTGGAAGGCTCTGATGATGATACTGAGCTAGATGAAGGCAGTAGCGTGAGCACAGACAGAGGGGGTGCCCAAGAAGGACAGCAATCTGGCAGTCATGCTCCCTCTGCTGCAGCATACTGCCAGGTTTGCTCCAGTGATGAGGAGGGAGGGGATGATGAGGTCACTGACTCAACGTGGGTGCCTGATAGGAGAGAGGAGGAGGAGGAGGAGGCACATCACCAACAAGGCAGGATGCCCTCCAGGGGCCAGCCTAAGGGCAGCACACTGACTGCATCACACCCCAAAGCTCCGCATGTGCAGGGCGCTGCAGTCTCTGTGCGTTATTCAAAAAGTTCTTTGGTGTGGGCCTTTTTTGAGACGAGTGCATCAGATCGCACCGCTGCTATTTGCAACATATGTCTCAAGCGTATCTCGCGTGGCCAAAACATCTCCCACTTGGGCACCACATGCTTGACCAGACATATGTTGACCTGCCATGCAGTTCGTTGGCAAGCGTATCTAAAAGACCCACACCAAAGAACAAAGAGGACCTCTCCTTGCTTCTCATCAGCTGAGATCTCCAGCCCCACTATACCTTCAGTCCTCTCTGATACCTGCACTGAGAGGAATGAAGGTGTAGAATTAGGTGTGTCACAGCCAAGTACTTGTGGGCAATCTGCTTTCAGTACACCAACATCAGATTGTACCAGGCAAATTTCCCTGCCCCAGCTGCTGCACCACAGAAAGAAGTTCGCTCCCAGCCATCCACATGCCCAGCAGTTGAATGCTAGCTTGGCAAAATTGCTAGCACTTCAACTGCTGCCTTTTCAGTTGGTAGACTCTGCCCCCTTCCATGAGTTTGTGGAATGTGCGGTTCCTCAGTGGCAGGTACCCAAACGCCACTTTTTCTCACGGAAGGCGATTCCGGCTCTCTACCGGCATGTGGAAGGCAATGTCTTGGCCTCGCTGGACAGGGTGGTCAGCGGTAAGGTGCATATTACCACTGACTAATGGTCCAGCAGGCATGGACAGGGACATTACCTAAGTTTCACCGAGCATTGGGTAACTCTGCTGGCAGCTGGGAAGGATGCAGGACAAGGTGCAGTAGTGTTGAAGGTTGTTCCGTCACCACGCCTCCAAAATGCCACTACTGATTGTGACACACCTCTCTCCTCCAGCCCTTCCTCTTCTTCCTTCATGGCCTCTTCCTGTGATTTGTCCTCAGAACCAGCGGTGCTCCGTAGGCGTTCAAGGGGCTACGCAAGTACACAGGCCAAAAGATGCCATGCGGTTCTTGAGCTGGTGTGCTTGGGGGACAGGAGCCACACTGGGGCAGAGGTTCTGTCAGCTCTGCAGGGGCAGGTTCAGAGGTGGTTGACGCCAACTTAAGGCAGGAATGGTGGTTTGCGACAATGGCACCAACCTCCTCTCTGCCCTCCGACAGGGACAAATGACCCATGTGCCCTGTTTGGCTCACGTCCTTAACTTGGTGGTGCAGCAGTTCTTGGGCAGGTACCCGGGCTTACAGGATGTCCTGAGGCAGGCCAAGAAAGTCTGTGCGCATTTCCGCCGGTCATATAATGCCAGTGCTCGGCTGGCGGACCTCCAAAAGGAGTTTAACCTGCCCAAGAACTGCCTAATCTGTGACATGCCCACCAGGTGGAACTCAACATTGGCCATGCTGCATCAGCTGCACACGCAGCAGAGGGCCATCAATGAGTACCTGTGCGACTATGGCACCAGGACAGGGTCAGGGGAGCTTGTTTTTTTTTCCCCACTCCAGTGGGCCATGATCAGGGATGCATGCACTGTCCTGTCACCATTTGAGGAGGCCACGAGGATGGTGAGCAGTGACAGTGCATGCATCAGTGACACTGTCCCCCTTGTCCACCTGTTGGAGCACACACTGCGTGGAATAATGGACAGGACACTTGAGGCAGAACAGAGGCAGGAAGAGGAGGACTTCCTTAGCTCTCAAGGCCCCCTTTATCCAGACAGTGTTCCTGCGTGCCTGCCGATCACACAGGAAGAGGAGGAGGAGGAGGAGGATTGTGTCAGTATGGAGGTGGAGCCCGGCACTCAGCATCAGCAGCAGTCTTTAAGGGATCAGTCCCAAGAAACACATGGACCTGTACGTGGCTGGGAGGAGGTGGCTGCGGACCATGTCGTGACCCACAGGACTCCGGACCGAATGCCTCAGCAAACCTAAGCTGCATGGCCTCCCTGATCCTGCAAAGCCTGCGTAAGGATCCTCGTATTCCTGGTATCAAGGAGAAGGACCAATACTGGCTGGCAACCCTCCTTGATCCACGTTACAAGGGTAAGGTTGCAGACCTTATCTTGCCATCGCAGAGGGAGCAGAGGATGAAACATCTTTAGGAGGCCTTGCAGAAAGGTCTGTGCAATGCGTTCCCAGAGACTGGGATGTTACAAACTCCTGTTTCTGGACAACATGTTGCTAAAGGCTTCGGTCAGTTAAGAAGGAGCGGTGGAGAAGGTGGCCGCCTGACCGATGCGTTCAGACAATTTTTTGGTCCGCAGCCCCAAGGTATGATCGGTTCCAGCAACCATGGCCAGCGTCTGTTTTACATGGTGCAGGAATACCTAGGGGGAAGATCTGACTTGGACACCTTTCCCACCAAAAATCCTCTGGGTTACTGGGTCTTGAGGATGGATCACTGGCCAGAGCTTGCACAGTATGCAATTGAGCTACTGGCCTGTCCTGCATCAAGCGTTCTTTCGGAACGCACATTCAGTGCTGCTGGAGGCTTTGTAACTGATCACAGGGTGCGTCTGTCCACCGACTCGGTCGATCGACTGACCTTCATAAAAATGAATCAGTCTTGGATCACCACCAGCTACCAAGCACCTGATGCTGATGTTACCGAATAATTTTTTTTGAAATCTCAAATCCCTTCAAAGACTGCCTATGCTGATGCTGAGTGACTATCCCTGAGTAATTATCCTCTTCCTCCTCAATGATCACGCTGATAGCTTGTAAGAACATTTTTGGTTCTGGGCGCCGGCACCAGTGCCTAAGGCCCAATTTTTCAGCCCCTGTTTAACAGGGGCGTGTAATTACAATTTTTGATGCAATACTTTGCAGCAGGGCTCGTTCCTGCGTTCCAACTAGAGTTTCTGTGAGGGGTTGCAGTGTTGTGGCACCACCACCACCACCAAAGGCCCAATTTTTCAGCCCCTGTTAAACAGGGGCATGTAATTACAATTCTTGATCTAATATTTCACAGCAGGGCCCGTTTCTGCGCACACCAAGAGCGAGTGAGGACTTACAGTGTTGTGGCACCAGCACCACCACCAAAGGCCCCATTTTTCTGCCCCTGTTCAACAGGGGCATGTAATTACAATTGTTGATCTAATATTTCACAGCAGGGCCCGTTTCTGCGCCCACCAAGAGCGAGTGAGAACTTACAATGTTGTGGCACCAGCATCACCACCACCACCAAAGGCCCAATTTTTCAGCCCCTGTTCAACAGGGGCATGTAATTACAGTTCTTGATCTAATATTTCACAGCAGGGCCCTGAGAGGGCTTACAGTGTTGTGGTCACAACAACACCTAAGGCCCAAAATTCTGCTGAGTATATAGGGCAGGCCCCTACTTTCAAACAGCCAACTTACAAACGACTTCTACTTGCAAACGGAAGGAGACAACAGGAAGTGAGATGAAATCTACCCCAGGAAGGGAAATTAGCTTTTAAAATGAGCACTTTTGATTTTGAACGTTCGAGTCCCATAGACGTCAATGGGGTTCTAACGTTCGTGCAAATTTTCGGTCCGTTCGCAGGTTCTGGTGCGAACCGAACCGGGGGATGTTCGGCTCATCCCTAATATATATATATATATATATATATATATATATATATATATATATATATATATATATATATATATATATATGTAGTGGGGGTTTTGTGACCCAGTTATCAAGTTATCATGCTGAATAATGTGATATTCTTTAAATAGAGTTGGGCTCCCTCTAGTGTCCTTTTCTGTGTATTTATGTTGGTAAGACTTTTGTTTGGCTTTGTAATAGCCAGCTCCAATGCATTAGGGGAAATGTAGTTCAATGTTCAAGTGACTCATATGTTGAAATCAGTCAAGGAACTATCTACCCACAATGCTCAGTTCACCTACCCACAATGCCAGGTCACAGAAGAGCCTGCTGGGTAGGCAAATAAAAGGAAGAGTGTGGCACATTTTCTCTCTCTCTGGACGCCATTTAAGACACAGGAGGAGGTCTGTGTGTGTGTGCCCAGGGCCGGAAGAGCCTGCGTCCTACAGCAGAGAGCTAATCGCTTGTCAGAGGGATACTTGTGGGCAGCCCTGCTGATTGAGCAGGAGGACCAGCCTGCGCTCCAGAGGTTTTGAAGCCATCTGCCTTCCAGCACACCAGGAGGAGGTGTCATCTACACAGATGGAATCTGCAGACAGCAGGGATCCAGAGTGGGTGAGAAGGCATCTGCCTATACAAGTAGTGACTGTGATATTGAAAAGTGATTGCCTGCTATACAAACTGCCGCTGAGACCTGTAGTTCCACGGATGTAGATGAGCTGCATCTGAGCCTTTTGCAATCAGATCTTGGGGCCTTCTTTTCCTTTTTACCCATGCTGCAAGGTCAGTACTGTACTGTTCACTTTCAGAAGGAATTACCAGTGGGAATAGCTCACGGCTAAGTGATCAGTCTCACCATATTCTACAGTTACTGTTTCCTTTGCTATGTTGGATTACAAATACATACATCACCATACACTGCAGTATAATTAAGCTAGCTGAAGAACAGACTACAACTGGAGGGACTTCCACTACTTTATTCTTCCACAAGGCATTACTGCTATACAATTGTGTATCACTTGGAACTGCACTCTAGAGGGAGCTATTTAGCAAAATACAGTTGGAACTTGTACTTTTACTATTGTGTTCACTGTCTGTGGAATTTCTGTGTGCATTGGTTTGTGTGCTGAGGCCTCAGTGGGAGGTGCTTCAATACAGGTATTAAAGTATTGAGGACTATTCCACTGTGCACCTGTTTACACATAACCTTCCATGTTGCTATTGGATAAAGTGGTATAACATTATTGCTTTGAACAAATGTCTCTGCCATTTATAACTTGTGTTATTCATATGTTATTCTTCACCATTCTTCATCATAGTAAACTTTTGCAAGTGGTTCATTGATACCTTGTGTGAGACTCTATTACTTATTACAGCTGGTGAAGTGGCGGATACCCAGGTAACAGTAAATATACAGTATATTGTGTTGCTGCTGTGTTGCTCTTAACCATTGGGTCCTACACCCACTCTACCACACAGTTGTGCCTAGGAGGTCGAGGCCATTTTCTGGGGTTGAGAGGCAGAATGCAGGCCCAATCAAATTATCAGCAGCTCCTTAGAGGATCAGTGCTACACGTGGGGGCTCGTCCGGGATTTCTGCGACTCTGCAATCAACCCCCTCCCCAGAGAGCACCCCTAGAAGCACCAGGATGGACCCCATCACTGTGGTTCAGTGGTGCGAAGCAGAAGGCGCCCACTCAGAAGCGGGCATGGCAATTGTGCTCCTGTCACGTACCTGGTGGGTGAGCCTGACATGTAGAGGAAGGCCTCTCATACAGCTCCAGCTCGAGAGCCCCTGATAGTGGGACAGCAGGCTCAGGAGCACAGTGGGGTAAGAGTGCCTATGATCAGTCCAGAAGTCTGTATCAGTGGAAGCCAGGAACTTGCAGCAGGAAGCTGGAACACAGCAGGTAGCAGGCAGGAGAGGTGACAGATGGCTGGCAGACTTGGCAGGAGATGGGTAGAGATGCACCACTGGAAGCAGGAGCTTGAAGCAGGCTGGACAGCCAGAAGCAGGCTCAGACAAATCGGGTAGGCAGCAGACAGGCAGATCAGGCAGAAGTGGCAGGCAGAAGCGTAGTCGGGTCACAGGCAGGTCTTGGCAGCAGATGGGCAAATCAGGCATAGACAGCAGGCAGAGGCGTAGTCGGGTCACAAGCAGGTTCGGGAACAGGTGCTAGGTAACAGGAACTGGAGACAGAGAATAGTCCGTGGGAAGCCAAAGGGTCAGGGCAGGAAGCAGGCAGCAGTAGTAGGGAACAAGCTGGATCGGTAGCAGAAGTCAAACAGACAGGAATCAGGATTCAGGTAACGCTGTAGACCAAGCAGCAACCAGCCAGTGTTGAAGCTCCGTTTAAATAGACCGACTGGCACCAGTTCTGGTAACAGGTGCGCACATGCCAACGCGCGGTTGCATTCGTGCACGCGCATGCACATCAGCAAAAGCTCCCACAGTCATTCTGGACATTCCTGGTTGGCGCTTGTGCACAGGTATGCACCTGGAAACAACAGTAGTACTTTGCAGACGTCTTCCCTGACACTGCCCCCCTTACGGGCAGCCTCCGGATGCCCAATTGGTTCCTCTTCTGGGGGAGCCTGCGGAAAAAGGCGCAGACCAAGTCCATAGCGTGCACATCCTGCTCAGGTTCCAGGAGTTTTCCTCTGGCCCATAGCCCTTCCACTTAATCAGATATTGCAGACGACCCCTTCTCCTCCTGCAGTCTACAATTGCTTCCACCTCGAACTCCTCATCCCCATTAACGATCACTGGTTCAGGCGGTCTAGTCCCCCAATTAGGAAAGGGAACCGGCACTGTGGGTTTTAATAAGGATACATGGAACACTGGATTTATCCTATAGGAATCCGGTAAAAATAGTTCATAGGAAATGTTGTTAATTTTCCTCTTTACAGGGAACGGTCCCAAAAACTTTGGGGCAAGTTTCTTTGACGGGCAAGCCAACCTCAGATTGGTTGTGGCTAACCACACCTGATCACCAGGCTGCAGGATCAGTTCTCCCCTCCTCCTTCTATCGAAAGCCTTCTTATTGTCTTCCAGCGCCTTGGTTACGGCTTCTTGCAACATCTTATTGTTACGACTGAAGTCTACTGTATTCTGGACGTCTGGAACTGAGGGCTCGGAGACAAGGTCAGGCAAGAAGGTGGGATGGAAGCCATAGTTTGCGAAGAACGGAGACTGTTTAGTGGCTGAATGACAGGAGTTATTATAAGCAAACTCGGCTAATGGTAGGAGAGACACCCAGTCATCTTGGACAAAAGATGTGAAGCAACGGATATATTGCTCCAAAGTTTGGTTAGTCCGTTCCGTCTGTCCGTTACACTGAGGGTGTGTCACGGACCTGGCCGGGACGGAGGCTGTTGGAGAGGACTGTATGCAGGCAGTTCTGATGTACTCCAAGACTGGTGTTGTCTAGTTCTTGGGGTTCCTATAGCCAGATCCATTGGACTCGTGTTCCAGAACTTAGGAAGCGGTATATGACGGAAGCACTCAAGCGGAGTGTGGGGCGTTCCGTGACATTGGTGGCAAGCAGCGGGAAAGCTTCCTGAAGTCTGAAGTCTGGGACATCCAAACCTCCAACTGGATCCAAGATCAGCATAGCAGACTTCAGTCACCCCAGCGGAGATATGGACCTGGCATCAGAATTCCCAGGGCTGCTGCGGATCATCCTTTCAACGTACACCAGGACTGTGTCTGAGGATGAATACCTGGAGCTCAGGCAGCTGATTCGGGTGGAGCTTTGGAATGCAGCCCTCCGTCTCGCTGGTATAAAACAGGGCAAGTGCTTTCAAACCCAAGAGCAACGGGCCAGTGACCAACGGGCATTGCGGATGGCATTCCTGGGAGAGCAGCCCCAGGAGCAATGGGTGACTGAGTTGGACAGGTTGGTCCAGCAGGAGATAGAGCTGGACAATCGTTATCGGGCTCTGCAATGGCACGCAGAGGAGGGATATTTAGGGGAGACAACAGAATGCTCTCCGGAGGGATATGACTTTGGCGGCCCTGGATTGCTGTGGGAGAACCTTACAGATCTTTTTATGTTTGGCGATGAGGGGGAACCTGACCTTGAGGACATGAGAGACTATAGAGAGTCTATGCTCGGTCTTGCAGGGGTCTCAGAGCTCAAACCTGATCTGGACCATTTGCTAAGGAAGGAACAGCATCTGGAAAGGGCATACAGGAAACTGCTAGAACAAGTTCAGCAGCATGCCAGAGAATCGGCAGTGGAAAATCCGGAGATTGCCGTCCCCAAACCTGAAGTGCTGACAACAGGGCAGAGCTCTGCTAACCTCTGTCCAGAAATGATAGCATCTTCTGGGTTCCATGGACAGGAGATGGTGAACCTCTATTCCCAGACATCAGTTGCAGAGACATGGGATTTGATAGACTTTTCTGCTGAGGAAGAACAACCTGATGAGCCTCCAGCAGAAGAGCTGCTATCAGGGCCAAAGTTCACTGTGTTCTGCCCAGCACCAACAGTGGCTTCGGCCTTACTGAGAGAAGAGGTAGTCAGCCTTTCTCCCACAACACTGACAGGGACATGTGATTTTCTGCCAGCAGCATCTATGGAGTTAAAACAAACTTCTCCAGCTGAAGATCTGGTAACTGAACAGAGGGTCCAAGACTTCTGTCCCACACTTTTACCAATTCCAGAGACTGGGGATTTAATAGACGTTTCTGTAGAGGAGGAACCACCTGGCAAACCCCCAGCAGAAGTGCTGGCAACCGGACAGAGGGTCCAAGACCTCTGCCCCACACCTGCAGCAATTGTGGAGGTCCAAGGAGAGAATGCAGTCATCACCTCACAACTGCAGCTTGATCTGGTGTCGGTTGATGGGGCTTCAGTCCCCACCTGTATACCCCAGGAATGCTGGGCAGTCGGCCCAGATCCCCAACAGCAGGATGGAGTGAGCCCAGTCCCCCTGTCTTCTCTCCAGCGGCAGAAAGGATTCCAGGGAGAAGAGCCAGTCCGGGCCTCTCCCCAGCGGCAGATATGTTCTCTGAGAGAGGCAGAGGTTGGCTGGGTGAGTGATACTCTGTTTGGAATAATTTATTTGGGGTACGGTGTGGGTACAGGCAGTAGAGGACTGGAGCTGTTTACTAACTTCGGAGTCAACCCGTCTGGGGTCTCCTCCTGTGTTAGTCTCCTGCCGAAAGGGGAGAAATGTCACGGACCTGGCCGGGACGGAGGCTGTTGGAGAGGACTGTATGCAGGCAGTTCTGATGTACTCCAAGACTGGTGTTGTCTAGTTCTTGGGGTTCCTATAGCCAGATCCATTGGACTCGTGTTCCAGAACTTAGGAAGCGGTATATGACGGAAGCACTCAAGCGGAGTGTGGGGCGTTCCGTGACAGGGTGGTATGCGGATGACATAGAGATTTTGATCTTCAGGGTCTCGCAGAATGATTTCCAGAACCTGGATGTAAATTGGACCCCTCGGTCAGATACGATATCAACAGGTACCCCATGGAGTCTCACAACTTCCCTGATGAACACTCGAGCCGTCTCTGCAGCAGATGGTGTACCCCTTAAGGGTAAGAAGTGGGCCATCTTGGACAGGCGATCCACAATAACAAAGATGGCCGTACAATCTTCAGAAGGTGGTAATTCCGCTATAAAGTCCATCAAAATCAAGGACCAAGGCCTGTCGGGCACAGGCAGAGGTCTGAGCAAGCCTCATGCCCTGTTTCAGGTGCTCTTACTCCGGATACAGGTTGTGCATGCACCTTCGTAGCTTCTACAGTCTTTTTCCAGATTAGGCCACCAGAAGGTGCGTTGCACCAGCTCCATTGTCTTGCGAATCCCGAAATGCCCCGCTAAGGGATGATCATGGCAAAAACCCAACACCGGCAGCCAAACTCCTTCCGGAACAAAAACTCGGTCCCCCTTCCAAAGAAGACCCTCCCTTGCCTGAAGGGTATCTCCGGTGAGAGCAGAGGTAACTGTGGAAGCTTGTTTTAGTTGAGACACCAAGTCAGTCTGTAGTAGTAGGAAGTTTCCTGCTGGCAGAATGGTGTCTGACACTGGCAAGTCCTTAGGATCTTCGAACATACGCGACAGCACGTCAGGCTTAACATTCTTAGACCCAGGTCTGTAGGTTATATGAAACAGGAACCTTGAGAAGAAAAGTGCCCAACGGGCCTGGCGAGGTTTCAGCCATTTAGCAGTCCGTAAATACTCAAGGTTCTTATGATCCGTATATATCAATATTGGGTGTGCTGCCCCCCTAGCAAATACCTCCATTCCTCGAGGGCAGCTTTTATGGCAAGAAGTTCATGATCGCCGACATCGTAGTTTTTCTCAGGCGAGCTTCCGAGAGAAAAAGACTACAGGGTGAATCAGATTCTTTAGACCTTGACGCTGGGACAGAACCCCTCCGACAGCACTCTCAGAAGTGTCTACCTCCAGAATGTAGGGAAGCACTGGATCCGGATGGCTTAGAATGGGGGCAGATGTAAACAGTCTTTTAAGAGTCTCGAAGGCAACCTGGGCTTTGGGGGACCAGTGTAAATGGACACCCTGCTTGGTAAGTCGTGTGATGGGTGTGATGATAGCCGAAAAGTTCTTGATGAATCTGCGGTAAAAATTAGCAAACCCCACGAATCTCTGGATTCCTTTCTTATCAGTGGGGGCTGGCCAGGTCAGGATTGCTGAGACTTTCTGGGGATCCATCTCAATCCCAAGAACTGGATAATTTGCTGCTCAAACTCACACTTCTCTGGCTTGGCATAGAGTCCATGTAAGCAGAAGCGGCAGAGAACATTCTTGACATGTTCGCGGTGACTTGCAAGAGAAGTGGAGAACACAAGTATGTCGTCTAAGTAAACGATAACAAAGATGTCTAGATAGTCCTTAAAGACGTTGTTAGTTAAGTGCTGAAACGTAGCTGGCGCATTACACAGACCAAATGGCATGATGAGGTACTCGTAATGGCCAAAACCGGTGCGAAAGGCAGTCTTCCACTCATCTCCCTTCCGTAAACGGATAAGGTTGTAGGCTCCCCTCAAATCTAGTTTGGTGAAGATAGAAGCAGAGCGTAGTCTTTGGAAAAGTTCTGGAACCAGGGGAAGGGGATAACGGTTCTTCACCATGATTTTATTTAATTTGCGATAATTTACGCACGGCCGTAGAGAATGGTCCTTCTTCTCCACAAAGAATATTCCCACCCCAGCGGGTGAAGTAGAGGGGCGGATGAACCCCTTTTGAAGACTCTCGTCAATGTACTCCTTCAGAGCACCTAGTTCCTTTTCGGACAGAGGGAAGATCCAACCAAATGGAATTGCAGCCCCTGGCAGGAGTTCGATGGGGCAATCATAGGCTCTGTGTGGAGGTAGGGTGTCTGCCCCCCGCTTACTGAAAATGTCCAGATATTCATGATAGGCCTCGGGCACCCTTTGGTAAATTCAGTATCAATGTCCATACAAAGTAGCGCAGTGGGTGACATGTTGGGCTCAGATAGACAGTGCTCCTGACAGTAGGATGACTGGTACTTGGTGCTGCCAGAGCTCCAATCATTCAGTGGGTTATGGGCCTGAAGCCATGGAGAATGACAGGAAACAGAGGCGAGGAAATTGCGTCTAAACGTAAAAGTTCCTTGTGGTTGGTAGGGATCAAAGTCAATAATGGAGGAGTCTCCTTAATCACCAGTCCAGACTTAACACAGGAGCCATTGGCCAGAAATACAGTAAATCCTTGCTCCTTGTTTAGAAGAGGAATATGTTGCTGACCTGCGAATGCCAAGTCGATGAAGCAACTGCAGGCCCCGGAGTCCACAAATGCTGTTGTAGACATGCTTCTGCCTGGAAACTGGAAGGTGATGGGAAGTACCAGTTGAGCAGAAGTTGCTGGCAGGACTGACTGGGTAACTGAAGAAGCGGGGAGACATCTACGTTCTTTAGTTGGGCAATTACGTACATAATGGCCGACCCCTCCACAGTAGAGGCAGAGATTGCCCTGACAGCGTCGTGACCGTTCTTCAAAGGAGAGTGACGGGCGGATCAGGCCAAGTCGTGTGGACTTTGCTGTTGTCGGTTTAGATGAAGGTAACTTAACAGATGTTGGCTGGGCCCAAACTGGAACTTTAGGTATCATCCATACAGGTTGGGATGGACCAGTAGACTTTTCTTGCCTGCGCTCTTGGAGACGACGGTCAATCTGAATGGATACAGAAATTAAGTCCTCCAGTGAACTTGGCACCCCCACACGAGCTAACTCACCCTTCAGGTCCTCTGCTAATCCCAGGCGGAACTGATGCCGCAATGCTGCGTTGTTCCAACCTGTGTCTGCACTCCAGCATCCGAAGTCCATAACAAAGTCCTCGACCGCTCGGCGGCCTTGGTGGAGTGCATGGAGAGTAGACTCGGCAGTAGCAGTTTGTTAAGGGTCCTCATACAAACGGGACATAGCCTGGAAGAAGGAGGACATGGTATCAAGTTGTGCATCCCTTACTTCCAACAGACGATGAGGCCAGGTTTGGGGTTCACCCTGGAGCAGAGATATGATGAACCCCACCTTGGTAGTCTCGGTAGAGAAAGTCCGTGGTTGAAGTGAAAAATAGAGCTGGCAGGCATTGCAGAGTGCTCTAAACCTGGACCGGTCACCAGAGAACCATTCGGGACAAGGCACCCGTGGCTCGGGGGATGTCATCACTGTAGAAGAATCAGTACTGGACACTGTCCAGGTTGACACAATTTCAGAAGATGCTGCCACAGGAATGGCAGGAAGAGGCAGGACCTGCACACGTTCTTCAAGCTGAACAAACTTTTCCTGCAGGGTCTTGATTGCTTGTGTCAAGCCTGCAATGCTCTGGCAGACTCCAGATACGAGAGAGGTTCCTCCTGCAGGCTCAGTCATGGCTGCTTGGTACTGTCACGTACCTGGTGGGTGAGCCTGACGTGTAGAGGAAGGCCTCTCGTACAGCTCTGACTCGAGAGCCCCTGATAGTGGGACAGCAGGTTCAGGAGCACGGTGGGGTAAGAGTGCCTATGATCAGTCCAGAAGTCTGTATCAGCGGAAGCCAGGAACTTGCAGCAGGAAGCCGGAACACAGCAGGTAGCAGGCAAGGAGAGGTGACAGATGGCTGGCAGACTTGGCAGGAGATGGGTAGAGATGCACCACTGGAAGCAGGAGCTTGAAGCAGGCTGGACAGCCAGAAGCAGGCTCAGACAAATCGGGTAGGTAGCAGACAGGCAGATCAGGCAGAAGTGGCAGGTAGAAGCATAGTTGGGTCACAGGCAGGTCTTGGCAACAGACGGGCAAATCAGGCATAGACAGCAGGCAGAGGCGTAGTCAGGTCACAAGCAGGTTCAGCAACAGGTGCTAGGTAACAGTAACTGGAGACAGAGAATAGTCCATGGGAAGCCAAAGGGTCAGGGCAGGAAGCAGGCAGTGGTAGTAGGGAACAAGCCGGATCGGTAGCAGAAGTCAAACAGACAGGAATCAGGATTCAGGTAACGCTGTAGACCAAGCAGCAACCAGCCAGTGTTGAAGCTCCGTTTAAATAGACTGACTGGCGCCAGTTCTGGTAACAGGTGCGCGCACTCGCACGCCAATGAACGGTCACGTTTGCGCACACGCATGCGCGTCAGAAGCGCCCACAGTCATTCTGGACATTCTTGGTTGGCGCCTGCGCACAGGTATGCGCCTGGACACAACAGTAGTACTTTGCAGACGTCTTCCCTGACAGCTCCCAGGAGAGTCTTGGAAGAAAGAACAAGTCAGGCAAGTGGTAACGGCCCTGTCCCCAGACGGAAAGGCATGGGTGATTGCCGTCAGACCAGATCGTGGGACCTCTCGCATTTATGCACTGTTGGAGTGGAGAAAGGGGGCCCCTGAAAACTTCAAAGGCACCAGTGTGCAACTATCTGACAAAACCAAGTTTTACCTGACACACCCAGAGGGACCAGGTGAAAGCCCTACCAGCTCTAGGCAAGCAGAGTCGGCAATACGGGAAGTCAGTTTTCGGTCACCCCCGAACAAAAGTGGGTCAGAGGCCCCTTTGAAGAAGAAGAGAGCCATTGTTGAAACACTCAAGACCCACCCGAAAGGTTCCTAATCGGGACAACAATTAGCTGACCTGAAGCAAAAGTATCACAATATACAAGAGAGGTTACAGAAAGCCTCCAGACTGTTGGCGAAGCAGATCAAAGAGCTAAGTACTACATGCAAGGACTCTAGTGACAGTCATCCAAAACCAAGACCTGGTTCAGTCATGCAGAGACTTCCCTATGGTAACTTGCCAGAGGTGACGATCAGGAAGGACTTCAAGATTGAAGGTCAGATAGGTGAGAAGGAGCAGAAAGACACAAACCTTCTGCACCAGATCAATGTGGGATTCCACAAAGGGTATCCTGAATCCAAAATTGTGGAAGCTGTGGTCAATGCAATCAGTCCCGGCCAAGGTCTCCGAAGTATGCTGGAAATGAAAAATGGACTGACCCTAGTACAACTCAAGAGAATTTTAAAAAGCCATTAGAAGGAGGAAAATGCTTCTGAACTGTGCCACCAACTGATGAACATTGCACAAGACAGTAAAGAAACTCCCCAGAATTTCCTGTTCAGAGCTATCGAGTTGAAGGACTAACTGTTGTTTGCCTCAGAAGGAGAAGGCTCAGATGAACACTTGGGGACTGAGCTGATACAAAAAAAATTCTTAAGATCAGTGAGTACAGGACTGGGAAGTGATTAAATCAAATTCCAATTAAGGCAGTACTTGGATGATCCCTCCATTCCACTTGAAGTGCTCATAGAGGAAACTAATGAAGCAGCAAACATGGAGATGGAAAGGGAAAAGAAGAAGTATCAAAAGTCGGAATCTGTTGTCGGAATCAGAGTGGCCAGCACAGCTGATAGAGATTCAGAGATTAGAGGTCTGAAGACTCAGATGTCCACGATACTGGAGATGGTGACTGGGTCATTGGATCTCATGTCGGAGATAGCCGCATTGAAGCTGCAGGTGTCTCAGATGATGGAGATAATGAACCAACTGATGGCAAAACTGGGTTGTCTGTCCAGAAGCCCACGAATCAAGACGTTTTTTTAAACTGTGGAGGTGTAGGTCACTACCAGCGAGTATGTCCTAGTCCAGCAAGGGGGACAGAAGACTGGCGGAGACCTCAGAGAAGTGACCCAAGGATGGAGAGAAGATCTGGGCCTTCAAGAAGAACTTTCCCTGAACCTGCAGGGGAACAGTGGAGAACACCTGCAGTTTATGCCGTTTCAGTGAGAAATGCTTATCAGCCTCCCAAACAACGCCAGAAAAGGCATTCTCAACACCAGAAGCTGAAGGCAGCACGAGTCCAGTCACGCCAACCTACTGTTTCAGGTGCTTCCAGCAGGCCTCCTGCCCAGTTGGTAGGTCCCCTGCCTGTAGTGCCTGTTCTGGTTGAAGGGATTTATACCAGAGCCATTCTTGATTCAGGTGCCCAGGTTACCCTGCTGACCAGAGACTTTTACAAGAGGTATCTGTCGTACATGCCCCTGCAAAAGTTGGAGGGTATAGAGTTCCAGGGCATTCAAGCCGAAGATTACCCTTGTGATGGATACCTGTGGATCAAGTTGTCGTGTGATCCATTGAGGGCTGGGAAGCCTCAGAACTTTGAGACCCTGGCCATTGTCTGCCCTTGGCTGCCAGGGTCCACTGGAAGTTTGTTGATTGTTGGGACCAACACAGATCTGGTGAAGCAGCTGTTAGCCCCTGTAGTCCCCAGATGTGATCCTTTACCTTCCCTGCCAGCAGAAGTAGTTGAACAGGAAGAGAAGGCTAGTGAGAATACCGTGTCTGAACCAGTGAAGCAGAGGAAACGAATAGTCATTTCCCAATTCAAGAGACCGACCTGTGAGGTGTTGGATGAGAGTTCCAAAGAAGTTATTCTCACCCTTCAAGGGTTGTCAAGAGAGCCTGACCTTCTCACCACAGATTTGGTGAAGGGCAACCCTATCTCACCCCCTGGCACATCTATACAGGACACGGGTGTACAGAACAGTCCCCCTTCCTATGATAATTGGTGGGAGACTTCTCTGTCAGTTCTGTGTCATCGCTTGAAGGTGAAGGCATATAACAGGTCACAAGCTTTGACTGTCTTTGGGAACCAGAGAGTTCAAGCGGGGGGAGTATATAGCGGGGTTTTTTTGACGCAGTTATCATGCTGAATAATGTGATATTCTTTAGAGTTGGGCTCCCTCTAGTGTCCTTTTCTGTGTATTTATGTTGTTAAGACTTTTGTTTGGCTTTGTAATAGCCAGCTCCAATGGATTAGGGGAAATGTAGTTCAATGTTCAAGTGACTCATATGTTGAAATCAGTCAAGGAACTACCTATCCACAATGCCCAGTTCACCTACCCACAATGCCAGGCCATAGAAGAGCCTGCTGGGTAGGCAAATAAAAGGAAGAGGGTGGCACATTTTCTCTCTCTCTGGACACCATTCAAGACACAGGAGGAGGTCTGTGTGTGTGTGCGCAGGGCTGGAAGAGCCGATCGCTTGTCAGAGGGATCCTTGCGGGCAGCCCTGCTGATCGAGCAGGAGGACCAGCCTGCGCTCCAGAGGTTTTGAAGCCATCTGTCATATACACAGACGGAATCTACAGACAGCAGGGATCCAGTGTGGGTGAGAAGGCATCTGCCTATACAAGTATTGACTGTGATATTGAAAAGGGATTGCGTGCTATACAGACTGCCTCTGAGACCTGTAGTTCCACGGATGTGGATGAGCTGCATCTGAGCCTTTTTGCAATCAGATCTTGGGGCCTTGTTTTCCTTTTTACCCATGCTGCAAGGTCAGTACTGTACTGTTCACTTTTAGAAGGAATTACCAGTAGAAATAGCTTGTGGCTAAGTAATCAGTCTCACCATATTCTACAGTTACTGTTTCCTTTGCTATGTTAGATTACAAATACGTACACCACCGTACACTGCAGTATAATTAAGCTAGCTGAAGAACAGACTACAACTGGAGGGACTTCCACTACTTTATTCTTGCACAAGGCTTTACTGCTATACAATTGTGTATCACTTGGAACTGCACTCTAGAGGGAGCTATTTAGCAACATACAGTTGGAACTTGTACTTTTATTATTGTGTTCACTGTCTGAGGAATTTCTGTGTGCATTGTTTTGTGTGCTGAGGCCTCAGTGGGAGGTGCTTCAATACAGGTATTAAAGTATTGAGGACTATTCCACTGTGCACCTGTTCACACATACCCTTCCAGGTTGCTATTGGATAAAGTGGTATAACATTATTGCTTTGAACAAATGTCTCTGCCATTTTATAACTTGTGTTATTCATATGTTATTCTTCACCATTCTTCATCATAGTAAACTTTTGCAAGTGATTAATTGATACCTTGTGTGAGATTCTATTACTTATTACAGCTGGTGGAGTGGCGGATACCCAGGTAAGGGTAAATATACAGTATAATGTGTTGTTGCCGTGTTGCTCTTAACCATTGGGTCTTACACCCACTCTACCACACAGTTTTGCCTAGGGGGTCGAGGCCATTTTCTGGGGTTGAGAGGCAAAGTGCAGGCCCAATCAAATTATCAACAGCTCCATAGGGGGTCAGTGCTATATATATATATATATATATATATACATATATATATATATATATATATAATGTTTGGGGGTTCTAAGTAATTTTCTAGCAAAGAATACAGATTTTTACTTGTAAACAAAAAGTGTCAAAAAAGGCTTGGTCTTCAAGCCGTTATATTGTACATTTCATGCACTACTGTGCAAAAGGTTTAGACAGGTGTGAAAAAATGCTGTAAATTAAGAATGCTTTCAGAAATAGAAGTGTTTATTATTATCAAATAAAAAATGGAAAGTAAATAAACAGAAGAGAAATCCAAATCAATTCAATATGTTGTGTGACCATCCTTTGCCTTCAAAACAGCATGAATTCTTTTAGGTACACTTGCACACTGTTTTTAAAGAAACTTGGCAAGTAGGTTGTTCCAAACATCTTGAAGAACTAAGAACAGCTCTGCTGTGAATGTAGGCTGCTTCAAATCATTCTGTCTCTTCATGCAATCTCAGACAGACTCGATGATGTTAAGATCAGGGCTCTGTGGGGCCAAACCACCACTTCCAGGACTCCTTGTTCCTCTTTATGCTGAAGATAGTTCATTGACATTGGCTGTATTTTTTGGGGTCCTTGTCCTACTGCAGAATACATTTGGGGCCAATCACACGCCTCCCCGATGGTATGGCATGATGGATAACTTTACAATTAGATCTGACTGTGATTAGCATTCACAGACACACAAAGAGCTTCCCGAACCTTTAATTATTAAAATGCACACCTGTCCTCTCAGTAGCCAGAAGACGTGAAAGCAAGGTCTGCACTTCTTCCCGATTTTCTTTTTCTCTACAGTGTTGACCACCTCCTAGTATTACTGGCTCAGTTATGAAAGGTTTCCTACTATGGTCATCACTCAGACTCCTCAGTGTAACTTTCTTGAAGTTACAGTTTGGTAAGCAGTTACAGCAAGGTTGCCAACCCTCCACAATTTTTCTTACTGAAAAAACACGGAAAATTTACTGATAGAGTGCTTTTTTTACTGTCAGCCTAAAATATGTCAGAAACTCCTACTATAAGCTTATAGAAGAGAACTGATATTAGAAATATAAAAAAATATGTACACATTATAGAGTAAAAGGGAAAATGTGGAGGGAAAGGGGAGAGAAGGAGGAGGGGCATTTTTACTGACAACATGAAGTCCGACAGAAACTCCTATGGCAAAAACGAAGAGAATTGATATTAAAAGAATATAAAAAATATGTAAGCATTAACAATACGCATAGCACGCAATCTGTCTGGCTTTACCATAAAAAAGTCAAAATAGCATCACAAATATGAGCATGACTCGGACTATGAAATACCTGGGAAACTCCAGGATGGAGTCAAAAAAGACCTGCAAATGGTCATGGTCAGATTGTACCTAACAGTGGGAGTGGACTAAAGAGGGGTAAGTAAACAGAAACTGAGCTTTGTTGCTGTATACATTGCACAGCTTTACCCAGAAAATACTGTGCTACAAATCTTGCAGATACACATACAGTAAACCTAAGGACATAGGATCTTTAAATAATTTTAAATAAATAAAATACATCTTTCAATTACCTATGCTTTTCTGCACACAGAAATATATCACTTTACCTGACTAAACCTGCCTTAAAAAATGACTTCTTTAAAACCAGCAACTTTTGAGATAATAAATGCTAAGTAACACACAACACAGCATATAAAGTGCAGCAGTTGGGAAGAGGGGGGGGGGGGGGTAGTAGGAAGATGGAGTAAGTGGGAGGCGGAAGAAGAGAGAAAAAAATAGTGGGAGAGAAGGTGGAGGGGGGAGAGCGTGGAGAGAAGGTAGAGGGGGAGTGAGAGGGGAGAGGGGTGCGGGCAGTGAGAGAGGGGAGGAAGAAAGAGTGGAAGGGAAGAGGAGAGGAGAGAGAGGGGAGGAAGAGAGAGCAGGAGGGGAGAGAGAGGGAAGGAGGTATTAGAGCGAAAGGGGGAGGGAAAGAGGGGAGCAGGGGTGAGATAGAGGGAGGGGAGAGAGAGAGTCATGGGAGAGGAGGAGGGGAGAGAGAGAGAGGAAAGGGAGAGGAAGTGAGAGAGGGAGGGATAGAGGAGAGAGGAAATGAGAGAGGGAGGAGAGAGATGGAGAGAGGGAGAAGGGGATAGAGGGAGAGGAGAGAAAAAGGAGGGGAGAAGGAGATAGAGATGGGAGGGGGAGAGGGAAGGAGAGATGGGGTGAGAGGGGAGAGAAAGGGGGAAAGAGAAGGGAGGGAGACAGAATAGGGGGAGAGAGAGAAAAATGGAGAAGGAGAAATAGGGAGAGAGAGAGAGGAGGGCATGGCAGCTTACTCAGGTAGAGACAGAAGTCCAGGAGCATCTAAAGTGGTCCTCCATTTATTTGTTGGAAAAGGAAGCCCTGACAGAAGAGCAGCAGGGTCACAGGTGGCTAATGGCTAAGCCATTATATCCCAAGCCAAGAAAGGATGGGGGGGGTTGTGGAAGAGCTGCTGTAATAGTAAAGAAGGGAAGCGACCAGTGCTGAATGGCAGCAGTCATTAATGCACAACCTCGAAAAACAGAAACTACAGTAAGTTTCCTAGAAGTCCTTTATTGATTGTCAGCCATTGTGAGGTTATAGGCATAGCTAGAGCCTCCTTCTTTGTTCTACTCCATCTCTTTCTTTGGTATGATAAGTAAATGTACAGCAGCTTTGTTGACTAAAATAACCCTTGACTTGATACAAGGAAAGCAGCATAGCAGATGGGTGGTGGAGCGGCAAATATTAATGGAGAAGCATAACTCCACAACCCACCTAAACATATTTACTTCCACCCACACAATCCAAAGCTGTTATGTGATATATCTGGCACATTAGAAATGGTAGAACCACTGTCATTTTTTTGTGGCCATGTACTGAAGAGAAAGGACATTAGATATCTGGCTATATTTTGGGCCTTCAGAAACAAATTCTTTAACCAGTATATTCAGTGATTAAAACAGGGAAGCAGGGAGTGATGGTTGGCGCTAAATGTTGGGTGTGGCCAAATAGGTCAGGAGGCAATATGCAAGCAGCAAATGGGCAATGGTGGCAATGTATGAGTAACAAATGAGCAATCATGGCAATTAGAACACATAGGGCTATAGTGACAATATGAAGCAATGACAACAGTGACAGTAGTGACAATAAGAATGATATGCTCTATACTCCAGTTGTGCTCTTTTCTCTCCTTTGTGGAGATACTAGCTCTACTAAAGATTCTAGGACATGTGTCCCAGACCCATTACAAGCATGTATACCCTAACTATGCTGCTTTGAGCCACTCTAGATACACCAGCCAGGCAGGAATAAACTCAACTTAGCTAGCACCCTCTTTTTCCACATACCTTGGCTCCCCATGCTTTCCCAGATGCCGATAAGCCCCGCAATTTGGAGACATAACTGCTATGATGATGGGGTGGGCACAGCTCACACCTCCTCCTCGCACCACAGTCTACTACTACTCTCCCACAGTACAGCACCCCCTCCTACCCTCCAAGTAGCCAGTGAGTGTACCACGCAATGTGCATTAACTCATGAGAATAACTCCACACATTTTACATGTTTACAAACATTGCAGCTATCTCAGAGAATTGCCTGATTTTGGTAATGACTCAGGAACCAGAAACTGAAAATTCTGGCATTGCCAGGTCAATTTCAGCAAGTTCCCAATATGGACAATATGTAGTATACATACCTTTACTATGAAAAACATATCTGATACTAGGTCTGCTTTAATATAATAGAAAAAAAATATTACATATGAAATGAAGACATTTATAAACAGGAGCAGTGTTTTTTTTTTTTAAATAACACATACTAATAGTATACCAAACAAAAGGTAGGTTGCATTAGAACGCATCAAACATAAAATATTCTAATGTTAGAATGATGTCCCTTTAACAGGATTTTGATTTTGCTGTAACAATAATGCATGCTAGCTATTGTATACCATTGCATGTATTTTGCAATTTTTGAATTGTATTCTGCCTCTTGTATTTGTATCAATTTCCTTTTTATGGTTGTTTTTAGAAAGGCCCATAACCAAGAGAAGTACAGGACCTAATGAATGTAAATAGCCTGTTTTATTGTACAAGAATGGTATGCAAGCTTCATAGTCACCTCATCGATCACACAAAACTTACAAACACATAATATGTATTTCAATTATGTAGCCTTGTGTTACGGGCAATGTACATATCACATTGCTTGTGTTCAGCTGAACTATACATGCACACCATTCATCATTCTTACAAACTAATTACTAAATACAGGTAATTTCCAAACCATTCACAGAATGTGAACAATGTGATGTTATAAGGCAATGAAATATTACATATAAGTGAGCAATTAACTACATACAGTATGTGTTTATTTTATCAACTGGCATTTTTTTTAGCCAGTTGTGCAATCCATGCAGCCCTGCCCACTGCTTAACCAGGTTCTGGACATTTCTGCAGTATACAAGGCAGAAAAACAATACATCCTGGTCCATGACCTACCCCACCCATTTCCAACTTTTGACTGGACACTAATGCCCTGTACATACGGTCGGATTTTTCGACGGAAAATGTGTGATAGGACCTTGTTGTCAGAAATTCCGACCGTGTGTGTGCTCCATCATACGTTTTCCATCAGAATTTCCAACACACAAAGTTTGAGAGCTTGCTATAAAATTTTCCGACAACAAAATCCGTCATCGGAAATTCTGATCGTGTGTACACAAATCAAACGCACAAAGTGCCATGCTTGCTCAGAATAAACTAAGAGATGAAAGCTATTGGCTACTGCCCCGTTTATAGTCCCGACATACGTGTTTTACGTCACCGCGTTCAGAACGATCAGATTTTCCGACAACTTTGTGTGACCGTGTGTATGCAAGACAAGTTTGAGCCATGGATTTCTGACACTTATCACAGGGAATGTATCTAATTTGTTTATTTATTGGCACTAATTTGGATTGATTACTATTTGCAAACGCATTTTTAGTATATCTATACACAATTGTTGCTTAGTTTACTTGGGAGATATCGCACCACTTCCAGTGGATTTGTATAACTGGAGGAACACAGTTTTTAAATATTGGCGATTTTTTTTTTTCATATATTTGCAATTTTATGTATATGTGATTTTTTTAGCGATTTGGTAGCAATTTTTTTTCACATTGGTTTTTTAGCACAAAAAATTATTTTCTCACATTGATTGAACTTTGTATCAGAGCGCATCAATCTGTTATATGTCATAGCCGCTAGCAATAATCACTGTGCTCCCCTGTGGGACCGCAGGGAGGGATTCCCCCATCAACACTAATTGTGTTGATGGGGAAATCAAGCAATTTTCTTTCCTGCAGCCCGTAGTTTACAGGAAAGACATTTGCTCCATCCTATGGCTGGCCTTAGATCAGTTTCTAAAGTGCTGCACCTCTAAAAGTTGATCCTTACTGCCTATTTTAACCCTGTAAATGCCGCATCAATGTGCCACAGCCACATGCATTGCATGCAGTTGTGGGTTGTTTGCTGCATGTCCTCATGTTGCTTGAATTGGTCACATCGGTGTTGGTATTACCTGCCGAACATATCCGGATTACTAGTTTCTTGCAGCAGGTGTGAGGCATTGCATGGTGACCACATCATTTAATCACTCCCATTCGGTGGCTTCACAGCTCAAGAGGGAGGGACAGTTGGGGGGTGCTAAAAATGTGGCTGAACTGCACATATTTATCGCCCCCAAATGCAAGCCTAAACAAGCCCTAAAAGTACATTTTATTATGTTTTAATGGGCACATGTTTTTTTCCTTAAAGTTCAGCTTTAAGGAAAAAAATGTATAGCTACTTTTACTGTTTAATAAACTGTTTTGTGTGCTATTTCTTTTTTCAGCAGCCAGTAAAAATGTTGAATTTGTTTAAAGCTGCACAGCTCTGGCCATGTAAAAACACTTTCTGTGAGAGTATAATTGCTGTAATTTTTTTCCTTTACTTTCATTACCCTTTCTTTAGTTTCTTTATGATGACAGGCAGCAGAGGAGTCACCCAAGGCTATCACCTAGTCATAATCTTAGTGAAGGAGGTATAGTACAGGTGTACCCATTTACTCACCATTCTCAAATGCAGGTCCCTTTCCCACAACTGCCTGGTTTCCTGGACATGCTCAGGAAAGCTAGGTTTCTATGCTTCCTTCCCTCTGCAACTCAGAGTGGCCATAACCAATGAGGCAAAGGTAGTTGAGCATGTGATCTGCAGTCATGCAAGAGGCCCACCACCGTCCTAACTGGCATGCAGGTATTTGGCAGGAACCTAATAGTGCACAGCCTCTCCAGAAGACCCGGCTACAGTGTGTACTCTTCCTCAATTGCTACCAGAGCACTTCAGTTCTAGTGGGGTGGCACTTCTTTCTTATGCTTTGGACCCCACTGTTTGCCTGTGTTACCAGAGCTACCCTAACTTTACTGTGACATAACTCACATCTTTTGAAATGGACAATGAGAGACCAATTTTTTTAAAGGGGGTAGAATGTGACATGTGTAGTGCACTGCAGCGAGAAGTGGGTGTAGCCAACAAAAAGTGAGTGTGGATATATGGGTGAGGTGTACAGTTATTCATGCAGCAGCTTTAAAAAGAATCCTACCAAAAGTGCTGCTGTAGTGAGGTCCGACAGTGGTAGAAGCTGGTACTGCAGTACAGGTGGTAATGGCACTGCAGCACCCAAACTGCACACAAAGCAACAGGCGGTGACAACTTTTGGAACCAGGTGCCTGGTGCTAGTGATGCCTGTGAGAAGTGTGCCACACAAGACTAGAGCCTGGGACCTCCAACACACAAAGCAGAGATGCAAAGTGTGCCCCCCTTCTAAAATTGAGATAGATCATTCTGCAAGCCCAGCATAGGGTGCAGAAATGCTAAATACTGTCCACTCATCTTAGGATTGTCATATTTTCTCCACAGAAAACTGAAAGATGGGGGGTATTATACTGTGGTGATAAGTGTGATCTAGTCTTATGGTGCACAATAAAATGTGGTCAGTTTTTTTTTAAGCCTTATCACTGGCAGAATGTTGCAAAAGTGAACTCTGGTCCCTTCACTTTCCCAGGACACAGCTATGAAGCACAATGAAGTCACTGATAGGGCAAAGCCCAAGCTGAGGTAAGTTTTTGGGTTTTTTGTTTTTTCACAAAGCTTTACATTTTCCAGGTTTGACTAGACATTTTGTATTCAGTAGTGGGGACTGTCAGTGGCGGTGACCTTGTATTTTCATGCATTTTCTGCTTTGATGTTATGATAATCACCCTGCCCCCACCCCAGGTTCCCACCCATTACCTTTGCAAAGACAGACCAACAGCATTTAAAATTGACATGTGAGGCTTTGTATTATAGTTCTCCTGATATTTGTAGGGATTATTACCTGGGTTCTGGTAAAGCCTGATGGTGGGCATTGGTGAATAATATAAATGTAGAAAATGTAAAAGGAGCTCCTGTTCCCCTAGCCTTCCTTGCAGTCTACCTTGACTAAAGCCAACCATTTTATCAGTCCACTTCAGGACTAGGTACCAGGGGCTGGGCAGACTCTGTGCCCCTCTCTGCTTGTCAGACCTTGTGTACATTTGTGATAGGCAGACCCTGTGCCCCTCGGAGATAAGCAGACTCTGTGCTTCTCTGTGATAGGCAGACCTGGTGACCCTTTGTGATAGGCAGACCCTGTGCCCCTCAGTGATATGCAGCTGCAGTGTGCCCCTATCTAATAGGCAGAAGGTGTGAAAAATAACAGCTGAAGTGAAATCAGCTGAAGAAAAATCAGTCAGATGGTCTGGAACGGTAGCCAATAGGAAATGTTAGACACTGTCAAATGGTGAGTTGGCTGCAGTCCCAGTATGGCTGGTTATACACAACAATAACAGAATACATCCACTGAAAGACAGGATAGTTGCTACTTCACTTATTTCAGCTGTTATTTTTCAGAACAGCCAGAACCACAGCTGCAAGCTCTGACACTTGTCTGTCTATCTCCACCCCACTGGATTCAACATGTGCAGCAGTAGCGGCACTACTACAACTTGTGTTTCAGTGTCCCCTCTCTCTGCTACAGATTGCAGCACCCAAGCCTCTGCTTTGTCTGCCCTGACTGCTGGGAGGAGCTGGTACCCACAAAAAACAGCCTAGTTACAATAAAAAGTACACTTATTCAAGGGATGACAGGTGCTGATTTCTCATGTCGGCTATCATTTCCCCTGCCCTGTTCTGCTGTGCAGAATAGTAATGTTGGGCAGGGGAGTTGCGGGACAGTGCTCAGATTTGCAGGACTGCAGAATTTGTATCAAAATCTGGGGCAGTCCCGCAAAATCCGGGACTGTTGAGGGGTATGTGGCTATAAGGATAATTACAAGTAGCTGTTTGTGCTCTGTACTGTTTTACTGAAGTAGTGATTCTTAGCTTGACTCTCTGTTATTACAGAGACTATACAATGCAGCCACAAATTACCCCCATTGAGTCTCAGAGACATTGCTGTGAAGAGCCCATTTTTTTTAACAGTTTTTATGTTAATAGAGCTTTTAATATTATGCAGTGTATGCATATTTTTTTCCTTCCTGATGTTTGCTTCTAATGTTGTACCTGTTTTTAATTACAATACTTTCTGATTGATTATCACAATCCTCATGATCTGTGCCTCATTAGCAGCAGTATTGGCCAAGGGAGACATTGATGGTCTAGTAGACCCCTGATGTCTTCATAAAGATAATCTGTCACCTGCCCAGAGCAGAGCAATAATTCTAGAATAAATAATAGAAACATAATTCACACTTAGCTGGAAACGAATAACCTATAAAGACTTTTTAAACTGTTGTCTGTGGATAATTTTGGGTACCATATTTTTTCACCATTTCATGGGCACAAGCAATTTTGAGGCTTGACATGTTTGGTATCTATTTACTACTATATTTCTAGTTAGTATCTATCTACTAAAGGCATCCCCATCTGTTATACTGTATTTTACCAAAAATAGATATTATGTTATGTTGGTGTGTACTTAAATTCATTTTATTGTATTTTTTCCTGAAAATATGTGTGATAAACAGCTCAGCAAATATCGAGTGACATAAAAAAATCGCAAATGCTGCTATTTTATTTGACAGAGCCCCTGCTTTCAGAAAATTGATTATCTGTGAGTTCTAAATACTTGACCTTAATGCTAAGTGATTAATGAGGGTTATTCTGATCCACAAATCAGCCCTGTGTTATCTTGAAGAATCTACTCAGGATTTGCACTAATAGGCTGGATCTGAAGTGCTGCAGTGATTGGTTCTGGTAAGGTGTCTAAAGCCCCATACACACTAATAGATTTTCTGCAGATTTTTGTCTTCAGATTTACCAAAACCATGTAGTGCAAGGGCCTGCCTGACTGCATACAAATTGAAACTCTTAGGGTATGTTTCCACTACTGCATCCCCAAAGTCGCGCGATTTACACTGTGACTTTGCTATGTGATTTCTGTTGCGATTTGATGCAACTTTAAAGACGACTTTGTGCGACTTTGATGTTCTGCGATTTAGTCAAAGTGATGTAATTCCTTATCCTGCTTAGATATTTCCCCTTTTTCTTTCCTTGTCACGTGTTGTATGTTGGTTAGCAAACATGTTGGCTATGCAATATGTTGGGTCAGCAGTCACTATGGCTGCTGTAGCAGCATTAATAGATGAAGAAGAAGAAGAGGATAACCGGAGGAGGAGAAGGCATTGATTTTGGATCCATCCCATCATCGCCCAAAGGGAAGTGAGAGGCCAGTTTGGGATCCTTTACAACAACCTCTGTGCTCATGAAGAAAAATTCTTCAACTACATGCGTATGTCAATTAGAAGGTGAGAACATTTAATGTCAACTTGCAAATGCTCCAAGATATATTTATGAAAACGTGTATATGCCTGGTCAGTATGACTCTTTAGCTTTGAATAGCTAGAAGCGTTAACTATAACCTGATCAAATTTTTTAAAAAATTGAACTAGATTTTTAAATGTTTTATTTTTACATGGTCAATGTAGATAATAGCCATACATTTTCTATTTACAGTTTTGATGAATTGTTGGCTTTGCTCTCTAGCCATCTAGAGCGACAAAACCCCAGTTTTCAAAGGAGTATTCCAGCTGTTGAAAGACTCATTATAACATTGAGGTAACTTTTCATACCTACTTTTTCTTCTTCTCACCTCATATGTGGCATTTGGATATCCACATCATTCTTGCATCCTCTTTGAATGAAGTGAAATAATAAATACTAGCATGTTATTGTGGGTGAGATTGTTTTTCCAATATTAATTTTCCCTCTACATCACCAGTGCCTATCTCCTGCTCCTCTTCTTCCTTCACTTCCTCAGGCACCTCCTTCCAAGCTCATTTTTTGATCTAATATAGAAGTAGCTTATTGTTAATATGTATCATTCTAATAAACTGTATTTACTGTTCAATTTTAAGTACCTGGCAACTGGACATTCCTTTGCAAGTTCGCATTTTGAATTTTTGGTTGGCAAAACTACTGTCAGCAATATTGTCCACATTACCTGCAGAGACATCTGGAATGTCCTTAGGGATTTGGTCCTGAAGAAGCCCACTCGCGAAGATTGGTGCAAGATAGTGGAAGTTTTCTGGGACCGATGCAATTTCCCGAATTGTGTCGGGGAAATTGATGGAAAACATATGAGGGTAGTGATGCCCATCGGCAGTGGAACAAAATACTTTAACTACAAAAAATATTTTTCTTTTGTATTACTAGCAGTGGCTGATGCCAATTATTGTTTTAGCTCTAAAGACATAGAATTGTATGGCAGCAGCTCAGACTCCAGTATTTTCCAAAGATTATCTTTTGGAAGAATGTTAAGGGAAAATGGCCTGGACCTGCCACAGGACTGTCCGTTGCCAGGAACAAATGGGCCGCTAATGCCATTTGTGTATGTTGGGGATGAGGCCTTTGCTCTCAGTGAGCATCTATTAAGGCCTTATTCCAATAGGTGTCTGAATGAGGAGAAGCGAATCTTCAATTACCGGTTAACGAGGGCAAGACAAGTGGTAGAATGTTCATTTGGCATTTTAGCGAACATGTGGTGTTTGCTACATACACCTATGAATTTAAAACTTGAGAATGCAATATCTGCAGTAAAAGCAGCATGTGTGCTTCATAATTTTGTAAGAAATCATGATGGCTATCTTTTTGAACATTCCCTCATGCACGATCTGGAAGGTGCACAATGGAGTGCCAGTAGGGGCACCACCAATGGTGCCATTGTGCGTGAGGGATTCACATTGTTTTTATGTCTGCTGCTGGTTCTGTCCCCTAGCAGCAGGATGCCATTTCATAATGTATGTCATGCATTTTTTATTTTAGTATTATTTAGATGTCTGTTATGTTTAATTGCATCAAAATGCAGAATAACAGGTCTTGAACACAAATTATAAAAATGGATAAGTATAAAATGCATAATGTAACCAGAATAATTTTTATTTTCCGGAATTTTTCCGTTTTTTTTTTGGGTGAACTACACCATTTGTTATTTTTTTATTTTAAACAACCATAAAAAATAATAAAAAAATAAAATATATCAATTTGAACAACACCAAAATAAAAGTCATACAAAAAATAAAATATATAATCATAATCTTTTTTTAACAGCAAAATCTTTTTGCAAGAAGGCAAAAAAAAAATAGGTTCCATGAACTTAAACATTTTTGGGTTGTTGTTTTGACTCAAAACAACAACAAAAATAATATAAACTTACAATTGCCGGTATGTTTTGGTTTCAGTGGTCCTGGAAACTGAACTATTGGTTGGTCCAGGGAGATCCACTGATGGTCTCAGGTAGTATTTCCTTTCAAGAAACGGCGGAACCTGACTGGGTGTAGGCTGTCTAAGTTGGTGAGTGGTTGGGGGGCCAAGGGTAGAGGTAGTGGGGGCAGGAATTGGATGCAACATGCGTGGCCTTGAGGGATTCAGCATATTACCATACTGGTCACAGTATGGCCGGTTTATTGGTGGAGCATACTGTGTACTTTGAAAGTGAGGGTATTGTTGATAAGGGGGATATTGGGGGGGTTGCATACATGCTGAGGATGTTGTTGGCTCCTCACCCACAAAGGATTGAGCAGTTGACATCAAAGCCATCCTGAGTGCATATTTTTTCTCTGGGGGTACCTGTTTACATATGCCTAAAATTACAGTGAGAAATGCTGTGTCTTCATACTGGTTTTCAACCACTTTAGTGGACATCTGACTGACTACATCTAAGATTTTATCCATGGGTTTCCCAGCCCTGGCACTTCCCCTTGAAGATATTTGCAAAGGCCTAGAGACATTGCTAGGCCCTGGTTCTGCATCCTCCTCATTCATTGAGTTTGTTGCTGACCTTGATTCATCTACGAACAGTTCCTTGTCAACATTGTCTTGGAATTGTTCTTGCTCCTCCTCTGCAGCAGCTTCCTCTGACTCATCTTCCGGTGCCAAACCCTGTGTGCTGTCTTCCCAGCTTGCTTGGGTTCTGAAATGCAAATCACATATTTTTAAAGTAAGCATTACAATTTGATATGTCAAATTCATAAAATATGCCTGCTGATAACTTACTCTCGCATTTCCAACACTGGTTTTAAAAAATCAAGATCCCCGGCATGGGCATATGGGGCTAATCTTTTTGAGCCAGAACCACTCCTTCCTTCTTTTAATTTTCGTAAGTCTTTGAGACTTCTCCATCGAGTTTGTAACGAGTGCACTGCAAAATATAAAGACAATACCAAGTTCAAAAAATCATTCTTTATTAACTGCCCATAGGTCATTCATTTGCTAGGCTGCATAATTGATGTTGATGGTGGGAAAACAACCGCTAGATATATTATCCATGACACCTGCATAATTTATCATGTGCTGAAGGATGTCGACAGGGCCATCTTTAATATTGTTTGGACCATGGGCAAATATTATTTGCTGGCCCCCACACACACACACACACACACACACAGATTTACTTTCCTGCAGCCACAGGTTGCAGGAAAGAAACTAGCTAAATTCCACCATCAACACAGGTAGTGTTGACAGGGGATTCCCTCCTGCCAAACCAATGTGATCTCCCGGCAGGAGAAGCGGTCCCCACCAAGAAAACACAGTGCACATTGTTAACACACACCCATTGGTTGCTGAATATTTAAATAGGTGCAAGGCGCAAAGTGCTAAGCAGCATATATCAACCACTTACTTTTTGAAGACCATTCTGTAGCTAATAAAGAGTCCCAGGTATCATATGCGAGCCACTTCCAACAATGCTCTCTCCTTCTTTACATGATCTTTGTAACATTGATTTCTGAGGTCATAATGCCGGACGTTGTCTGACAAGCCAAATTATTTCTTCATTGTCATGAACTTGTTGCTTGTTCTTTCTAGCCCTACGCATGCTTCCTGCTGTCTTCCACTCACGTACATCAATATAGGAAGTGATGTATTTGGGAGGAGCAGAGATAATGTGCTTCCGTAGACCTCAGTGGAAGTTGCAACAAAGTCGCGTTGTCAGACATGTAAACGCGACTTAATTCCTTTCTATGGAAAACAAGTCACACCGAAGATGGAACTAAGTAGTGCAAGAACTTTTTTTGGAGTCGCTGTGACTTGAGTCGCACCAATTAAAATGGGGACCATTGAAATACATGGGTTTTGACTTGTCATACGACTTCACATGTGTCAAGTCACACAACAATTCGCAGTAGTGGAAACAGAGCCTTAAGGTTTGACCTCATATTATATGGTTTGGGCAAATCTGAAGACAAAAATCTGCAGAAAATATAATAGTGTGTATGGGGCTTTAGTCTGGTACAGAGGTATTCCATATAGAAGATCAAAATGTTTATTTTATAGAGTCAAACCTTTGCATGAATATGAATACATTTTTATCATAAACTCTACCTTTATTAGCATAGATAGCAAGGCTTAAAAGTTTAATGTCTTTACAAATTGTGATGCAATTAACAGCAATTAACATTTTTAGCTCTGTTCTTTACCAAAATGCTTTATTTTAAACCATTTTATGTATTTTATTTTATGAATATATTTGTATTTTATAAAGCATTCAGTAAAATTATAAAATGTAAGCATAACAAAAGAAAATTTTTAACAAGTGCCATTTAAAATGATAATAAAATGGCATACAGTATTTTACAAAAGTGAGTACACCCCTCACATATTTGTAAATATTTTATTATATCTTTTCATGTGACAACACTGAAGAAATGACACTTTGCTACAATGCAAAGCTGTAATCTACAGCTTATATAAGTGTAAATTTGCTGTCCCCTCAAAATAACTCAACACACAGCCATTAATGTCTAAACTGCCTGCAACAAAAGTGAGTCCACCCCGAAGTGAAAATGTCCAATTTGGCCCCATTTTCCCTCCCCAGTGTCATGTGACTCGTTAGTGTTACAAGGTCTCAGGTGTGAATGGGGAGCAGGTGTGTTAACTTTGGTATCGTGCTCTCTCTCTCTCTCATCCTGGTCACTGGAAGTTCAACATGGCTCCTCATGGCAAAGAACTCTCTGAGGATCTGAAAAGAATTGTTACTCTACATAAAGATGGCCTAGGCTATAAGAAGATTGCCAAGACCCTGAAACTGAGCTGGGCCAAGACTATACAGCAGTTTAACAGGACAGGTTCCACTCAGAACAGGCCTCGCCATGGTCGACCAAAGAGGTTGAGTGCACATGCTTGTTGTAATATGTTGGTAGATTTATGTGGGATTTTATATTATTATTATTATATATACTGTATATGTACACATACAGTACAAGATTGACCAGACCAGATTTCAGTTGACAATGATTGGAGCCAACTCAATTACACATATCAAAGGGGAATTGTTGATCAAAGGGGAAGTGGACAAACAAGATTTACTCCACATATCAAAGGGGACAGATAGTGACTCTGGGCTATGTTAATGTTAATACGCAAGAATGCAAATTAGGGCAGTTTATGACTGCAGCTGAAAATAACCTTGCGTTCAGTCAGTCTTGTCTGTGTGTGACTATGAAGGCACAGATCTAGGAAAAATATACTCTGTTGGATTTTTGTCATCTGTGGACTTTGGACTTTGTTCTGTGTTGGAAGTCAATAAAGTTCATCTCTCTGGAAGAATTGGGTTGCTGCGAAAGAGTACTCACCATCATTATAATAATTACTAATTATCTACCCACTATACAAAATATCACTACAATGATTAGCATCATTTCCAGAGGTTGTCTTTGGGAAATAGACATATGAGTGCTGCCAGCATTGCTGCAGTGGGTGAAGGGGTAAGGGGTCAGCCTGTCAGTTCTCAGACAATAAGCCGGACAATGCATCAAATTGGTCTGCATGGCTGTCATCCCAGAAGGAAGCCTCTTCTAAAGATGATGCACAAGAAAGCCAGCAAACAGTTTGAAGACAAGCAGACTAAGGACATGACTTACTGGAACCATGTCCTGTGGTCTGATGAGACCAAGAAAACTTATTTGGTTCAGATGGTGTGTCTTGCCTACAGTCAAGCATGGTGTTGGGAGTATAATAGTCTGGGGCTGCATGAGTGCTGCCGGCACTGGGGAGCTACAGTTCATTGAGGAAACCATGAATGCCAACATATACTGTGACATACTGAAGCAGAGCATGATCCCCTCCCTTCGGAGACTGGACCGCAAGGCAATATTCCAACATGATAACGACCCCAAACACACCTCCAAGACAACAACTGCCTTGCTAAAGAAGCTGAGGGTAAAGGTGATGGACTGGCCAAGCATGTCTCCAGACCTAAACTCTATTGAGCATCTGTGGGGCATCCTCAAATAGAAGGTGGAGGAGCGGAAGGTCTCTAACATCCACCAGCTCCGTGACATTGTCATGGAGGAGTGGAAGAGGACTCCAGTGGAAACCTGTGAAGCTCTGGTGAACTCCATGCCCAAGAGGTTAAGGAAGTGCTGGAAAATAATAACGGCCACACAAAATATTGAGACTTTGGGACCAATTTGGACATTTTCACTTACTCACTTTTATTGCCAGCGGTTTAGACATGGCTAATGGCTGTGTGTTGAGTCATTTTGAGGGGACAGCAAATTTACACTGTTATACAAGCTGTACACTCACTAATTTACATTGTAGCAAAGTGTCATTTCTTCAGTGTTGTCACATGAAAATATATAATAAAATATTTACAAAAATGTAAGGGGTGTACTCACTTTTCTGAAATACTGTAATTATTGTATGTGATGTTTTTAACTGGGAATATTCAAGTACCCACATGGTTGTACCAACATGCTAGATGGCCAGCTGTAATTGACAGCAACAGGAGCCAATGTCCACTGCTGCTGTGTCTGGGACAATGAGGAGAGAGAAAGCTTAGAGAGTCTCTGCCCCCATGGATCGAGATCAGGATCAGGTATGTAATTAGAATGCAAGGTAAAAATAATAAAATCAGCAGAGCTTTCCCTGATTTCAGATCTACCCCTCAGGTTTACAGCGACTGCACTTCCAAAGTGCACTTTCAGTTCAATTTCAAGTGCACTTTGCACTTGCAGTTTGCACTTGTAGTGCAAAGTGGATTTGCCTTTCGTAAATAACCCCCAGCATGTTTAAGTGTTAATAGATATTGCTAATATTTCTTCTAATAATAGGTTTGAGATGAAACTTCTTATGTTTAGGTTGGTTTTTAGTTTCTCTTTGAATGACCCTAGATGCTCCTGTACAAATTCATAATCCCACTGTCAGGATACTACCAGTGGTCTGTATCCTTCTGTGGGGGATTCTGTCCACCTGCACTTTGCTGCTGTTCCTCTGTCCTTCCTGAGTCCTGCTACCTTTACCTGCCTCTTTTAGGTTTTGTTTTTATTTCCTCATATGCAGTTGTTTCTAGCTTTCATTGCACTACAGGCACCTTTCCTGTGACATGGTGCAAGCAGACTCTGACTTATTTACCTGTTTAGATAAACAGTGCACATGCATGAGCATGGCTAAGAGCCTGCCTCCTGATTGCTCTATAGTATTTGAAAAGGACTCAAGCATCCATACTGTAGTTGTCAATGCAGGTGCAGTGTTTCTTGGGTATACCTCTGTGTGATTCTTTACTTTCTGTATTCTGTTCTGCTTCCTCACTCTTGTTATCCTGCCCCTGAAGTGTTTCTAGTTCCACAGCCATTGCCAAGTTCTTGTATTCTTGGCTAGTTCTCCTAGTTGGTTTCACTCCTGGTTTCTATCTGTTCTCAGTCTACCTAGACCCTATTACCTTCTTTTGCTTGATATCCTTGACACTGCTACCCATTAGGACTAGTTAATCAAATAACTTGCTTCATCTGACCTTGCTAAAATCCCTCCTGCCCTTGGTAGTGTTATTGACTAAATCACTGCTCAGCCCTGTTTGTCTTAGATGCTCAGCTCTCATTAGCCCCAGAAATAATCTTTGGCGGACCCTTATAACGCCACAATTCTCAGCTCCCCTACACTTGAGATCTTTTTAAACTTTGATAATGTGACATTTAAGTCCTGGTGGCACCATAGTTCATTGCACACATATAAAGTGCCCTTGAAGAGTGACTGCTATATGTAAAGTGTATCACAACAATAGTCATCAAATATTGTTATCACCAGCCCTTACACCCACACTTGTTATCAAACCTTAATCTACAAAGAGTAAGGAGGTACTGTATATAAATCAAACCTTACTACTTATGGATAAGTCCAAACAATCTACACATTAAGCCAAAAAATGTTAAAGTTATAAGTAGCTAGAAACCTATTTTTTTTATTGTTAGCCAAATTCAATGATATGTCACTATTCTATATTATGCATTTGTTACCTGTATTAACTTTAAGCTAAAAGCACACCCTTTTCTACATCTTTCTACAAGCCCAAACGCACAAATGATAAAAAGGACCTCCAAATAATGTATGTTTGCCTGCAACATGGCATATACATTTAGGTTTATAAATTTAGCTGTGTAATTTGACACAATACCGGGAATAGGAAATGATATGTAATAAATTGCAAATGTATCCTTAATTGATTCAAGTTATTTTTCCCATTACAATGCTATATTTTGAATTCAAAACATCTGCTAATTCAAGCTTAAAATGATATTTTTCTTAATTAAACCATGCTCTCTGGGTGTTACCTTCCCTACAGAGAGTGACTATTGTTACCTTTTGCATTACATTGACATTTTTCTTTACTTTTTTGTCTTGTATGGTACACGGTTAAAAAAAAATAAAACTTAGTTACAAAAATAAGAATCAAAAGCATTTTATAACTTCTTAACTTGAAAGATCCTTGCTTTTCTGTGTTTTGTTTTTAACAAAGGCACATAGCACATAGATCTGCAGCTACAGTATACTCTGTGCACACAAATGCCTTTTCACCACCAAGGGTTTGCTACTCATTACAGGAACAAATATATTTGTACGTGGCTTCTGCACGGAGACATTGGTTCTTTTTCTGTAGCATTTAGTTGGTTACCATAGTAACCTCAGCCTATGTTCTCACCCATCTCCCGCCAGAGTTCTTAACATAATAACATAGGTTAGTGGTAGAGATTTGGCCAGCTGTGAGCAGCAGTTGACTATTACCCAATTACATAAAAAAAGATTACTGCCCCTTTAACTAATTGGCTGTGGACTTGACACATTTCATCTGCTTATGGCTGGAATTGTTTGTTTTACTGGTAAAACAACATAGCAGAGAATTTTCCCTGTGGTCTTTAAAATTAAGCAGGTTTAATTAACTATATTCTAGGGATCCTAGAAAAATGACTATCTTCGTTTCTGATCCTCAGATATCAATAAATTCATGTGGTATAAACAGTTTAATAAGATCTTAGAGGTGACTGTAGTGATGCTTAGAGAACAAGGAAAAAAGTGCAGATATCTTAAATCCCCAAATAACCACCCTAGCTAATAAGTAGGTCTTCTCTTGATTATCATAAATGCCTCTTTAGTAGATCAAAAGAATGGAGCTGAGTGCATGTTGCTTACTTGTGGAATTCATTATGGTAATAGCCTATCGAGGTATAGCCACATTACTGTGTAATGTCTTCCAGCTTCTTCTCTTTGATCTGCTGCTGCTGTGGCCTTTTGTCTGCCCCTGTGGTTAATCTGCATTTTGTACATGTCAGAGCTTTTCCAGCTCAAGGTTGGAAGACAACCATAGAAGAATAGTCTAGATATAAAATGATAGTTAAATATTGCCTGAACTTTGTAAGTAATGCTACCAATTCCAGCTGGGATGATTAGGTGGAAACTGCACTGTGTAAGTATGTTGTACATAGGCATTTGTTTACTGGTGAATCACATACAGGTTTTACAACTTGGAAAACTATGTGCCAGCAGACACCAATTATGTAGAACTTTACTGTGTATGAATCGAAACAGAGCTCAATCAGGGAGATTGGGTTGGGTCCCATTCGTGTAGCAATGCATTTCAGAACAAGATTTTTTTTTTTTTATAGTAATGTCTCTGCTTGTCTGTAAAGCAAATCAAACACAATCATTTATTTTAGATGTACTAGAAATGTTGGTGTGAGAGGCTTCTTGACTGGATATAAATTAAATTGGTGGCAATGCTTAAACCTTCACAACACATTTGGAGTTTTTTTATTCAGATAGTGTCTTCCTGACATGCAGTATCTCACAAAAGTGAGTACAACCCTCACATTTTTGTAAAAATTTTATTATATCTTTTCATGTGACAAAACTGAAGAAATGACACTTTGCTACAATGTAAAGTAGTGAGTGTACAGCTTGTATAACAGTGTACAAATAACTCAACACACAGCCATTAATGTCTAAACTACTGGCAACAAAAGTGAGTACACCCCTGAGTGAAAATGTTCAAATTGGGCCCAATTAGCCATTTTCCCTCACCAATGTCATGTGACTCATTAGTGTTACAAGGTCTCAGGTGTGAATGGGGAGTCAGTGTGTGAAATCTGGTGTTATCGCTCTCACTCTCTCATACTGGTCACTGGAAGTTCAACATGGCACCTCATGGCAAAGAACTCTCTGAGGATCTGAAAAAAGAATTGTTGTTCTACATAAAGATGGCCTAGGCTATAGGAAGATTGCCAAGACCTTGAAACTGAGCTGCAGCACGGTGGCCAAGGCCATACAGCAGTATAACAGGACAGGTTCCACTTAGAACAGGCCTCGCTATGGTTGACCAAAGAAGTTCAGTGCACGTGCTCAGCATCATATCCAGAGGTTGTCTTTGGGAAATAAACATATGAGTGCTGCCAGCATTGCCGCAGAGGTTAAAGGGGGTGGGGGAGTCAGCCTGTCAGTGCTCAGACCATACACCGCAAAATGCATGAAATTGGTCTACATGGCTGTCGTCCAAGAAGGAAGCGTCTTCTAAAGATGATGCACAAGAAAGCCCGGAAACAGTTTGTTAAGGACATGGATTACTGGAACCATACCCTGTGGTCTAATGAGACCAAGATAAACTTGTTTGGTTCAGATGGTGTCAAGCGCGTGTGGCGGAAACCAGATGAGGAGTACAAAGACAAGTGTGTCTTGCCTACAGTCAAGAATGGTGGTGGGCGTGTCATGGTCTGGGGCTGCATGATGCTGTTGCCACTGGGGAGCTACAGTTCATTGAGGGAACCATGAATGCCAAAATGTACTGTGACATACTGAAGCAGAGCATAGTCCTCTCCCTTTGGGAGAGACTGGGCCGCAGGGTAGTATTCCAACATGATAACAACCCCAAACATACCTCCAAGATGACCACTGCCTTGCTAAAGAAGCTGAGGGTAAAGGGGATAGACTGGCCAAGCATGGCTCCAGACCTAAATCCTATTGAGCATCTGTGGGGCATCCTCAAGTGGAAGGTGGAGGAACGCAAGGTCTCTAACATCCACCAACTCTGTGATGTCATCATGGACGAGTAGAAGAGGACTCCAGTGGCAACCTGTGAAGCTCTGGTGAACTCTATGCTCAAGTGAGTTAAGGCAGTGCTGGGAAATAATGGTGGCCACACAAAATATTGACACTTTGGGCCCAATTTGGACATTTTCACTTAAAGAGGAGTTCCACCCAGGGGGGCCGTCAAAAAAAAAAAAAAATTAAAAGTCAGCAGCTACAAATACTGCAGCTGCTGACTTTTAATTGGATACTTACCTGTCCCTGGGTCCAGCGATGCGGGGGATCGAAGCCCCGCTCGTCCCCCCCCTCTGCTCGTCGGCGCCGGCATTTCAACTGTGGGCGCCGGGCTGTGGCTTCACAGCCTGGCACCCACTGCGCATGCGTGAGCGGCGCCGCGTGCCGTGATTGGCCGGTCAATCACCTGGGACCTGTATTGGGTCCCAGATGATTGACAGGAGGGAGGGAGCAGAGCGGAGCCCTTCCTGTGCCTGGGGGGAAGTGATGTCACCAGCCCAGGCAAAGGAACAGGCAGACTACGAGGGACCACCTAGCAACAGGCATTTAGAGGTAAGTGAAAAAAAAAAAATATCCAAATGTTTTTTTGTTTTTTTTTTTAGAATTTTTACAGGTATTTTTGTTTTTTGGGTGGAACCCCACTTTAAGGGTGTACTCACTTTTGTTGCCAGCGGTTTAGGCATTAATGGCTGTGTGTTGAGTTGTTTTGAGGGGACAGCAACTTTACACTGTTATACAAGCTGTAAACTCACTACTTTACTTTGTAGCAAAGTGTAATTTCTTCAGTGTTGTCACATGAAAAGATATAATAAAATATTTACAAAAATGTGAGGAATGTACTCACTTTTGTGAGATACTGTATGTGTATACACATGAATACAGATATTGCTAGGACTACAACATACAAATGCATCCCTACCAAAGTTAGTGATTTGGCCTTGCTGAGCAGCAGTAGCTAAGAAAAGAGAACGTGTGCATCTAACCTTTATGAGGAGAGCACCTTAGCTAGCCAGCAAGTGGGCAGACTACTGTTGGGTTAGATCAAAATAGATTACAGCGCACACATACAAAAATTACATTTAAATCCTGCAAGGCTATTTAAAACACCTGAACATATTAAAAAATATGGGGATTTGGTTACACCATATGGCCATATAGTACTAAGCCCACTACTGCATCAACGTACCCCATTATCAGTGGGTCCTACACTATTTATAGAATGAAAGGTCCTGCATCTCAACCATGAGAGACAAACTTCTCTTTGTCGGAGATCTATAAGGACTCCTATAACACAGGTGGACACTAATAAGAGGTAATGAAGGGGGAATGGGGTGCTCCGGCTCAAGGGATCTGGTCAGGACCCTTAAAATATACAAAGAAGTATAGGGGTACTTTGATGCAGTAGTGGGCTTAGCACTATATGGCCATATGGTGTAACCAAATTCCCATATTTTTTAATATGTTCAGGTGTTTTAAATAGCCTTGCAGGTTTTAAATGTCATTTTTGTATGTGTGCGCTGTAATCTCTTTTGTTCTGTTTGCGGTCTTATAGCATCACCATCTTTTATGTAAACCCATTTTTAGGGTGTGCCCCCCAAGTCTGTTTGTATATGTTGATGGGGGCAAGGGCCTCTTACCAACAACCCTGGACTGTGGTTGTGGGGGTCTGCAGGCAGGAGGCTTATCTGAATGTGAATATGTGAATGAGTATGGGGTACATTGTACCCCTACCCATTCACCAAAAAAAGTGTCAAAAATAAAGACATGAGGCAGTTTTTGACAATTCCCTTAATAAAACTAGTACAAAACAATGTCCCCCGATGTAGATCCATCGTCAATCACGACGCCTGCCTCACCGCCAGACCCAGAAAATAACCTCCGCCTGCGAAGAAGGCTAACCGCTGAATGCCTGCTCCACTGTTTGACAGTTCTAAAATAGGTAAGGGGCGGGGCCACCTGGTGACATCACCTGTTGGCACCACCCCCATGTGATGTCACCGACCAGTGACATGTTTGGTTAAGGCTCCGGTATGAATTTTCTTTCTAATTTTGGGTGGGGGTTCCCCTCAAAATCCATATCAGACCCGAAGGATGCTTTTTTTCACGTTTTGCTATTGCCGGCAATGGTTTGTTTTATTTCAGCTGTCATTAGCCATCAGCCCGTTGACAGCTGATGACTTATCCATTGTTAAGGACACAGTGGCCTGCTTCTAGGCCAGCTTCTTAACCATCTCAATACAGGGCACTTAACTCTATGCCTGCCCAGGCCATTTTTCAGCTGTCGCACTTTGAATGAAAATTGCGCGGTCATGCTACACTGTAACCATATAAATTTTTTGCATTTTCTTCACACAAATAGAGCTTTCTTTTGGTGGCATTTAATCACTTCTGGGTTTTTTATTTTTTCCAAAAAAAGACAGAAAATTTTGAAAAGAAAATAGTTTTTCTTAAATTTTTCTGATGGACACTGATAGGCTGCACTGATGGGCACTGGTGAGGTAGCACTTATGGGCACAGATGAGGTGGCAGTTATGTGCACTGATTAGGTCCCATTGTTGTGGAGGCACGAATATGCCACACCGTTGGGCACTGATAGGTGGCACTGATATGTGGCACTGGTGGGAACTGATGGGCGGCACTGGTGTGCACTGATAGGCGGCACTGATATGTGGCACTGGTGGGCACAGATAGGCAGCACGGATAGGCGGCATTGATGGGTGGCATTGATGGGCAGCAGTAATGGGCATTGATGGGCAGCAGTGATGAGCATTGATGGGCAGCAGTGATAGCCAGTACTGACTGGTATCACTAATGACCACTGATGGCTGGCACTTGTGGGCACTGATTGCTAGCACTAGTGGGCACTCATTTCTGGCAGTGGTGGGCACTCATTACTGGCACTGGTGGGCATGTATTGCTGTCACTGTGGGTGCTTTATTGTAATCAGGGCACTGATGATCAATGCCCTGATTACATTCCTAGATGTCCTCTGCAAAGAGATGCTGCTGATCGGCTCTCCTCTCCTCACACTCTGTCAGTGTGAGGCGAGAAACCCTGATTCCCGGCATCTCCGTGTTTACATGTGACTGACTGTGATTGGACACAGCCGATCACATGGTTAAAGAGCCGTGGCTGCGGTTCTTTACAGAGATCGGGGTCGTGCTGTGTCCTAGCAACACTGTTCAGCCGCAAGAGCGCCCATTCTGGGAAGCTGTCATGTGATGTCCACCCAGAACAAGAGCCGCACCACCCAGCCATCATTAAGTGGTTAGCAACCAGCTATTCACTGTGAAAAACATGGAGTGGGTGCAGAGCTAGTGATATTATGTGAAGAATACAAAAAGAATTTACTTAAATTTAAAGTGCATTTCAAATATTCAGAAATGGTGAAAATTCCGAAAAATGTTGGAAAACTAAAGCAGAGTCTCAATGACTGAAACTGCAAAGCATTAATATATGTGAAATATAAAAAGCTTATGGATACAATAATAAACTCTAAAAATAACAAACAATTCAATTGCAGCTGAATTCGTTGCAGCTGAAAAGTCATCATGGACATCTTTGATTTTAGATCCCAGCATAATATTAACATTGAGGGTGTATTTGATGGGAACATAAAAAATAAAGTGTAGCGCTACTGTGTAAAATTATACAATAAGTGAGAAAAGGCAATCAGGGAATGATGCTCTCAAAAACCCACGGAATGTGATGGGAATGTGAAAAACCGCATTATGCGATTGTGTGAAAAAAAATTAAAAACTAAAATTGCACTAGACAGATGAGGGATGTGACCTCATACACAACTGTGGAAGTACAATAAAAATGGTGATCAGCAATATATGTGAACATTGGATTGCAAGACTGTGACATCGTATAAGGCTATGGAAACATATCCTTAAACCAATCATTCACCTAGAAACACAAAAAAAGTGCACAGGAATATTATTAGCCTCCACGGCAACAATTCAACATATAAAGAACACAGTGTAGGTAGGCACCAAAGAAAAGTTCATAAAATGTATATAGTGACAGTCCCAAGCATTATCCTGAATTCATCAAATCGCCCAATCAAGTGAGGAGATGATCCAAATGATAGTCTTCCCAGTGGTGATTGCAAACAGTATAAAAAGTGGGGTACTCTTACCAGCACTGGTGGACTCACAAGCCTTAAGCGGTGAGTCAAAACGGCTTAAACTGTCATACGATGGCTGACAGTATAGACCTGGTCTGCAGAACTGAGGTATTTCACTTAGGGTGGAATCCAGATATCCCTCCTGATCTAGGGTGAAGTCCAGATATCCTTTTCAGATCGATGATTCAATCACCCGGCTCAACAATGTGAACATGCCATAATCATAAAAAAAGAGAAAAAAGAAAGCCTCCACATAGTGTAAATCCAAGACTTGATTGGAATTTATTGAAAAAATCAGGTCATCCAAAGATCAATAAAAAATATAGCTTACAAAGAATCGATTCAAAATATTAAAAGTAGTGTGGTATACAAATGACTGGGTACAGCAAAGAGACCCTACGCGTTTCGTCTTACAAGACTTCTGCTTGGGTATGTGCCAACCTGTCATTACCATACTTAAATACAAATATTAAAATTACCGCTCATGAACAGCTGATGGAGTAACGTGCAGCCTGACTTCCTGTATGTCTGGCGTGCGTTTCACTTCAGAGTCATGTGATCGCTTTCCAAACCAATGAACTAGCAGCACATACCTCCCAAAACCATGCCTCAATGTCGTTATCCAATCTGAGGGCGCTCTCATCTGATGGAAGTGTCACAAACTCCGCATCCAATCAGGTACATAGCGGCGAGGTACGTAGCGTCCACGTGACCACCCGTCACGTATCGGCCTCACACGTGCCTGCGATGCGTATCGTCACCGAGAGCCGGAACCCGTTAACAGGATCGTGAAGAGGCTGGGACGCATATGCGTTCCAAATGGAAGAAGCCAATAGGAAATGGAAAAAAATTTAATAGCGGACTCCGGTGTTTTAAGCCTATACTTCCGCACTTTTATCTATTTAAAAATAGAACTTTTTACTAAATAATAAAATACAAGTCATCTAATAACAGTCTAAGGAAGTCAGAGTGCAAGTCTCAATATTACTATCTGTAAAACCAGAGAAGCACAAGGATATAAAATTACCATAATACATATCCAATATACAGCAAAATCATACCCTAAAAATGTAAAAGGTCACACTAAGTGTTCAAGACATATCTCAATATTATATACCCCTGTAAAGGTCACAGTAGGGAGTGTGTCTAGTAAAAAATGTATATGAACTACCATTATTATTAAAACAAAGCTAAAACTGGAAAAAACAGGGGAAGGAAGAAAAAATCATTATAAAAAGGGGTCGTGAGGGGGCTCTACCAACTTAGATATCACAAATTCAGGACTGATTAATAAAGGAATTAATGTCCCATTCGACATTAAGTCCATATGGCGTGTGACATCTCAGCTGGTGTATCCAAAAAGTTTCAAGTCTAGACACACCTCTGACCTTGGAATCACCCCTCCAACATGGTACAAATTTGTCTGTTATTTGAAACTTAGTACCCATAGGGTTCTGATTATGGCAAAGCAAAAAATGCTTCGGAACGCTATGATTAGTGCGTCCCTTCTTGATGGCCTTAATGTGTTCATTAACCCTTATGGCAAACGTACGTATGGTCCGACCCACGTACTGCTTCCCACAGGGACAAGTGAGGAGGTATACAATATACCTTGTAGAACACGTAACAAAGTGTTTGATATTGTATTCTTTACAAGTCGTGGTTGACCCGAAGGTCTCAATCTTTCCAGGTCTGTGTGCATTATGTTTACATACATTGCACTTCCGACATGGAAAGAACCCCTTCAGGTTATGAAAAAATGAGGGGACAGTCGGGGGGTCTATTATGTTAGGCGCAATCTGTCCTCTTAAGGACATAGCACCTCTGTAGATTATCCCTGCATGTTCTGGAAGAATGGGGCCCAGGATTGTATCATTCTTCAAAACCTTCCAATGCCTATGGACAATGTCCTTAATTTGTTTATATTGAATGGAGAAATCAGTGAGAAAAGACCACTTATATTTGTTGTTAAGATTATGTTTGGGTTGTTCTGAAATCAGATTATCCCTATCCACCAATGCAACACTCTGGATGTCTTCATCAATCTGAGCCTCATTATAGCCCTTATCGATAAATCTTGTTTTCAGGGTTTTCGCTTGATCTAAATAGTCTGAAAGTCGTGAGCAATTGCATCTGATATGCAAGAGTTGGCCACGGGGAATGGATTTGAGCCACGCAGCATGATGGCAACTATCGATCGGAATGTATCCGTTCCAATCGGTGGCCTTAAAAAAAGTTTTAGTCACCAAGTGGTCATTGACCACTGAGATTTCCAGATCCAAAAAATTAATGGTAGACTTGCTGGTTTCGTAAGTCAACTTGATTCCCATCCGATTATCATTTAAAGTGGACATGAACAAGTCTAGAGATTCAACATTGCCTCTCCATAGGAGGAGGATGTCGTCGATGTACCTGGCCCACAACACCAATTGTGGTGGGTCCAGGGCATAGACGACATCCTCCTCCCATTTGGCCATAAAAATATTAGCCAGACTGGGGGCGAACTTAGCCCCCATGGCTACACCCTTTTTTTGAAGATAGAACTCACCATCATACCAGAAATAGTTATGTTTAGTGGCGAACCGTAAAAGGTCCATAATAAACTTTCTGGAAAGGAAGGAGTCAACTGCCGCTAAACCCAAATCATGGGGTATGTAGGTATATAGTGCAGTAACATCTGCAGTGGCAAGTATAAGGTCTTTACTATAGGTAACACATTGGAGTCTAGCAATAGTGTCCTTAGTATCTTTAAGATAGGATGGTACAGATCTAACCATCGGTTGGAGGAAAAAATCAATGTATTTTCCAATACGGGACGTAACCGAATTAATGCCACTAATAATTGGGCGACCCAGAGGTTGTGTAACACTGCACTTTCGACAAATAATATATTATAGGAATTCGCGGTGCAACTGGGACCAAAACATTTTTTTAAAAATTTTTATCTAGAATCCCCAACTGGGCACCAGTGTCAATTAGGTCTGCAAGAGTTCTCTTAAAGACAGATGTGGGATTTGTGGTTAATTTTAGATAGGTATCTGTATCTCCAAGAATTTTGGTCATTTCTGTCTGGTAGTCTAATTTATCTAAAATAACAATTCCCCCCTTGTCTGCTGGACGAATAACCAGGTTTTTTCGTTCGCAGAGTGATTTCAGTCCAATTTTTATATCTGGGTCACTCCATATTCTCTTACTTGGTAATTCGTCCAGGTCTTTAAGGACAAGGTCACGAAAGACTTTGATCGACGGTGCTGTAGGGCAGGGGGGATTAAACAATGATGGATTTGCAAGACCCGAATGTACAATATGTGAAGTAATTTCTGTAGTGGAAGGTTTGCTGGGATTGGACAGAATGTATCTCTGAATATTCAATTTTCGTACATATTTATGCACGTCTATAAAAGTAGAAAATTTATTTAATCTCTTTGAAGGCACAAATTTCAGTCCTTTATCAAGAACTACTTGCTCTGACTTAGTTAATTCCACCTTACTTAAATTAAAAATACCATTATCCTTTACACTCGTTTTCTTTTTCCTGGCACGCCACCCCCCTCTGGTGCTGCGTTTTGTTCTGAATTTCTTTTGTGACTTTCCACTTCCTTGTGAAAACCCCCTCTAGTGGAGGGTCCTGGTAAGTCCTGATTATAGTTAAATGGTGATCTGTTATAGTACCCACTATCTCTATCTGAGTAGGCATATCTGAGGCCGATACGTGACGGGTGGTTACGTGGACGCTACGTACCTCGCCGCTATGTACCTGATTGGATGCGGAGTTTTTGACACTTCCATCAGATGAGAGTGCCCTCAGATTGGATAACGACATTGAGGCATGGTTTTGGGAGGTATGCGCTGCTAGTTCATTGGTTTGGAAAGCGATCACATGACTCTGAAGTGAAACGCACACCGGACATACAGGAAGTCAGGCTGCATGTTACTCCATCAGCTGTTCATGAGTGGTAATTTTAATATTTGTATTTAAGCATGGTAATGACAGGTTGGCACATACCCCAGCAGAAGTCTTGTAAGATGAAATGCGTAGGGTCTCTTTGCTGTACCCAGTCATTTGTATACCACACTACTTTTAATATTTTGAATCGATTCTTTGTAAGCTATATTTTTTATTGATCTTTGGATGACCCGATTTTTTTCAATAAATTCCAATCAAGTCTTGGATTTACACTATGTGGAGGCTTTCTTTTTGCTCCTTTTTTTATGATTATGGCATGTTCACATTGCTGAGCCGGATGATTGAATCATCGATCTTAAAAGGATATCTGGACTCCACCCTAGATCGGGAGGGATATCTGGATTCCACCCTAAGTGAAATACCTCAGTTCTGCAGACCAGGTCCATACTGTCAGCCATCGTATGACAGTTTAAGCCGTTTTGGCTCACCGCTTATGGCTTGTAAGTCCACCAGTGCTGGTAAGAGTACCCCACTTTTTTATACTGTTTGCAATCACCACTGGGAAGACTATCATTTGGATCATCTCCTCACTTGATTGGGCGATTTGATGAATTCATGATAATGCTTGGGACTGTCACTATATACATTTTATGAACTTTTCTTTGGTGCCTACCTACACTGTGTTCTTTATTTGTTGAATTGTTGCCGTTGAGGCTAATAATATTCCTGTGCACCTTTTTTTGTGTTTCTAGGTGAATGATTGGTTTTGTCACACTAATAGTGATTGTTTTTGATTGGTTTAAGGTTATGTTTCCATAGCCTTATACAATGTCACAGTCTTGCAATCTAATGTTCACATATATTGCCGATCACCATTTTTATTGTACTTCCACAGTTGTGTATGAGGTTAGATCCCTCATCTGTCTAGTGCAAGTTTAGTTTTTAATTTTTTTTCACACAATTGCATAGTGCGATTTTTCACATTCCCATCACATTCTGTGGGTTTTTGAGAGCATCATTCCCTGATTGCCTTTTCTCACTTATTGTATAATAATTTTACACAGTAGCGCTACACTTTATTTTTTATGTTCACTTACACAATTTGTCTGATTGTAGTGTGGCAGCTTTAGATTTACCAATTCTGTCTTAAGATTGGCGCGGTATTATTACTTTAATTGTCCTTTATTTGATGGGAATATTGAACAGTCTGATGAAATAAGTGGCCTATTTCTCAGACTTAAGAACCTATTGGTTTTTGAATCACATACGAATTGGGATGTGACATATCTTGAGCAATATGTCGCACAAAAAATGGTACCTCGTAGTTTGAGGTGGGAAGTGACTCCCCAAAAGGGTGACAATGATTTAGAAGGGTGGTTTGTGTATATTAATGACACTGGAGTCAGTTTTTTACAGTTTTTACTGGCTAAAAAACATAACAAGCTTAAATCGCTTAATGATGAAATCACGCTTGTTAAAAACAAATTGTGGCCACTCAGAGATCAGGACATTTATAAACAAAAGTCTGATCAATTAAGGCTTTTTCTTGAAAAGGAAGATCTTGATAAAAAAACTAAAAAAAAAGAAAAAATATAACCGTGATCTTTGCAGACTATTCTAATAAAGTGGTTTTTAAGTGGCAGATTAAAGTTGATGACCCTATGGAAGGTAATGAAATCAGTCAACCTTCCACATCTACTCAACCCCCCCCTCCTCTGTCCCCTAATGTGCCTTTACCGGAAACCGGGAGCACTAATGGACAGAGGGGTTTAAATACCCAGAGAGGACATATCTCTGTTAAAGCTAAAACTAACAACAAAAATAAAAACAAATCTAAAAATGAAGGTAACCATTTTCGTCAACAAGTTGTTTCTCAACAACCCCGGCATAATGGATCAGTTGACCCTGGTTCCAATAGGGCAGGTTTCAACAATATAGAACACCCTATGCAAATAATTATAGTCATCATAATCAAAGAGATTATAGATGGGACCCTAGGGACTATTCTACCCAATGTGGGGTGAATTTTAATAGACAGCCCCTAGAGATAATCGAATCCCCCTTCAAAATAGATATGCTCCATTATCCTATCATCAGGATAATTATGAGGCAGAACCCGTTATTACCAGACATCCTAATCAATTTGCTGATTATCCACCAAGACATAGATCAGATCTTCTCGACTCCCCTGTTGATTTTGGGAGAATTGAATCTCCTCATTTTTTTCCCAGGAGCGACAACAGACCCAAAAGGGGGTACGAAGAAAGAGAGGAGTCAGAGGTGGCAGGAGGGTCAGGTCCAAAGAAAAGAAAAAAATAAATATAAGTGGTGTCTTCAATCTGAGCTCTGTTCAACGTTCAGAAGGCGAACAAAGAGTTCTCGGCCATGGACTGAAATTTGCCCCTCTGTGTGGACTCAATAAATTTTAGACATTTATTGATGTCCACAAATTTATTCGTAAGATTAATGTCAAAAGACATTTCCTACTTGACTCCTTGGGAAATCTGAGTCACTTGACTGCTATTAGTGCATCTCAGAGTAATCATGTGGCACCTATAGATAATTCTCAGAATCAAATAGAGTTGATACTCAGAGTTGATACTTACTTCCAGGCTGGTGGCAATAATACGGCTTACATTCAACATACTAAATTGTCAAATGCTTCACTTTTTAACCCCCCTGGTTTTGTTGCCCCATCCGTACAAATTTTCAAGGAGATGGTAGTTAATGATCTGGTGGCTCTCAAAACACCCAGACCGAGAGGCAATGATTATTTTCAATTAAGTGTAAAACAGATTTGTGCACGCAACAACATTCTTATCCGCCCTACGGACAAGGGCGGAGGTGTTGTTATTTTGAACAAGAGTGACTATCAGGAGGAAATGGATAAACTCCTGTCTGACAATATGACTTACACACAACTGGCCTCAAACCCCACTGTTAAGTATAAAAGAGAGCTTTTGTCCATAGTTGATAAGCATATTTGGTGCCCTCCGCTCTGAGGGTACCAGTTATGTATTACTTACCCAAAATTCACAAGAATCTATCCAATCCACCTGGTTGCCCTATTATCAGCGGTATAGATTCTGTGACAGCTAGAATAGGGAAGTATATAGATGAATTTCTCCAGCCGTTGGTTGTAACAACTCCGTCATATTTAAAGGATACCACCCAGGTTATTAAACTACTGGCTGATTTTGAATGGAAGGATGGTTGCATTTTGGCAACCGCTGATGTTGCTTCTTTATATACCATCATATGACATCAGCATGGCTTGGAAGCTGTGAAATTTTATTTGGATCAGGATTATACTTAACATCTATATAAAAAGATTTCATCATCAATCTTTTAATTTTTGCTACCAGCCATAATTATTTTTGGTTTGGAGGACAATTTTTCCTACAGACTTGTGGAGTAGCCATGGGAGCCAAGTTCGCTCTGAGCTTGGCTAACCTATTCATGGCTTATTGGGAAAGGGAAGTTATCGATGTTGATCCTCCGAGTGAGCTACGCCTCTGGAGAAGGTACATGGATGATGTACTTCTCCTATGAAAGGGCGCTAGACCCTCACTTGAGGCCTTTTTTGCTAGACTCAATACTAACGATAGAGGAATTTCCTTGCAGTACGAGATGAGTGAATCACAGATTCACAGATCCATTTCCTAGATCTCAATATCATTGTAAAAGATGGAAATTTGATTATCACCGCTCATTTTAAAGAAACAGATCGCAACGCCTTCATACCTTTAACAAGCTGCCATCATCCAACATGGCTTAATGTGGTCCCTAAAGGACAATTCTAAAGGATTAGGCGCAACTGTACCTCTGTTTTAGACTATTTTCAACAAGCTTTGGTTTTGAAATCCAGATTTTTGGAAAAAGGTTATAAAGAAAACGATACTGATGAGACGATTAATATCGTTGGTGCTATGGATAGGGATCTAATTTTAAATGGCCCCGGTAGAGCCAATTCAATATTTGATAATAAATTCAGCTTTTCTATGATCACTAGCTATTCCAATCAACACTTTTCAGTTAAAAAAAAATTTCAATAAACATTGGAACATATTAAAAAACGATAAAATACTCGGTCCTGTTATTCCTGATCGACCAGTTATCATCTATAGAGGTGCTCCCTCTCTGTATCATAATATTGCTCCCAATGTTATTGATCCTCCGAAAACAATATCATTTTTCCATAATATGACAGGCTTTTTCCTGTGCAGAAAATGCAATATCTGTCTAATCAATTATTTCAGAGGACGTAAATGTGAAAATTTTCAATCTACTCAAACGCATAGATCCTACAATATAGAGACCTTTATCACATGTTCTACTGAGTGTGTGGTATACCTTATTCAATGTCCTTGCTCTAAACAATACATTGGACGCACTAAAAGAGCTTTACAGGTGCGTCTAGATGAGCATGTAGGAAATATTAAATGTGGTTTCACTAAACATAGCCTTTCTAGGCATTATGCCAAATACCACGACAAAAAGCTTAAAGGGACCCTTTTTTTGGCCATTGATAAGATCAAACCAGATTGGAGAGGTATTAATAAGGTGAGATCAATCTCCAGGCTTGAAACAAAATGGATCTTTAAAATGAAATCTTATGTACCGTTCGGCCTAAACATTGATTGGGAAATAAATTGTTTTATTAGTAATGCATACATTTATTTGAATTTTATCATCCCATTTTAATTATATAATATTTTTATGGTTTTATATAAGTTTTTTTATTAAATCTTTGATACTTATTTCATTTAGATCGCTTATAGTTTAAATATTACTATTGTGGTCATATGAGTTTTGGATATATATCTGTAACGTTTTTTATATGTGTATATTTTACTAATATGTTAACATTCACGTCTGTCTTGGCTTCCTTCCTTGGTGCTCTCTGGGACTGTGGCTTTAATAATTATATTTCGCCACTAGATGGCGCAATTACTTATCGCTTCCTCGTTTTGTTCTGTTTAAGTTAGTTTGCCATTAGTCATAATGGCAATGGCTCACACGCTCTATTACCATAACCATAGTGGCCCTAAGTTAAGATGATGCCGCCATACTATTTATATGACGTGCGTGATGACAGGGTCTCAACAGCCAATCCCCCGACGACGTCCTATCGCGATGAAACACGTAGAGTGGGCTTGTGACACCTATGTCATCACATTTTTGTCTCTTCGGAGAACATGGTTTAGCGAGCAGCAGGCAGAGGAAGCCCGAGACGATGCCGCAATCTTGAGGTAACAACACACCGCGCATATATGAGCTTCAATTTGTAAGTGCAATCCCTTTTGATTTTAACCGGTTCAATACCGGGCAATTTCACCCCATTCCTTCCCAGGCCAATTTTAAGTTTTCAGCGCTGTCGCACTTTGAACGTCAATTGCGCGGTCGTGCGACGTTGTACCCAAAAAAAATTGACGTCCTTTTTTTCCCCACAAATAGAGCTTTCTTTTGGTGGTATTTTATCGCCTCTGCAGTTTTTATTTTTTGCGGCATTAACCAAAAGAAGAGCGACAATTTTGAAAAAAACACAATATTTTTTACTTTTTGCTATAATAAATATCCCAATTTTTTTTAAAAAAACAAATTTTTTCCTCAGTTTTGGCCGATACGTATTCTTCTACATATTTTTGGTAAAAAAAATCGCAATAAGCGTATATTGATTGGTTTGCGCAAAAGTTATAGTGTCTACAAAATACGGGATAGATTTATGGAATTTTTAAAAAAAAAATATTTATTTATTTTTTTAGCGGCGATCGCGATTTTTTTCATGACTGCAACATTATGGCAGACACATCGGACACTTTTGACACATTTTTGGGACCATTCACATTTATACAGCGATCAATGCTATAAAATTACATTGATTACTGTGTAAATGTGACAGGCAGTGAAGGGGTTAACCACTAGGGGGCGGGGAGGGGTTAATATGTTTCCTAGGGAATGATTCTAACTGAAGGGGGAGGGGACGCTCAAGGGGAGGAGACCGATCTGTGTTCCTCCGTTCTGGGAACACAGATCGCTCTCCTCAGAGCTGACAGGCTGTGGATCTGTGTGTTTACACACACAGATCCACGGTCCGGCCCGGTTAACGGGCAATCGCGGGTGCCCGGCGGACATCGCGGCCGCCGGGCACACGCACCGGGTCCCGAGCAACGCAGCGGGCGCGCGCGCGCTCCCGGCGGCGCGCGCCCTCTAGACGGCCGGGAATCCCAGGATGTCATATGACGTCCACCCAGGATGGGAGATCCCATCTGTGGACGTCATATGACTATGGCTGGGTAGGGAAGTGGTTAATAAACATCATTTTACAAACTTCACTATGGGCGCAATTTTTTTTTTTTTTTGGATTCAATGGCCATAGCAGCCTTTTATTAACAAACACAATTAACAAATACATCTTTTATCACATTCCATGAAGACTGACTCTTTTTTTTAATGGATAGAGAAAAAGAGTGCAGCGCTGGATAAATACCACAAGTGGTGTGTGTGATATAGCAATGAATCAATAATGTACAGAAATAACTGATAATATCTAATAAATTCAAATAAATAATTAATAATAGCATCAAATAAAAATGATAGATAATAACATCTAGCTTTCAAAGTCTTTTATTAGTTTTACAAAATAAAGAAGAACATAAGCAATAAAAAAAAAAGAAATAATACAAATCACATCAGACTGTTGCATGACTTGATCCCTGAGGGGGACTTGTATCCTGACAATACAAAGTATAATAAAGTATAATAGTATATCAAAACACCATAACCAAAACAGTGCCTACTAAGCTGCTACCGTTCCTCAAGGGAAGAATAGGCCACCAAGTTTGGTTACTGTAGCTTAGAGTGGCCCACAGGGATCTCGCCGGCGCCCCTAAAGGGATCAAACTGTGCATGAGAGAATCTCCGTAAGCCACCTCGCACTAATGTTTACCAAGGAGCCTCGGGGTCATAGATAACTTTATGAAAAAGCTTCAGCCTGGATATCTAACCTTCATGAATAAAAGAAAATAGAAATGAACAAAGAAAAAAAGACATTTGAGCCCAACAAACTAAGAACCCCCTTGCGGGGAATGATTTACACCATATTCGGGAGGGCAATTCCTGATCCCCCCATAGTGGATAGAAGAAGAATAGTGAAAGAGACGAAGAGAAGAGGAGAAGATAGGGGAAAGAGAAGAGAGGGAGAGAGGAAAGCTAGCCTGTCATCAGGAGGGGCCCCCGTCCCCTAATAAACTCGCTCGTAATTTTAAAGTTGGATGCCGGGTATGAGGGAGATTCCAATTAACTGTGCCCAGGGCTCCCAGATAGCTTCGAATTGCGCTTTTTTGTCATCTAGAATGCTCGAGAGTTTCTCTTGGGACATTATCCAGGTAACTTTACGAATGGCTGCCTTAAAGGAAACCCTGGGCTGTTTCCAAGCTTTGGCAATGGTTAGTTTGGCCCCTAGGAGGATAAAGTATATTCGTTTACGTGACTGTTTAGGAGTCTTGGGTAAGTTGTCATTGAGTAGAGCTATGGCAGGGGTTTTTGGGATTTAAATCTTCGTTATTTTACGAATCAGTGAGAATACCTTGCCCCAGAAGGGCCTCAGTCTGGGGCATTCCCACCATATGTGAGCCATTGAACCCAGAAGCTGGCACCCTCGGAAGCACTGGGGATCCGCTGATGGGTACATTTTAGATAATTTGGCAGGGGTAAGATACCATCTTGTTATGACCTTGATACTAGATTCAATTAGAGAAATATTCTTAATGCCCTTGAAGGATCTGTTAAAGGAGCTTCTCCATTTATCAACTTCCCAATTGAGGGAAAGATCAGTCTCCCAGGCAAGCATGTAAGGAGGCTTTTGGGAATAAAGGGCTAGTGACTGATAGATGACAGAGATCCCTCCCCTCTGTTCCATGGAACGCCCACACCATAATTCATATGGCGTAAATGAGTGAGGCAGAGATTTTCCTCCTCCCCAGAGGTGGCGAAGAAAATGTCTTATTTGGTGGAATCTATAACGTTCTGAGTTTGGCATTTCAAGATGATTGACACAGAACTCAAGGTAGATAGGGCCCTCATTGGTAAAGAAATGTCCTATCCGGTACAGTCCCTTGTCCAGCCACCATCTGAAGGCTTTGATGTCCAACCCTGGGGCAAAATCTGGGTTATTAAAGATGTGTGCTAGTGGGAGACTTCTAGAGATTAGAGTGTGGTTGTTTCTAAGATTATCCCATAATTTAAAAGCTTGAGATGGGGAGGGGGAAAGTATTGGGGGTCTCTGTCTTGGGGGAACCCAGAGAAGAAAGTCCAGGGTATAGGAAGGGGCAGCCCATCTCTCTATTTGAATCCAATCTGTTTTTTTCTGCCTTAGAATAGACCGCTGAGAGTTGGGCTAACCTGGCAGCCTGGTAATACCAGAAGAGCTGTGAAGCTCCTAAACCCCCCTGTGTTCTGGGAAGGAAAAGGATTCGTTGCTGAAGTCTATGACCTCTGCCCCCCCAAATAAATTTGGTTACTTTGGTTTCTTTGGAATTTGGTCAAGTGATCCTTATTAATGTTTATCGGAAGGGCCCTGAACAGGTAGAGGAGTCTAGGTAAAGGTGTCATCTTCGCTGCGTGGATTCTCCCTAACCAGGAAACCTCCCCCTTCGACCATTTTTCGAAGTCGTCTTCTAATTTGCGGTACGTTTGGGGGAAGTTCATAGAATATAATTGTTCAGTTTTTGCCGCGAGTTTAATTCCTAAGTAATCGATATAGCGATCATTCCACTTAAATTCGAAGGAGCTTTGAAGTGCGGATACAGTGTCCGTTTTGAGGGAGATATTTAAAGCCGATGACTTAGAATAGTTAACCTTCAGGCCTGAGATGTTAGCGAACTCCTTCAGGAGTTTGCACAAGTTTGGGAGGGATGTGGTGGGGGACGTAATGAAGAGGAGCATATCGTCCGCAAATAGCCCGCATTTGTGGACTTCATTCCCACAGGATACCCCTTGGATGTTGGGATTCGATCTAATTCTATCGCTAGTGTTTCTATCGCCATGGCGAAAATCAGAGGGGAGAGAGGACAGCCCTGTCTTGTTCCTCTTGCTATTTTGAGGGGTTTGGAGTATTGGACTTGTAATCGTATTACCGCTTTCGGGTTGGAGTAGAGAGATCTCAGGGTCCCTATGAAGCTAGTCCCAAAGCCCCACCTTTCCAGGAGGGAGAATAAGTAAGGCCATTCGATAGAATCGAAGGCCTTATGTAAATCCAGGGATAATAGCATTCCTTCTTGCTTGGGGCCCCCTTCCCAAATAGATTGGAGAATGGAGACAATGTCCACCGCTCTCCTAATTTGGTCTGGACCTTGTCTCCCCGGGATAAATCCAACCTGGTCCTTGTGGACATACAGCTTAATAAAGGAGGCAAGCCGGTTAGCGAAAATTTTGGTAAGAATTTTGAGATCGTTATTAATTAATGAAATGGGCCTATAATTCTCTACTTCTTCATGATTCTTATTGGGTTTGGGAATGACAGATATAAAAGCCGTGTTCAAATGTGGATCTATGGGGGAACCTGATTTTTTAGAGTTAAAAAATTTCGCCATGTGGGGGGCCAATATGTCTCCGAATGTCTTATAATAGGGAACTGATAAGCCATCCAGACCCGGGGCTGAGCCAGTCTTAAGATTTTTGATGACCTCTCTTATCTCCTCTGAGGAGAAGGGTTCATCCATAAGTCTCTATGGTCCTTGGATATAGAGGGCAGTTGAAGGTTCAAGAAAAATGCGGTATTCGAAGAATCTCTCGCTGTTTGTGTGGGTTTGTATAACTCAGAGTAAAATTCGTGGAATGCAGTCATGATTTTAGTTGGATTGGCCGTTGGTGGTTGGCCTGCTATACGTAGTTTGGGGAAAGAGTGGGGACGGAATTTGGGGGAGAGTTTCGTGGCTAACATCGTTCCAATTTTGTCCCTTTGACAAAAAAATTTAGCTCCGCTCCACCTAACATGTTTTTCAGCTTTAGCCGTTAATGCCAGATTGAGTTCCAGTCTAATCGCATCTAATTTCTCACTGTGCACCTTAGATGGATTTTTTTTTATGTTCGGCTTTCAAAGTAGTGAAGGTTTGTTCCAGTTTATGAATGTCTATCAGTCTTTCCTTTTTAACCTGAGTCGCTAGCCTGATGAGCTCGCCCCGAACTGTAGCCTTATGGGCAGCCCAAAGGGTTTCTGGAGAGATGTTTTCTACATCGTTTAGTCGGAAATATTCCCTAATACTGTCTGCTATCATCTTAACGTTAACTGGGTCACCCAGGAGAGACTCGTTCAGTCTCCAGTAAGAGCCCCTGTTCCCCGTCAGGACGTTTCTCATCGTAAGGAGAACCAGAGAGTGGTCCGACCAAGCTATGTCTATAATAGAAGCCTTGGTAGCCAGGGGGATAAGGTTGGTCTGAATGAGAATGTGGTCAATCCTTGCGTAGGACTGGTGGGGAGAGGAGAAATGTGTAAAGCCCTTACGTTTGGGGTTCAGTTCCCTCCAAATGTCTACCAAACCTTGTGAGTGTATCGTTTTGGCTATTCTGGTGCTAAGTTTTGTAGGGCGCGTTAGCCTGTATTTAAGGGGTTTGTTTTTGTCTAGACCCTGGTCAAACGCCACATTGGAGTCTCCCCCCCATATGACCTTGCCCTCCAGAAGGGGGTTGAGAGTTGCAAAGAGGCTCTGGAAGAAAGTTGCTTGTCCCTTGTTAGGGGCATAGTATGAGATTATGGAGTACAGTACTCCCTCCAGAGTGCCCTTTACAAGAATAAACCTGCCCTCTGGGTCTTTAAAATCTGAGATGTGGGTAAATTTGCTGCTCTTGGAGAATAGTATTGCTACCCCTTTGGTTTTGTTAGGAGCATTGGCAAGGAAAAAGGATGGATAATAGGGGTCTAGGAACTTGGGACTGTACCGAATCGGAAAAAGCGTCTCCTGCAGGAGCACTATGTCAAGTTTGAGGGATTTATAGTGGTCAAAAGCTAATCTTCTTTTCCTAGGAGAATTTAGCCCTTGAGCGTTATGAGAAGCCACCTTGAGATCTACTCCCTTCGCTATTGAATCAGGCATTGGAACAGAGGGGGAGATGATCACTGGCCCAGCAGCCACTTACCTTGTGGTGAGATGTATTCGCAGCGAGGGTGGTGGCAGAAAGGAAACGTCCTAATTCAGTTAGTGAGAGGACCTGGGGCGACTCCCGATGACCGGCTAGAAGAGAAAGAGAAGGTGAGAGGAGAGGGATGAAAGGTATAGACACAGAAAAACACACAGACAAAAACAAGAACAAGGATCTGCTAATGAGATCCGTGGAAGGCGGCGGTATATCAGACTACCAAATTTCCACTATAAATCTTTGCTCGCCCTGTGAGGGCGAGCGGAGTCTCACTCGAAGAGAACACATTCGGTTCACCAGGAGTGAGAGGAGGCGCAAGGGTACCACCCCGGACCCTTGCAGCTACAAATGACTGACTCATAAACTGTGCACAACTGATTCTAAGGTAACAGAGAAAACAATTGCAAAAACGTAACAAAACCTTAGACCCATGAAAATAAAAAAAAAGGGAACAAATAAACGTTCCGTAAAACTAAATAGCCTCTAGTGAACGAAATCCAGGAACGTCGATCTGGATAGTAGGGGAGTGCTGGGTGCTATATCGGACAGGACTTTCAGGAGTTGAGCTCCCCTTGCGGAATCATAAGTCACCGTCCTCTTGCTTCTGAAAAATATAGGGAACCTGAGGGCTGTCCGCTGTAGGCGATTCTCTTCTTTGGGCCTTAGAAAAATGCGGTGTAGAGGCCTTTGGATCAAAGTAGTGTCCTGGATCTAGGGACCCAACTGGGTCAGGAGAGAATGAGGTTGAGCACTGGCTCAGACAACGGAGGGAACTTTTTCCAAAACAGAGAAGTCCGTGGTAGGACTGGGAGAGGAGAAAGTCTCGATGGTCCGTTATGGTGGTCTTCCATCTTTGCTCTTCTTAGAGGGACCCTTGCTCCAGAGTGGGGAGACAGGGCTAGCTGGAGGTGGTCGTTTAGTCGATCCCGATAATGATGAGGAGTAATCCATGGGAGCTTCCTGGGAGATTAGTTTAAGGGACAGGAACAATCTCTCACCTTCTGGGAGGTTGGAAAAGGCGTAAGTCTTGCCTTGTAGTGAGAACTTCACGGAGAAGGGGAAGGACCAACGGTATTTAATGTCTCGTTACATTAGGACCGATAGAAGGGGCTTAAGGGCACGTCATCTTTGTATGGTGGACTGAGCCAGATCAGCAAACACCTGAGTTTGGTGGCCCATATGCAGTAGTTTAGGCTTCAAACGCGATTGTCGCATTACCTCCTCTTTGACCGCGTAAAAATGCGGTTTCACTATTATGTCCCTGGGCGTACCTTCTTTCCTTGGGGGTCCTAGGGCCCTATGTGCCCTATCCAGTAACCTGTGAGGCGGAATGTTAGGGATAAGTTCTGCAATAAAGTCCTGCGCCGTGAGGGGGATATCCGTGAAAGATTCCGGGAGGCCTCTAATTCTGAAATTATACCTCCTGGACCTGTTCTCAAGTTTGTCGATTCTTGAGAGGGCTGTGTCCAGTTGTTCTTGAACGGTCTGGATGTGCACAGCAGTTTGGTTGGTTCTGGCGACCGTGTGATCTATTTTGTCTTCCATAGCTTCAATTCTGGAGCCCAGGCTAGATAGGTCAGTTTTAATGGCATTAGTGATCTGGATTGCTGTATTGGCCAGTCCCTTTTCTAATAAGGCCGAGAATTTAGTAAAAAGATCTTCTTGGTGTGCGGAGATGTCATTGACAGAGTATCCGGGAGAAGTGTCTGCTGAAGATGGTAGTTGGGAGGGTATAGAGGAGGAAAGAGCACCATCCTCTGTCTGCCCGCTGGTCTTTAGCTCTTTCTGGTCCATGGAGGGGGCTTGGTGCTGGGGAGGGCCCTGATGGCTAGTCTGGTTCATGCTGGAGCCTCCCTGTGCCGCTTGGGCATAAGTCAGAGTCGGGGGGGTCAGTATTGGTCTGTGCTCCGGCGCCTTGGGTTGTGTGGCTGCATGAGGCCTAGTAGATTCGATGCCGGCGGCCATCTTGGTACACCCCTCCGCCGCCGCCGAGGTGAACTGCGGGCCTAAGTCACGGCGAGCTTGGGGACCGGACATCTCGTCGTGATCCCCTGCTGTACCTGGTTTAGGGGGGGTGATTGGGACGGTCCTCCTCAAGCTGTGGCAGGCGTTGTGCCGATCGTTGGTCCGGGGTGGTACGGAGCTCCAGGCTTAAGCGGCCATATTGGAGCTCTCGCACATGCGCACTTTTTTATGTCTCTGAGTGCTAAGGATCCAGCAGATTGGGACACCCAGACAGGTTTTTGGGAGACCAAATTCCCTATGCTTGATGAGACCGCTGGTGTGGTCATTCTGTCTGGTAAGGAGACTACATATTCACCTTGAATATGCTTGTTTGGAGGAAGGGTCCCTCATCTCTTTACGGCTTTGTGTTCTCATCAAATTTCTTTACTTGCATGGATTCTTTTTGAATATTTTGGGACTCTATTGATTCACTTCATAATGTCACAGATTTTTTGATTTTTCACTTATGGTTTCTCAGCATAATATCTATATTGAATCGCTTGTTTTTTTTAGAGTTTAATATTGTATCCATAAGCTTTTTATATTTCACATATATTAATGCTTTGCAGTTTCAGTCATTGAGACTCTGCTTTAGTTTTCCAATATTTTTCTGAATTTTCACCATTTCTGAATATTTGAAATGCACTTTAAATTTAAGTAAATTCTTTTGGTCCTGGCAGCTTAATATATTTGATTTATTTCAAAATTCCTTTCATCACACACTGTTTTCAAGCGCAGCGTTAAACTATTTTTTGTTTTTTTCCCCATCTATTCACTGTGCCCTGACTGGGCAAAACTTTGCCCAAATAGGGCTTAGAATGCACTGTGTGGTGCGCAAACATCTCGCTGAGTGCCCTGCAAATTGGGGTGTTCCCGAAACGGGCGAACAGGCAATGTTCGGGCCAAACTTTTGCTCAGCACGAACTGCTCGCCAAACTCTAATGGTGAAGTTACTCTGTAAAATAAAGGCTGCATCTCCTGGAATGAACTGAGCCACTTGGGTTTGACTACTGATAAGCTTATTATGTAACTTTACCTTATAATACTGAGCAATAACCTGCTCATCTTCTATCTCCTTTCTTCTTCCCCTCCTACCTTTTCCCCCCTTACCTACCCTTTCCTCTTTTTTTAAATTTTTTATGCTCTCTCCTTTGGGAGCATACAAGGGGTCAGTACTACACATGTTAGTATACGTCAAGTACTGTAATCCCTATCTTTAATGTTGATGTCAACTACCACTGGTATTTGTCTCTCGACTTACTGTACATCACCTTTATTGCTTTTCTCAATAAACAAATTTAAAATGGAAAAAAAAAGTCGTTTCGTGCCAGGGCTGATTAATGCACACATTTGGTTGATTATTGTGCCAAGCCACAATAAAAGTGGGCAGGACTCATTGGCAAAAATGTATCTATAGCTAAGTATTCTTGTTACGTTTTCTAATATTATTACACTTTTTCTCTTTATTCTTTATCTGTCTTTTCTTAATTAAATGATATATGTAGTTTGATTAAAAAAAAAAAAAAAAAGGGTCCTCTACGATTTTGGTGTGGATTTGGTGCGATTTGAGCCATACAGAATAATGGCTCAAATGCTGCTGAAGAATCACATGTGATTTGAACAGGAATACGGTGTGATTCCTGTTAAAAATCACATGCGGTTCCTAGACTGCATAGTGTGAACTGGGGTAAACCTTATCACTTCTACACTTCCACAACCATTGGAACATACTAACCCCTCCCTTGCGACCCCCCCCATGATGCATACTAAACACTTATCCCCTATCTGTTCTAACAATGTGTTTTAATCATAGTTGTGTAGTTCGTTTACAAAAATGAAACCACTAATTACCTGTTTGCCACGGTGGTATACAGGTGTCACATGGTGCTTATCTATAGCTGTGCCAGCACAGGGAAGGATCCTAACAGAAATTTCCAGTCATCTGTAATGTACAGTATGTTCTAAATCTCAGCAAAGGAGGCCTGAACTGCGACCATGTGTCTGTACAGCGCTGATTGGTCACCACAAAAAAAAAAACCTTTCATAATACATTATCAAAATACACATTTAATATTAAATATTTGTGAAAAATCATCAAACAAATACTTATGTAAAATCGAAACTTTATTATAATCCAGCAATAATATAGTGTGGGTGGAGTTACACATGATCTAATGATCACATGATGCTACTCTCTTTCACTTTGTTCATGCGGCATCTTTAAATGCCTTGCATTGAAACACAAAGAAAGCAGAGCATGCACACTTGGGAGGGACGTAGAACTGCAGAATCAGCCAGGACTTTTTACACAATACAAAGGATTAACCACCTTGGTGCCTGCATGGGTAGGACAAGCATGCAATATTATATAATATATATAATATATAATGACAGGTTTTATTATTGTGCGTTTAGGGACATTTTCAGTGGAGCTCATGGGAGACATCAGGAGTCTAAAAAACCCTTGATGTTTCATTAAAGAGAACCTGTTAGTGTAAATATGCTATTACATAGGAGGCTATTGATGTTAAAGCAATATAGTTAAGTGAAAACAATTCAAATACTTAGAGCAAAAAAAAAAAAAAAACACATACAGCATACACTATATTACCAAAAGTATTGGATGCCTGCCTTTACACGCACATGAACTTTAATGGCATTCCTGTCTTAGTCAGGGTTCAATATTTAGTTGGCCCACCCTTTGCCGCTATAACAGCTTAAACTCTTTTGGAAAGGCTCTTCACAATATTTAGAAGTGTGTCTATTGGAATGTTTGATCATTCTTCCAGTAGTGCATTTGTAAGGTCAGGCACTGATGTTGGAGAGAAAGCCTGGCTCACAGTCTGCGCTCCAATTCATCCCAAAGGAGTTCTATCGGGTTGGGGTCAGTCAAGTTCCTCCACCCCAAACTCTCTCATTCATGTCTTTATGGACCTTGCTTTGTGCACTGGTCCAAATCATTTGGTGGAGGGGGGAATTAAGGTGTGGGGTTATTTTTCAGGGGTTGGGCCTGACCCCTTAGTTTCAGTAAAGGAAACTCTTAAGTGTCAGCATACCAAGACATTTTGGACAATTTCATGTTCCCAACTTTGTGGTAACAGTTTAGGCATGGCCCTTTCCTGTTCCAACATGACTGTGCACCAGTGCATAAAGCAAGGTCCCTAAAGACATGGATGAGCGTGTTTGGGGTGGAGAAGCTTGAATGGCCTGCCCTCAAGTCCTGAGTCCTGACCTCAACCCAATAGAATACCTTTGGAAAGAATTAGAGTGCAGACTGCGAGCCAGGTCCTCTCTCTCACAAATTCGCTTCTGAAAGAATGGTCAAACATTCCCATAGACACACTCCTAAACCTTGTGGACAGCCTTCCCAGAAAAGTTGGAGCTGTTATGGTTGCAAAGGGTGGGCCAACTCAATAATGAACCCTACGGACTAAGACTGAGAGGCCATTAAAGTTCATGTGCATGTAAAGGTAGGCATCCCAATACTCTTGGTAATATAGTGTATGTAAATGCATGCATCAGGTGCAGCTATGTCCAAAAAAGAACAATTTCTGCTACACCAGGTACCTGGCTATGATGAACAAGTTATGACAGTTTACAGTGACTCTTTACACTGTCAATTAACTGATATGCTGATTACTCTCACTGTCTGCCTCCCGCCAGTAGGGGGGGCAGAGAAGTCAAGGAGCTCCATACACTTCTATGCTGGCTGCTGTGAAATGTGGGAAATTAAGTTCAGAAAGGTAGCTATGATGTGGACTTCTATTGACCATTGAATTGCATTTGCCAGAGGGAGATTGCCAGGAGGAGGGGAAAGTTTTCTCTTGCTTTAGAGGACACAGCCTCCTCTTGCCATGATGAAGCCCGGAGAGTGCACATCTCTGTCCAGTGTGCCCCATCACTGCTGCATAATGGTGGCCTGAACAGGATCTGGAGTACTGAGTCGAGATGTGCCGACAGCCAGGGTCACCTGAATGCAAAGCAGAGAGTGGACTAATCACTGCATGAAGCTAGATTGTGAGCTGCAATATTGCTGGGACTGGTGAGCTGCTGTTGTGGGGATTTATCTGCTGCTAGAGAGTGAACAATTTTTAAACTGACATTACATCTAGTAGCTGTATTGCTACCTGCATTCTTCACTGAGACTATTTTCTTGTGCACTTACAGTACCACTGGACCCCAATACTAGTTAGCTGAGGGGTTAGAACTAAAGAATGTCCCTTTTCAGCTGTTACACAGAGACCCTCCTTTACTGTTTTTGTTAAGAGGTACCTAACAGGGGATATTGCACCCTATCCTACCCATTCTAGAGTCTAGAGTGCACTCTAGACTAGTTTATAGTATTGTTATTCACATTGCAGGTAATGCTTATATGCTCTGTTTATTGCCGACTTTCCTGATTCAATCCCAGTCTAGTAGTACAGATCTCTATTCTAATTAAGGATGAGCTTCAGGTTCGAATCGAACCCACGTTCGACTCGAACATCGGCTGTTCGATCGTTCGCCGAATTGCGAACGTTATGGGCCGTTCGCGCCAAATTCGTGTGACGCGTCACGGCCCAAAATTCACAGCGGCATCGCAGTGCATTGCTGGCTGATGATTGGCCAAGCATGCACTATGACCCGCATGCTTTGCCAATCACAGTGCCGTCGGTAGAGA